>NW_012149052.1:1658106-1682028 GCF_000956105.1 Propithecus coquereli
CACAGTGTACTTATCTGTTTCTTGTTTATGGCCATTTTTATATTTTGAGCTTGTTTCTATTATAAACAATGTTGCCATGGTATTTTTTATGTATTTTATGTATTAATGTAAAAAATCGTAAGTTTCGAAGTTCTGATACTTACCTAATAGCTTTTTTCCCATCTTATTTTCTTAATGCAGTTACGTTGATGATTTTTTAAAATGTTTTCTGCTTTGTAATGTAGGTATTTCAAAGTGTTGATTCAAGAAATGGATTTAAGATTAGATCTTGGGTTTGTCTATGCTTTAGCAGACCTTATGACAGAAGCCGAGGTGACTGAAAAAACTGAGGTAAGACTTAAAATAATAGCATTTGATGGGAAGGATTAGGGAAAGAGGAAGACTAAAAAAAAAAATGAAATCATTATATATTTTTGAGGTATTTACTGGCTTCATTCCATTTTAAAAATACAGCTTAAAAAATGTTATTCTGTTGTTGTTGAGTACATTGATAGAAGTTAAATATCTTGGTCATACCCCTCATTTCTAAATTATTAATCAAAGCAAAAGCAAAGCAAAAATAATCCAGGAAAAGACGTGAACATGATTGGTTATCCTTTTCTCCCTACTATTGGCCCCAAACCTTTCTTCCTATTTGCAATTAATAATTCACGTTAAAAAGGCAATTTTACTTGTCTTGTTTCCATCTTCTATCATGTGAAAATGTAATTTCAGACTGTCTTTGAGTCTAGCCATCCTAGTAGGTGTGAAATAGTTTTTCATTGCAGTTTTGATTTGCAATTACCTGATGACTAATGGTGTTGAGCATTTTTTGATATGTTCATTTGCCATTTGTATGTCTTAATGGAGAAATGTCCATTCAGATCCTTTGCCTATTATTGAGTGGGTTATTTGTCTTTTTATTGTTGAGTTACAAAAGTTCTTTATATAGTCTGGATACAAGTCCCTTATCAAATATATGATTTTCAAGTATTTCCTCTCATTCTGTGTGGTGTCTTTTCACTTTCTCGATGTTATCTTTTGAAGCTCAAAAGTTTTTAATGTTAATGAAATACAAATCATTTTTTCTTCTATTCCTCCTGTGTTTGGTGTCATTTCTAAGAATCTTTTGATGAATCCAAGGTCAAGAATATTTAGCCTATGTTCTGCGAGTTTTAAGTTTTATCCCCTACAATTAGGTCTTTGACCCATTTTGAATTCATTTTTATTTATACTGTGAGGTATAAGGGTCCAAACTGTTCTTTTGCATGTGGCTATCCAGTTGTTCTAGTACCATTTCTTGAAAAGACTATTTATTACTCATTGAATGGTCTTGGCACCCTGTTGAAAATCAGTTAACAATAGACACATAGCTTTATTTCATTGATCTATGCATTTATCCTTGTGCATACCATGCTATCCTGGTTATTATTGCCTTGTCAGTTTTGAAATTGAGAAGTGTGAATCCTCCTACTTTGTTGTCCTTTTTTCAAGATTGTTTTGGCTATTCTGAGTCTCTTGCAATTCCATATGAATTCTTCAAACTTGAAGAACTGGAAAAGCTGGTCTTCTGAAAGGGGTTGCAGTGAATTCTATAGATTAATTTGGGGGGTTTTGCCATCTTAAGGTTTGCCAGTATTAAGTCTTCTGGTCCTTGAACATGACAAGTTTCCTCATTTATGAAGATCTTTAATTTCTTTTAACAATGTTATATAGTTTTCAGAGTAAAAATTTTGCATTTCCTTTGTTAAATTTATTCCTAAATATTTTATTCTTTTTATAGTATTATGAGTGAAATTGTTTTTTAATTTCATTTTTGGATTGTTCCTGTCAGTATATGGAAATACAATTGATTTTTTTATATTCAGTTAAACCACTAATCACCTAATGCAAAATTATTTTCAATGCCACCTTCTTTTTATTATATTATTGGCCTCTGTAGGTTGCATTAAGGCAGTAGTACCATAATGTTATGAGTTTATGTTATGAGTTTATGTGTAAAGAAACAGATATTTCCAAGAGAGCTTGATGGAATGAATTAGTGACATTTTAGAATAAAATTTATAGTCACATGAAGAAAATAATGATCCAATATCAATATTGCTCATGACTGGAAAGTACTGCCTCAGAAGGGAAACTATCAAACTATGGAAGAGTTCTGGATATGATAGAAGAGTTTCTGCAGTGTGTGAACTATTGGCTTAAATATCTCATGCAAATAGGTCCCCTCAGTTTTTAATATTTTGTGTTCCTTTTATAGGTTGAACTTTTTCATAAAGATATAGAAGCTTTCAAAGAAGAATATAAAACAGTTTCATTAGTAGATCAATCACAAGTCAGTCTCTATGAATATTTTCATATATCTCCTATCAAGGTATGGGAAAAATAAGTCATTTTTATTGTTCTTGATAATCTAGGTAGTATCACATTGATTTGATCCACTTGGGAAGAATATAGCATTTAAATTATATTCTTTAATAGTATATAAAATCTTTATATACTTTACAATGTATACATGTAACTTTACAATTACAAATATAAATAAACAACATAAGAATGATCCTTTTAAATTTTTATTTATTTTTTCTCAAAATAGTTTTTCACTACGTGGAGCCACCTACAACATGTATTTATATGTTTATAATTTGGCCTGTCATTATTTTACTTTGATTTTTTCTTAAGCTGTTTGGTGACAATTTTCAATATTTTGTGTATGATATGTGTATTAGTTTTAAATTAACTTATAAAGTAGTCTTGATTTAAGAATTAAAGATTGGAATGAAATCTAAGTTTTTAATGCAAAATATTTCAGTTAATTAAAGAAAATTGTGCAGCCATATGTACAGAATATATATGCACTATAATACAAAAGTGCTTTTTAACTGGCTTCATCATACTGACTTAATTCTAATAGTTAAAACATATACTTTTTGGAGGTACAGATGCTCCTCAACTTACAATAATTGATACTCATTGTGTTGAAAATCTTGTAAGTCGAAATGCACTTAATATACCTGACATGCCAGGTGTCATACTTTGCCTAGCTACCTTAAACATGCTTGAAACAGAGTCTGTATTGCTTTTACATCATCATAAATTTGAAAAGTCGTAAGTTGAACCATCATTTAAGTTGAGGACCAATTTGAGTTATTTTCAACAGCTTCAACTTGATTGTTAATGTTGTCAATAAATTTATAAAAACTAATATTTTCTTAGGTTTACCAAAAGAATGGGATTGAACCAAATATCATATAATTTTAAATTGTTGAGTTTAAAATTTAATTATAAAGCTATGTTAGATGTTAAATTCCTTCATGTTTCCACTTATTAATTTTGGCATAATCCAGATAACTTTGAAATCTTATTTATGGTACAGTGAATCTAAAATGAAGCTGATTTTTAAGAGTTAAAATCATCAGTATAAAGAAAGCACTTTTAAATACTTATCTCTTTATCTTTTTAGTTGCATTTAAGTGTTTCACTGAGTTCGGGCAGAGAAGAAGCTAAAGATTCAAAACAGGATGAAGGACTGATTCCAGTTCATTCTTTAAACCTTTTGCTGAAGAGTATTGGTGCCACTCTTACAGATGTACAAGATGTAGTTTTTAAGTATGTTAAATACTTAAATCTATAAATTGATAAAAAGTCTATTTTATGTTTACCTAAAAGTTTTGTAGATGAAAAAGTTTGAAGATTGCAGATCATATGCAAAATGTGGTTTTTACCTTTAAATGGACTACAGTCTAAATAACACCAAATATATTACCTACCAACCTTTAATTACTAAATTATAGAATAATTAGTAAATAATTTCCTTCAGACAAAGGCACGTAGGCCCTTCAAGTTTATGCATTTTAGAAGGTCTTTTTGGCCTAGGGAAGAACTCCTAAAATGTGTATGTCTGAAAAGTGTGGTGATTGAAATCTAAGGCTTTGAAGCCAATAGGATTGAGATTCTTCAAAGCATAGGCAACTAGAACACAATGAATGCAATAATAGGGGAAATGAAGGGATCAGTTTAAATGTTATAGTTAAGAATTTATATTTAATGTGAGTCATAATGGAACCTAATAGAGTATCTAACCAAAGAGACTCAAAGTCTGAGTTGAAACTTTAGAATGCTAAATGCTTTAGATGCTACTTTTCAGGTAGCATCTAGAACTGATTATTAAGTATTATAGTAAGAATTAGTAAGTCCAATAAGAGGTAACTCTGAACTTAGATAAGGTTAAATAAGTGTCAAATAAAAGAACATAAATTTTATGACAGCAGGAAAACGATGAAATTTCTAATCTTGTGGTTGTCATATTCAGCAATAAGAAACAGTTAGTGGATCAGGTATATGCTGTGAATCAGTTATAAGTAAGCTGATCTTGACTCCTCAGCCCTCAGCCCATTAGGCAGGACCTGCAGCAACTCAACACTGGCCATTGAACAACCTCTTCTATTTACCTCAGTGTGTTGAGCATTTTCTATGTGGGCCATGATAGGACAGAGTTGAGACATACAGTTCTAGGGATCCATGAATGTGATCCATGGGGTCTCTGAATGCCCTAAATTATATGAAAAGTTGTGTGTTCTGTGGAGATAAGAGCCATAGCTTTTATCAGATTTTTAGAGGATTCTTTGCCTAGAATGTGCAGAGATCTGAGAGTAGATTTTCTGACTGGCATAGGAAAATGTATTAATACTGGAAGGAAAGATTTAAAGAAAAAATTCTACAGAAAATAAAGCCACTCATTAATATGAAATACACTTTCTTTCTCCATACACATGTACCCACATATATGTGTTTATGTGTTTTTTCAGGCTTGCATTTTTTGAACTCAACTATCAGTTCCATACAACATCCGAACTACAGTCTGAAGTAATAAGACACTATTCAAAACAGGTGTGTCTAAGATTATTTTACAAAGGGACAGTGATACAGACTAGTGAAACCTTATGTATCTGTAAATATATAATGTAGAATTATCAAGGAAGTAAATAGCTATTTTCAAAATTTTAAAGCATTGTTTCCCCTCTCAGAATTATAAAACAAATTGAGCTCAACCACTATTTCAGTTTTTTGTCCTTCTGTTTTTTACCCACTGACAGGAATTTTTTTCTGGATCAGTGTGGACTAGAAATAAACAGATCTTTAAATAAAATATTAACTAAGTAATTTATGACATTTACTTTAAAAATGGGTTCAAGGGAAACTATTAGTAACAGATGAATACAGAATATTTTTTATGTAATTAGTTGTTGAGTCAATAGATATATTACTTTAATGGTTTTTTTCCCACCTCTAGAAAGACTCCTATGTTGTGTGATATAACTTATAGGGCATCTGAGATAGCTGTGATGTAGTGAACAGATCACTGAGAATGACTCGAATGACTGAATTTATTAATATTCATATTTTTAGGCTATTAAACAGATGTATGTACTCATTCTCGGACTTGATGTTTTGGGAAATCCCTTTGGCTTAATTAGAGAATTTTCTGAAGGCGTAGAAGCATTTTTTTATGAACCTTACCAGGTAAAATAGTTATCCTTGTGTTCTGCATTATCTCACACGAATACTTTTAAGATAATACATTTCTATTGTTAATTCGAATTGTAGGTGTAAATAGATTTTGGGAGATACACAAAAAGACATTATTTTGCAACAAACAATGGTAAGAGGTTTTGGGAGGCTTTGTGGGAAATATTTACCTTTTCCCTCAAAATTTAAATTTAAGATTTTGCTAAGATATACTGAATTTCAAGTGCTCTGTTGGTATGTAAATGGTGGATAAACTTCAGACTATAGTAGAAGGAAGATCACCAGGTACAGGCAGTCTTGCTTTGCACAGTAGTGTGGAACTGTAAAAATAATCATGCAGACTGACACCGTACAAAATAATCTTAATAACCAATGGGAAAAATTATGAGTGTTATATATTCCTTAACACTTACTATAAAAAAACTCTCCCACTTTACTTATAAATGTATAGGACAATACAAAATAAAGTAAAGCTAATATTTGTTTTGTACACTGTAATTTAAAACATTAGAAACATTAAGAATGTCGAAGTGTTTATTTCTTTTATTAAAAACTTAGCAGGTTCACCTTTAAAAGTGAACATAAGGCCGGGCACGGTGGCTCACGCCTGTAATCCTAGCACTCTAGGAGGCCGAGGCGGGCGGATTGTTTGAGCTCAGGAGTTCGAAACCAGCCTGAGCAAGAGCGAGACCCCATCTCTACTAAAAATAGAAAGAAATTAATCGGACAACTAAAAATATATAGAAAAAATTAGCCGGGCATGGTGGCGCATGCCTGTAGTCCCAGCTACTTGGGAGGCTGAGGCAGGAGGATTGCTTGAGCCCAGGAGTTTGAGGTTGCTGTGAGCTAGGCTAACGCCACGGCACTCACTCTAGCCAGGGCAACAGAGTGAGACTCTGTCTCAAAAAAAAAAAAAAAAGCGAATATAAACTAACTTACTTACTTATTAATTATTTGGCCTTTTAGGGAGCCATCCAGGGTCCTGAAGAGTTTGTGGAGGGAATGGCACTAGGACTTAAGGCACTAGTTGGTGGAGCTGTTGGTAAGAAACAGAATGTCTGCCAAGTATTATTGTACTAGAAAGTAATTATGTCATTGCTTTTATTAAAGATATCATAATTTCTTTTAGGTGGATTAGCTGGTGCTGCCTCCAAAATCACCGGTGCTATGGCTAAAGGGGTAGCAGCTATGACTATGGATGAAGACTACCAACAGAAGAGAAGAGAAGCCATGAATAAACAGCCAGCTGGTTTTAGAGAAGGCATCACTCGTGGAGGAAAAGGCTTAGTTTCTGTAAGAAATTTCACAAGGTTTTGAACATTTTAGGAAATAATCTTTTAAACCTATATATATATATTTTTTTATTTTAATTTATTGAGGATATTATAGGGGTAAAAATATTTTGGTTACATATAATGCGTTTGTACCGCCCAAGCCAGGGCTACAAGCATGTTCCTCCCCCATACAGTACGTTCTGCTTCCATGAGTTCTGGGTTAACCCCCAACCTCTTCCACCCCTCATCTCCCCACCCCCCCACCTGACTGGCACCCAATGAGTATTACTACCATTTTAGCTCTTTGAGGTATCTCCAAATTACTTTCCACAGGGGTTGTACTAATTTGCAGTCCCACCAGCAGTGTAAGAGTGTTCTAATTGCTCCACACCTACACCAGCATTTGTTGTTTTGGGACTTTTTGATAAGGGCCATTCTCACTGGAGTTAGGTGATATCTCATTGTGGTTTTGCTTTGTGTTTCCCTAATGATTAGTGATGTTGAGCACTTTTTTATATGTATGCTGGCCATTAGTTTGTCTTCTTTTGACTCTCATTTCTTAAATTATTATTTGGATATTTTAAGAATAGTGGGTGGTAGCATATAAAATATGTCAAAAAATCCTGTTTAAATAAAATACTCAGGAAATATGAGGGTGTCTGGAAAATATCTAGCCATTGTTAATATAATGAGAACAGTTACATGGCTGGATGCTTTCCAGACAGCCCTTGTATGTTAATTCTTATGGTATATAAAAAGCCAAACTCTGCATTTTTTGTGTAAACAAGACTTGGTTCCTCTAGGCATCATATGAAAGTATTATAAATTTTCAATTGTGTTTTCCCTTTAGGGTTTTGTAAGCGGCATAACAGGAATTGTTACAAAACCAATCAAAGGCAAGTATAGTAGTTTCTTTGTGTGGTGTGTATTACCAAGTCTTTCATAAGTTGATTCTATTTTTGTTCTTGAATCAATTGTCTAAATCTTTATCTTTTTTCTTTCTAGGGGCTCAAAAAGAAGGAGCAGCTGGTTTCTTTAAAGGTGTTGGGAAAGGTTTAGTTGGAGCAGTAGCAAGGCCAACTGGAGGCATCATAGACATGGCTAGTAGTACATTTCAAGGAATAAAAAGGTAAATTCCCTTTGATGTAAGATATGAGTAAAATGCTTAAGCCATGAGAAATGAAATATATCTGCTGTTTGGCTTCAGGCACTTAGTTATTATCTTAGTTTTGTGCTGCTATAACATAATACCACTGACTGTGTAATTTATAATGAACATAAATTTATTGACTCATGCTTCTGGAGGCTAGAAAATCCAAGATCGAGGGGCCACATTTGGCAAGGGATTTCTTGCTGTGCCATCCCATGGCAGAGGGACAAAGAGAAAGGGAGAAAGAAAGAGAAAAGAGGACTAACTTTTCCTTTTATAGTGAACCGACTCCTGCAATAACAGCATTAATCCATTCATGAGGGCAGATCCTCATGGCCGAATTATCTCTCATTAGACCCCACCTCCCAGCACTAACAAATTAGGGGTTAAGTTTCCAATATTTGCTTTTAAGGGGACACGTTCAAACCATAGCAGTTATGAAAACTACAATATAGTAGATTGCATATAATCTTTTTAATTCCTTTCAATATTTTTTAAGTTGCTCCCATTACATTATTTCAACTTTATATAGAGTTCTCCTTTATTGTTCATTCATTACACTCAGCTTTGTAGGAGCAGTTTGGCAAGTTAAGCAAGCTTTTCAGTTATCTTAGTTGGAAATACATTAATGTAATGCTATATGTCAGTTATAAAATTGGCAAATACATTCTGTCTTCATTTTTGAGAAATAAAGAATGGTATGTTATATTCTTGGTGCAGACTCAGTTCGTCCTCATGCTTCCTTTAGGATCTTATTTTTTTTTATAAAACTGTTATAGCAGACCTTCCTATCCACAGAGGATATGTTCCAAGACCCCAAGTGGATGCCTGAAACCACAGATAAGACTAAACCCTATATATACTGTGTTTTTTCACATACATACATACCTATGATGAAATTTAACTTTAAATTAGGCACAGTAAGAGATTAATAACAATAACTAATAATAAAATAGGACAATTATAACAATATACTGTAATAAAAGTAAAATGAGGGTTACTTGAACACAAGCACTGTGATACTCCAACAGATAACGAAGATGCTACTAAGTGACTAGCGGGCAGGCAGCATATAAAGTGTGGATATGCTGGATAAAAGGATTATTCACATCCCAGGAAAGACAAAGCAGGATGGTGTGAGATTTCATCACACAGTCAGAAGAGCATGCAATTTAAAACTTATGAAATGTTTATTTTTGGAATTTTCCATTTAATATTTTTGGACCATGGGTGACTAAAACTGCAGAAAGTGGAACCGTGGATAAGGGGAGACTATTGTATGTCCATTCCCTTTCTCTTCATTTGTGCAAGTAATTTTAATACACATTCGTTTTCCTCCAAATTAAATTTGGCTTAAGGCTGAAAGTTAGTAGTTTCCTCATTGTTACCTCTGTCCTAGAAATTTGTAACACATACAGTGGATGATGAAATTAATGCTAATGAAACCTAACTTAGAAAGTTAAGTGGATGGATACCTTCCTAATCTTTTTCTGTTATTTTCTCTTACTTCCTACTCTATAGGGATAAGTATTGTCATCATCTGTGCTGTTCCTCCTACTGGTAACCATAATTAGGTGTTTCTGTTTTACAATTTAGAATTAAGATGTGAAGAAAGAGGTCAGTCTCCTCCACCTATGCTTTAGTTTCGTAACTATAATGTGTTGAGTCATCATCAGAGAAGCTTAAAAGTCAATGTAACATACAGAATTCAAGACCTAAAAGCTTCTGCCAAGAGCTGCTAGAACTATCTTCTATTTATCTAAAACCCCCTACCCATTTACATTATCTTTAATGATTGAGGGCAAAATAAAACATAATTTAGAAAAATTAATAAAGACTAGGCTATTAAAAGATGTACTTGTGAAGGACATTGAAAACAAGGAGGAATGAGTTACAAGAATCCAAAATGAAAATATAAATTGGTGGATAAATCTAATTGAGCTATGTGAAAACAACTTTGGAACCAAATTTATTAATAATAAAATGGGCCGGGCACGGTGGCTCACGCCTGTAATCCTAGCACTCTGGGAGGCCAAGGCGGGCAGATTATTTGAGCTCAGGAGTTCGAAACCAGCCTGAGCAAGAGCGAGACCCCGTCTCTACTAAAAATAGAAAGAAATCAATCGGACAACTAAAAATATATAGAAAAAATTAGCCAGGCATGGTGGCGCATGCCTGTAGTCCCAGCTACTCAGGAGGCTGAGGCAGAAGGATCGCTTGAGCCCAGGAGGTTGAGGTTGCTGTGAGCTAGGCTGACGCCATGGCACTCTAGCCCAGGCAACACAGTGAGACTTTGTCTCAAAAAAATAAATAAAACAAAATACAATTTGGGATGAGAATCTTGGCATTAAGCATTCTAATGTTATATTATTTGTGAATGGGATATATTTATTAATATTAGATGAAACAGGCTTTAAAGCAAAAAAAGCATTGAGAATAAGTAAGGTAATTAACTATTGATAAAAAGAACAATTAACTAGGAAGATAATAACAATTTTGAACTTCTACTTGGTTCCCAAAATAGCCTCAATTTTTATAAAACAAAAATTGACAAAGTTATAAGAACTTTCCAAATGTACAGTAATGGTGGAAGAATTTAATATTTCTCTCAATAATTGATAGATCAGAAAGATAAAAGTGAATAAATAGATGATTTGAACACAGTTAACAAGCTATCTCATACACAGGTGTAAATATGGATTCAACACATTTTAGGGAATATCTTCTATGATCTAGACACTGTTCTAATCACTGCAGTGAGTAATCAGCAATGAACACAATTGTCAATGTTCCTGTCTTTAGCTTACATTCTAATGGGAGAGTAATAAAAATAAGTAACTGGTAAATATATGGTATGCTGAATGGTGGAAAATGCTTTAAAGAAAAATAAAGTAGATTTAGAAAATAAGGAGATCCAAAGTGATGGGGAGGAAGGTTGCTATTTTATATATACATTGTTCAAGAATGCTTTACTGGTATGATTACGTTTGAAGAGATACGTGAAGAAAGTAAGGGAGTGAGCCATGGGAGAAGAATGTCCCAGGCAGAAGGAATGGCAAGTCAAAAGACCTGATGTAGAAGTATGCTTGGCTATTTGAGCATGCCTGGAGTAAGCAAAGGGGAAAGTTGGAAAAGATGGTATCAGGGAATGAGCAGAGGATTAGAGCACATAGAGCTTGGCAAGCCACTGTAAGGGCTTAGCCTTTTTCTTGAGTAAGACAAGAAGTTGTTGGAAGGTATTGTGTCAGAGAAATGATGTGAGCTGGTTGTTGTGTTGAGAATAAATTACAGGGGGATCACAGTTGAAATAGTGGAAAACTTAAGAGGCTTTTGTGGTAATCCGAGTGAGAGATGGTGATTTGACTATTACAGTGCTCTAGAGGTTCTAAGATTTTGAAGGCAGTCACAGTAGGATTAGTTGATAAATTAGATGTGGGATATGAAAGAAAGAGAATCATCAAGGATAATTCTAAAGTTTTTATATGTACCACTGGAAGGATGAGGTTGCCATTCCTTTTAGGTATTAGATATTACCTCTTGAATATATTAAGCTTAAAATATCTCTAAGACATCCAAATGGAGGCATCAAGTAATTGAGTGTAAGAGTCTAAAGTTTAAGAGAGAGTTAAAAATTTGAGATTCGTGAACCTATAATTGAATGTTTAAAATCGTGAGATTGGATGAGATCACCTAGTGAATGAGAATGGAAAAGAGAAAAAAGAGGTCCAGGGACTTGACTCTCAGGCACACCAACCTTAGAAGTTTGAAAAATGAGGAAGAACCAGGAAAGGAGACTGAAAAGGAATGGTCATTAAGGTAAGGAGGATAATCAAGAAAGTGGTATTCACAAGCCAAGAAACAGACAGTCCCAACTTATACAATATCATTGTTTAAGAGATAAGAGAAATGTAGCCCCCCCATTTTGTGCATGAGTATGATAAGTTTGATTCGAAAGCCAGATGTGGAATTTACAACAGGCGAATCATTCCTCTCCCTACCCTTGCAGTCCCTTCTGCTTAAAATACTCTTCCCCCAGTTGTCAGCATGGCTCACTTCCCTTACTCAAAAGTTATCTTCCCAGTGAGGCTATGACCACTCTAAAATTTCAATTTACTCCCCTACCCCTACCCCCACCCCCACTCCCACCCCAGATGCTTTTATTTCTCTTCTCTCTCTTATTTTTTATCTCTTTAGCTCTTTGACCACTATTTAATATACTATATATTTTACCCTGTTTGTCTCTCCTGCTAGAATGTAAGTTCCATGCATATAGTGGCTCATGTCTCTTTTCACAGCACTTAGAATATTGCTTGACATGTGGTAGTTTTTTTTTAAATTGAGATAATTGTAGGTTTACATACAGTTGTAGGAAATATGCAGAGAGATTTCCTGTATACTGTATTATGGTTTCTGTGGCCACTGTAACAAATTACCACAGTCTTAAACAGCAGAACTTTATTTTCTCATAGCTCTGGAGGCCGGAAGTCTGAAATCAAGGGGTCAGCAGGGCCACACTTCCTTTGGAGTGAAGAATTTGTGCCTTGCCTCTTCTTGCTTCCAGTGGTTATAGGGTACCTTGACTTGTGGCTGCACCACTCTAAACTCTGCATCTCTGCTTTCATCTTCATTTTGCCTTTTCCTTTATGTGGTCTAATCTGCTCTCTGTTGTGAGGACACTTAGGATGGCATTTACAGCCTGCCTGGATAATTCAAGATCATCTCTTTATCGCAAAATCCTTAATTTAATCACAGCTTAGACTTTAACGTATAACCTGTATAAGATAACACTCACAGGTTCCATGGATTATAACCTGATATATTTGGGAGCCACCATTCAGGCCACTATATTTACTTTGCCCATTCCCTCTATAACAGTAACATTTTACAAAACTATAGTATAATACCGCAGCCAGGATATTGACATTGATGTAATCCACTGATCTTATTCAAATTTCTCCAGTTTGACTTATACTCATTTGCTTGTATATGTAATAATTCTATACAGTTTTATCACTTGCAGGTTTGTTTGTGTATCCACCACCATAGTCAAGATACTGTACAGTTCCAACACCACAAAAATCCTTTCAGTTGCTCTTTTATAACCACATCCACCTCCCTTCCACACACCCCCATAATCCAAAATGCTGCTTTAAACACCCTAATATAGTCTTTTAGAAATTGAAGTATAATTTACATACTATAAAAGTTACCGTTTTAAAGTGTACATTTCAGTAGTTTTTAGTATGGTCACAAGATTGTGCAGTTGTCACCACACTAATTCCAGGACATTTTCATTGCCTCAGAAAGAAACCCTTGCTCATCAGCAGTCACTCACCATCCCTCCAACCCCTCAGTCAACAGCCACCACTATTCTACTTTCTGACCTTACAGATTTGCCTATTCTGGACATTTCAAATAAATTGAATCACACGATATGTGGCCTCTTATGGCTAGTTTCGTTCACTTACCATTATGATGTTTTCAAGGGTCATCCATGTTGTAGCATAAAGGTGAACTTCTTTCCTTTTTGTGGCTGAGTAATGTGTATACCACCTTTGACTATCTATCTGCTCATTAGCTGATGGATATTTAGGTTTCGTTCATTTTTTTTCTGACTGTTAATAATACTGCTAAAAACATTTATATATATAAGTTTTGTGTGGACATACGTTTTAAATTCTCTTGGGTATGTACTGTTTTCCATAAGGGTTGTACTAACTTGCAGTCCCACCAACAGTGTACAAGTGTTCCTCTCTCTCTATATCCATGCCAGCATCTATTTATTATTTTTTGACTTTTTAATAATAGTCATTACGACAGGGGTAAAGTGATATCTCATTGTGGTTTTAATTTTCATCTCCCTGATCATTAGTGATGATGAGCATTTTTTCATGTTTGCTGGCCATTTGTCTGTCTTCTTTTGAAAAGCTTCTGTTCATGTCTTTTGCCCACATTTTAATGGGGTGGTTTGTTCTTTTTTTGCTTATCTGCTTGAGTTCTTTGTAGATTGTGGATATATGCCCTTTATCAGATATGTAGTTTGCAAATATTTTCTCCCATTCTGTAGGTTGTCTTTTCACTCTGTTGATTATTTCCCTTACTGTGCAGAAGGTTTTTAATTTAATCAAGTCACATTTATTTATTTTTGTTGTTGCTGTAATTGCCTTTGGGGTCTTAGTCACAAAATTCTTTGCTTAGGCTGATATCTAGAAGAGTTCTTCCTACATTTTATTCTAGAATTTTTATGGTTTCATGCCTTACATTTAAGTCTTTAATCCATCTTGAATTAATTTTTGTATATGGCAAGAGATAGGGATCCTGGCTCATTCTTCTTCATGTGGCTATCCAATTTTCCCAGCGCCATTTACTGAATAGGACTTCCTTTCCCCAGAGTATGTTGTTGTCTGCTTTGTCAAAGATCAGTTGGTTGTAGATAGATAGTTTTATATGTGGGTTCTCCATACTGTTCCATTGGTCTGTCTCTATTTTTATACCAATACTATGCTGTTTTGGTTACTGTAGCCTTGTAGTATAGTTTGAAGTCTGATAGGATGATGCCTCCAGATTTGTTCTTTTTTCCTTAAGATTGCTTTGGCTAGTCAGGCTCTTTTCTTATTCTAAACAAAGCATAGAATTATTTTTCCTAGGTCTGTGAAATATGACATTGGTATTTTGATGGGGATTGCATTGAATCTGTAAATCCCTTTGGGCAGTATGAGCATTTTAATGATGTTGATTCTACCAGTCTACCAGCATGACATGTTTTTCCATTTGTTTGTGTCATCTGCAATTTCTTTCATCAGTGTTTCCTAGTTCTCTTGTAGTGATTTTTCACCTCCTTGGTTAAATATATTCCCAAGTATTTTATTTTCTTTGTAGCTATTATGAATGGTATTGACTCTCAGCTTGGTTTGTATACATTGATTTTGTAATCTGAGACTTTGCTGAATTTATTTATCAATGCCGGGAGTCTTTTACTGGAGTGTTTGGGATTTTCTATATTTAAGATCATATCATCAGTGAAAAGCAATGGTTTGACCTCCTCTTTCCCAATTTGGATACCCTTTATTTCTTTCTCTTGCCTGATTGCTCTGTCTAGGACTTCAGTACTATGTTGAATAGAAGTGGTGACAGTGGGCACCCTTGTCTTGTTGCAGTTCTTAGGGGGAAGGCTTTCAACTTTTCCCCATTCAGTCCATGTTTGCTGTGGATTTGTTATATATGGCCTTTTGCCTAGTTTTTTGAGGGTGTTTTATCATGACAGGATGCTGGATTTTGTTGAATGCTTTTTCTGTGTCTATTGAGATGTCTTTGTTTTTGCTTCTGCTTATTTGGTTGATCACATTTATTGATTTATGTATGTGGAACCATCCTTGCATTCCTGGAATGGTGCCCACTTGGTCATTATTTTTTGATGTGGTGTGGAATTCAGTTTGCTAGTGTTTTGTTGAGGATTTTTGCATCTAAATTCATAAGGCATATTGGTCTGGAGTTTTCTTTTTTTGTTGTGTCCTTTCCTGGTTTGGTAACAAGGTGATACTGGCTTCATAGAATGAGTTGGGGAGAGTTCCCTCCTTCTCAATGTTATGGAATAATTTTTGTAATATGAGTACTAGCTCTTCTTTGTAAGTCTGGTAGAATTTGGCTATGAATCTATTTGAATGTATCTGATCTGGGGTGTTTTGTTGTTTTTATTGGGAGATTTTTTATTACTGCTTTGATTTCATTGCTCCTTATTGGTCTGCTCAATAGTTCTATTTCTTCCTGGTTGGATCTGGGGATGTTGTATGTTTCCAGGAATTTGTCCATTTCATCTATATTTTCTAGTTTATGCACGTAGCAATTTTTATAGTATTCATGGATATTTCGTATTTCTTTGGTATCAGTTATAACATCTCCTTTTTCATTTCTAATTCAGCTTATTCAGGTCCTTTCTCTTCTATTCCTCATTAATCTAGAAATGGGTCAATTAATTTTGTTTATCTTCTCAAAGAACCAACTTTTTGTTTAATTGATTCTTTATATTTTTTTGTTGTTGTTGTTTTCCATTTTGTTTAGTTCTGCTCTCTGACCTTTGTTATTTCTTTTTCTCTGCTGGCTTTGGGTTTGGTTTGCTCTTCCTTTTCTAGTTCCTTGAGATGTGACATTAGGTCGTGAATTTGTGATCTTTCTGTCTTTTTGATGTAGGCATTTAAGGCTATGAATTTTCCCCTTAGGACTGCTTTTGCTTAATCTTATAGATTTTGATAGCTTGTGTCCCCTTTGTCATTTAGTTCAAGGAATCTTTTGATTTCCATCTTAATATCATTATTGACCCAATAATCATTCAGCAGCAGATTCTTTTATTTCCATGACTTTGTGTAGATTTGAGTGTTTCTCTTGGAACTGATTTCTAGTTTTATTCCACTGTGGTCTGAGAAAAAGTATATGGTATGATTTTGATTTTGTAGAATTTGTTAAGACATGTTTCGTGGCCTAAGATATGATCAATCATAGAGAATTGCATGTGCTGATAAGAAGAGTGTATATTCAGTAGTTTTGAGATAGAATGTTCTGTACATGTCTGTTAGTTTCATTTGTTCTAGAGTCACATTTAAGTCCAGTGTTTTTTAAATTTATTTTCTGCTTCAGTGATCTGTCCAGCTCTGACAGTGGGGTATTGAAGTCCCCATCAATTATAATGCTACTATTTATCTCTTTGCTTTGATCTAGTAGAATTTGCTCTATGAATCTGGGAGCTCCTGTGTTAAGTTCATGTATATTTAGGATTATTATGTATTCTTGTTGAATTTTTTCCTTTACCATTATATAATGACCATCTTTGTCTTTCTTTACCATTGTTGATTTAAGGTCAGTTTTATCTGATATGAGAATGGCTCCACCTGTTCTCTGTTTTGGTTTCCATTTGCATGGAATATTTTTTTTCATTCCTTCACCTTGAGTCTGAATGAGTCCTTGTGTGTAAGATGCGTTTTCTGGAGATAGCAGATAGTAGGTTTTTGGGTTTTTTTTGTTTTTTTTTTTTTTTAATCCATTTAGCCTATGCCTCTTTGAGTGGGGAAGTCAAGCCATTCACGTTTATTGAAAGAATTGATAAGTGGGATGGATTTCTGTTCTTCCTGTTGAATAGAACTTTGTTGCTCTGTTTTACTTCTTGATCCATTGTGGTATCTGGGCTTTGACCTTCAGCTTTTGGATAATTTTACACTGGTGAGTATCTATTGTGCTGATCCATGTATAATGCAGTTCTGAGTATTTCTTATAGGGCAGGTCTGGTCGTGACAATTTCCCTCTCAGTGTTTGCTTGTCTTGAAAAATCTTTATTTCTCTGCCAATTATGAAACCTCATTTTGCAGGATACAAAATTCTAGGCTGGTAGTTGTTCTGTTTAAGAAGTCTGAACATGGGTCCCCCATCTCTTCTGGCTTATAAGGTCTCCACTGTGAAGTCTGCAGTTAGTCCAATGGGTTTTCCTTTGTAGGTTAGTTTTTGCTTTCTACTTGCTGCTTGTACATCCCTCATTTTGACTTTGACCAGCTTGATGACTCTATGTCTTAGAGATGTCCTGTTTGCTACGAATCTTCCTGGTGTTTGATGACCATCTTGTATCCAGATGTCTAAATCTCTGGCAATAGAGGAAAATTTTCCTCAATAATTCGCTCAAATAGGTTTTCCATGCTTTTTGCTCTTTTTTCTTCTCTCTCAGTTATACCTATAATTTTTATATTAGTTTACTTTGCATAATCCCATATTTCTCTAAGTGATTGCTCAGTCTTTTTTATTCTCTTTTCTGCCTCTTTCAGTGACTTGGTTAGCTGTAGAGGCTTGTCTTCAAGTTCTGAGATTCTTCTTGGTTTAGTCTGTTGTTAAGCTTTCTGGTGTGTTTTGAAATTCCCTATATGATTCTTTCATTTCTTTAAGTTCTAGTGTATCCTTTCATATGTTGTCTACCTCCTTAGCAACTTTTCTGTTTTTTTGTTGATTTCCTAGAATACTCTTTTAGCTTGTGTTTGTTGGTTTTCAACTTGCTCTTCAATTCCATTCATCTTATTTGCCCTCCATATATTGAATTCTATTTCTGTCGTTTCAACAATTTCCTTATGGTTGGAGTCCACTACTGTATCTCCACGTGACCCCTTGGGAATATCAGACTGTTATGTTTTTTCATGTTGCCAGGGTTCTTTGCTGGTTTCTTGTCATCTGAATCCTATTCTCCCAGCTCAGGGCTAATAGGTTTGCAGGGCATCTATTCTCCTTTGCTGGGAACTCTCCTGCTTAGTTAAAAGAAGGGGAGGTCTCTAGGTGGTGCTTTTGTGTCTTACTCTGGAATGTTGACCTGGCAGGGGAGGGGCAGGTGCACTGAGAGCCTATAGTATAGCTGTTTGGTTTGTCCCATTCCCCTGTGATTGCCACAGTTCAAGCCGGTGCTGGATGATCCTCATGCAAGGTGGTGGGTTGTTCTCCAGATCGTTGTTGGAAATTCGAGTTAGGGGCTAGGTGAGACTCTCTCCATGGAGGCTAGCATTGTGGGGGATTGCTCTGCCTGGAGTCTCCCCACAGAGATGACAGTGGTAGCTGGGTGAGGGTATATAGGCAGTGGTCATGGGTGACCTGGCTTTGGGCGTTTGCTCAAACAAGGTCCAGCTGTAATGGCAGCTCAAGGCTGGGGGTCCCTGGCAGAGCATTGTACCCCAGGGTGGTTCCGCCAGCCCATCAGGAGCCCCATTCTGCTCTTAATTGGAGGATTTATCCATATATTTGTGCCTATACATATGGGTACGTTATGTGATATTCTCTTAATAAATATTTATTGAATGTGTGATATTTGTTGAGCGAATGAATAAGTGAAACATTCTCACTACTATACAGACAAAAATGTTAAGTAAAATATTACCATACCAAATTCAGCAGCACGTGTATGTGTTTAAAATAGAACGCATCAAGCCAAAGTGGAATGTGAAAAATGTGAGAGTATATGAACATTAGAAAACCATGTAATATGATTTACAACATTGATAAATTGAAAAAGATAAACCATATGAGCACTACAATGACCAGAAAAAAAAAATACTTATTTAAAATTCATCACATGTTTAAGATTTTCAAAGACTATAACAAGAAAAGAACTGTTGACAAACTAAAAGTAGAAATGAACCTTCTTGGCTTGATAAAGGATGCCTTTACAAAACGAAAAAAAATTGCTAATATATACTACAGTGTATAATATATTGCTAATAAACTTCATGGAGAACTCTTAACCTTTCCCTATAGCCATGAATGAGACAAGGAAGACTGCAGTCCCCTTTTGTTTCTAGCACTGTACTGGAGGAACTAGATAACACAGAAAAAGCAACACTTGCTAATTCTCTAATTATTATCTCAAAGTCTTACAAAATCTATTAACAAACTTCTTTATACTTCTAATATTTTTCTAGAGAACATACATTGTTTATGTCATAAAAACAAATTTAAAATTAGAAAAGTGATGTAATATTTTATCTGAAGGATGATTTTTAGTAATTGTATTTTATAGTGTATTTATGAGTTTTTGAGTAATTTTTAAAATTATGTTATATTTTCTTCCTCTAGAGCTACAGAGACTTCTGAAGTAGAGAGTTTGCGACCTCCTCGGTTCTTTAATGAAGATGGGGTTATCAGACCTTACAGGTTGAGGGATGGTACTGGAAATCAAATGTTACAGGTAAGTGAAGAAATCTCTTATAAATTAAGATAAGTCAAATTAGATTTTTTTAAAGGAGCAATTTAATTCTTTAACTATATGTTGGAATATTTGGGCTTTTATATGTTTTGCTTAATTCTATTTATAAGTTTCTTATATTTACTTAGGTTTTAATGTACATTTATTTACTATAAGATTTCTTTTTCTTTCTTACAGGCATCAAAAAGTTTGATATGAAAAAAGTTAATGCATGACTTTGCAAGTGAAAACCAACAATAGATTTTAGTCTAAAAATTTACAAACTACGTACTGCTGTTTCAGTATTTTGAGTACAAAGAAAAGCTTTTGTATTGGTAACTTTTAATACGAATTTTAGTGAATCTGATCTTTTTATAGGGTATTCTTAGTTCTACATTGGATTTGCCGAATTTGTTGAAAGCCAATGTGCCTTATATGCCCTCATAGTTGGTGGTGCTTATTTAGCCAATTAGACCATTTCTGTGTGGGGTACTTCCTTCTGTTTATCAAACCACTAGTACCTTTTATACCAGATACAATCCTCATATCCAATTAGGCGTGATGAAGGAAAAACAAAACTCAGAAACACTGCTATTGCCAGTTACTCTCGGATTCTTATGCTTTGCTTTTAAAAATGCTCAAATGGCCATAGCCCTCTTCCTGCTTTATTCTAGTGTAGTTTGTATAAAACCCTGTAAGATTTTATAAGCAGTTCACATGCAAACCAGTATCTTTTAATAAAGAAAATTACCTTTTGGGACAATGGACAATTTGACGGTAGAATATTTTATCTATTTAGACTTTTTAAAATCTGTATTATGGTGTAGGTAACATAGTAATCACACATAAGCTATACCAGTGTCTTTTATATACCAAAGTCTTTTATATACCAAGCTATACCAAAGTCTTTTCTGTGATTTAGATGTGGAATACTAAATTAAATCGCTTGTTTAAAAACAAACAAGAAGTCATTATATTATATAAACTTAAAGATATTCATGGTAATAATTGACTCTCAAACTGTGGAACTTCCTTTATACTTTTTGATATTTTAAATGTTGTCATGTTTAAAGTGATCAGGGTAAAGATTTAAAACTAATATTTTACCTACTGCATGCAGAGTATATAATATTGCATAAAATATACTTGAAAATCAAAGAGCCTTCTGATATATTAAAAAGTAACCATAAAGTTAATGTGCAATATATAGTGATTTTATATGGCATTTTAAATGTTTTTAAAGCATCAGAATAATTCTGTATTAGGATAGAACTGGCAATCTGTTGTGAGCTTGTGTTCTGAAGGACATATTGTGCAATCTCTACAGTAACAGTGTTACATTGTTCTTTGGAAGATAGAAAAATTGCGGAAGTCACCTGAGGCTGATCTAATCAAAACATGTATTTCTACCCAATACCTGCTTTCCCTAATTAGAGCACAATTAATATGGTACTAACATTTTACTAAACTGAAAGTTGAGTAGTTTTCAAATCACATTTTTAAAACCTAAAAATATTTCTTGAGAAACTAATCTAAAAAAAAATATTAGAAAGTAAGGATGAGTAGTGAGGAGAGTTTAGAAATATATCCTCATTATTAGTGAGCAGATTTTAATATACAAGGAAGCCATGAGATATCAGTAATATCTCATATTTGATAATTTGATTTCAGCAATAAGTACATTTATTCTATACCTTCATTAATTGTTTTCTGAAGCTTTAAACTTTTGTATTTAAAGGTATGACTTTTAACTATATATTTTTAAGGATGCATATTTAGTAGGCTAGTCTTAGCATTAATTGCTAAAAGAGCTATTTAAATGGCTAAAAACCTACAATTCTTATCAGCCACAATACCTGTCAATCATTAATTCAGCAAGAATATTTACACAGTATTAGCTGGAATACCTGTAGGAATTTGCCAGATGCCTTGGGATGTTTGCAGTTAACATTATTTTCCTATAGATGTAAAAAGTGGGTGGTTGTTTTGGTTGTAGTGGTGTTTTTTGAATCAAATTTCTAGTGTATTATTAGCAAACTTTTTAAAGTATGTGAATACTAGTACTATGGAAAATAATTAGATGATATGTAAAATGAATTTAAAATCTCATGTGCCTGTATTCCATCTGAGTGATTTAATGATGGTGCCTTAGAAAATGTTTGATATTTTCAAATGTTTCTCCTTTTCTTTTTTTCTAAAAAAGGGTGGTATGTTCACTAAATTATATACACCTATATGTAATAATTAAATACAAAATACATTCTTTCATTGAGTACCTTTCTACCTAGTATGTAGCACATTATTATAGCACTTCCTACTAGTCAAAGTTGCCTACTAAAGAAATTGAATGATAATTTTCATGTATTCATAGAGTACTTTATTGGTATCATCAAACTATTTTATACATTGAGTTTCTACCAACCAAATTCCAAAATGGAATTGAGTCTTAGGTCTATTAAGTTATGGAATATTATATCCATAATTACAGCCTGAGTCACAGCTGAAAATCTGCTGTAAAATTCTGACTCCTTGAACACTTCATAGTTTTACATGTTTTCCAAGCAATTTGCCATATATAACTAACCTTTTTGCTTCTTTTTTCCTTTACCATGCTTACAGAAAATTCAGTTCTACAGGGAGTGGAATATGACTCACAGTAGCAGTAGTGATGATGATGATGATGATTAGTCAGACCTAAACTGTTAAAATTCATTTGTTCTCTATCATTTTACTTGAATGTTTTGCATGACTGGTACCATAATGCCCATATGTCCATTTTTAGGGAGGTAAAATACTTCCTTTTAAAATGTTTTTCTATACAGCTTCATAAAGCAAAATAATTGCATTATTTAAGCACAGAAAAAAATGTATATTATATCCAAAATAGGGCATACTGCATATTATATTATAGTATAGATTTGCTTTTATATATTTTGTATCTTTGTATTACACAGCTTGTTTTTTAGAATTAAATATAATTTTTAATGTTCATGAGTTTTGTTTTAAATTTTATGCTTATTAGCAAAATGTTTTTTGAATGATCTCTGTAAATTTTCTGAGCTATAATGTAATTCCCTTGTGTAAAAAAAAAAAAGAAAAAGAATAGTAATAGCTATTCAATGTTTTATATTTATTTAGCATTTAAAAGATATTTTTGTCAAATTTATTTTAACAACAATAATAAACTTATGTAACTTGAAACAGTGTGAATTTTTTGTTATATTCCAAAATCATATAGGTGAAACTGCTATTACAAAAAACAATCATGATTTGTCATGGAAGGTTAGATAGTTGAATAATTTATAGTTTGAAAATGAAACAAATAATGGTCTTTTATTTCTTTGGTTTATTTTTTATTGTTTCATTTATATAACTTTCTGCAAAACAGTGAACAAAATTGATTTCTGTGGTCACATCATATTTACTTATTAATTTGCATATCCATATACTATATAAAGTGTCATGGATTAATTTAGACATCAGAAGAATTTTTATAGTAAACATAATTGTGTATACTTTTTTCTCACTAGTATTAGGGAAAATGTTATTTATGTCTCCAAAAGATCCATGAGTAAAAATCTATTTTATGTTTTGTGTACTGAAATTTTTTTTAATTTCATCTTACATAAAACGGTCCTATTTCTCTAGTATATCAGATGTAATTTAAAAAAATTTTTTTAAAAATCTCTGAAAAGTGAATGATTGTTAGTAGTTATAATGTTTAATCCCTTATGACTGCTATGCTTTTGGATCAACAAAGGAACATTTACCTTGGCCTATAATAAGCACTTTGCTTATATTGAGTTTAGATTGTAGTAGAGCTAATTGTGGAATTTTTGCTTTAAATGATTTAGGCCATGATTTCTGAGTTTCTTCTAATTCTTGGATTTATCACACTTTTATTTCTATAAATCAT
The DNA here is from genome assembly GCF_000956105.1 of Propithecus coquereli. Taxonomy (NCBI): domain Eukaryota; kingdom Metazoa; phylum Chordata; class Mammalia; order Primates; family Indriidae; genus Propithecus; species Propithecus coquereli. The sequence goes on from NW_012149052.1 coordinate 1,681,653, forward strand.
TATTCTCTGTGTTCTTTGAAAATGACAACTTTAGCTTTTAAAATACTGAGCTTACCAAAAAAAAAAAAAGAAGACCTAAAAAAACCAGCTTTTCTGAAATTTCTGCCTGCCTAGTATTCATTCAAATTAAATAGAAATCAAGGTTATGTATATACTAGGACTAAGAAATATGTAAATGTCAAAGAATTTAATTGTTTTCATCACAGTAGGATTCTTATATTTTTGGGATAAGTAAATAAAAACAGTGACCATTAAAATAATCAGAGACTGGCCGGGCACGGTGGCTCACTCCTGTAATCTTAGCACTCTGGGAGGCTCAGGCGGGTGGATCATTTGAGCTCAGGAGTTCGAGACCAGCCTGAGCAAGAGCAAGACC
>NW_012149052.1:1682208-1807882 GCF_000956105.1 Propithecus coquereli
TAATAATAATAATAATTAGAGACTGAATTTGTATTTGTTGTGCACCTACTTCTCTCTCACCCTTGGCCAAAATCAAACAAAACCTAGTACTTCTTCTAGACCCTAGAAAGAACACAGCCTGTTGTTATATATTATGTATGCCTGAGGAAGAAAGGATCTGGAAATGTCTTCATTGGCTTCTTACATTCCAACTCTGCTAGACACAAAGCCTTTGTAAAAGAGAAAATGCTAAACTACTTGTTTGCAAGACATTTGCAAGAACATCCTGTGGTTGGTCTATGACACTTCTATGGCACAGGTTTCATAAAGATGATCTTAACCTTCTATTCCTTAAGAATTTATCTAGAAAAAGTTCTTATTATTTCAACAGTGACTTACCATTTTAATAAAAAAATTGGAGCTAGGATTGTGCTTATTTAAAATCTCTTCAGCAGTGAAAAGATTTTAAACTATATTCTAGTAACTAGTAAACTTCGCTCATGTGGTCTTAGAGTTTCATCATTCTTCATTTTTTAGCCTTAGAAGTGAAATATGCTCTTTAATAGTATGATTGCCCTTTTTTCCTGTTTCTGGTTTTCTGCCACAGTGATCTTTTTAAGCTTCTTTGACCACAGGTATTAATTATTTTTCCAATTTCGTAAAAAAAAAATCTTATTGCTTTTATTAGAGAAAAATTTAAGGCTGAGAATTGATCTATTGTTTTACACTATTGTTTTTTTGATGGAGATACAGGACCTGGACAAAAATATTGTCTTATTCCTTATCAAATATATAGAAAATGAGTTCACCTTTAGGATTTTAATGAGATGAACTGTTCTTTTATTAGTTGCTCTGTAATTAACTAGAATTTTTTAAGTGGTAGTATCTAATAGGAAAGTCTAGTGAGAAAGCTACATTTGAAAATTGATTATGTAATACCATACCTTTCCATATCTTTTAACTTTCTTTATATTCCAGATTTCTGCATGATCTTTGTTTATGTGCGGAAAATGGAAAGGAAGGTTCTCTGTTCCCTAAGGGAGTGATTACCTTAAGGATTCTTTATTTTCCTTTGTGTCTGCTTGACACTTAAATAACATATTAAAAACTGGTAGGAAGAAAAATTTGTAAAAATCCTGAAATTCTGGACACCCATGCTGATGGATAAATGGGTTTATAAGAGCCTGTAAATGAAATTAATTTGTACTCACATTGGATATAGATAAAGCAAATGTAAATCCAGAACAATATTGCTCATTTTCAATATTCCTTATAGAGATAGAAGTCAAAATAAGTTTCCATTCAAAACACACATCATTGATGCAATGTTGAGTGTTGATTTTAAAGTCATGTTAAAATGTATAGCTGGAACCATCGTTAGGTCTGTGACTAAGACATCAGTATTCAATATGAAAAGTATGCTGTTGTGTCTATGTCTCCAGATCATATACACTAATGAAAATGACTGCTGTTGTAGCTACTAGTTTGTCTCATTTAAGTCCTGTAATGAAATTCTGCATTAAGCTTTCCTGTGGTGACAGGAGGAGGACCAGAAACAACCATCCAAACTGTTATTGAATACTCTTCAAGCTTCAGTTTTTTGTTTTATAGATTTCTTGCATATGAATTTATAATAGCTCCAAAATAGTAAAGGCCCTATAGGTCTAAATAAGATGATGTTAAGTGTGCATATAGATTATTAATTTAGATCAAGTGATAATTGTGATGGGTGTGTAAAAATGCCAATTTTACTTACTCTATTCTTGTACCTTTAGGATAAATGGAGATCAATTAAGACTATTTAGACTGTTAATCTTTCATTTCAGTGAATGAATGTCTGAATTCAGTAAGTACAATGAGTACAGTCAGCACTATACAAAACATTATAGGAAGTCTTAAAGGAGAATAAAACACATGATTTCAAATAGGTCTGTGTTAGAGAGCTAATTAGAATAATTTATGACTTTCATATGTAGAGATTTATGGTTCAGTTTGTTGTAGTGTGGTAGGACATTTTCATGTTCGTAATTATCTCTCAATGTAATAAATTTATTTACCAGTTATTCCACATCAATAATATATATTGCAACAATGTATCTCCAAACATCATTTTCAGAACCAAATGGTTAACAATTTTATAAGACTGGCTTTTAATGTAATTTTTTTCATTGCCTATACATAATCTAAGCAATGAAATAGTAACAAAGATTTCTAAATTGCATTACGCCATTCTTCTGGATCTTAGAGATTCTCAAATATGTGAGCATTCAAAATATTATAGGCATTATTTGTGTTTTTTAAAAACAATCAGGATAGTCACAGATTTAGCTAAGTATATTTAATTTGTCTTAATTGGGCATGTTATATTTTTCTATATAAATTATTTATCAATAACCTGTTAACTACATTATGTTTACAAAGGTTTTCTGAGTGTATTCAATAAAACTTGGCATTTCTATGAATTAAAAAATTTAGAGATCCACACTTCCGTGGAAAAAGCTAAATCTCTCTTCTGATTCAGTTTGCTGACATTGATTCTCAGTCTACAGTTCTAGTATTTTATAGAACATATGAAAAATTTCAAAAATTAACGTAGATTATTACCTACATTGTTGAAGTAGTATATGCTCATTAAAGAAAAGTAGGAAACTGTAGAAAAATAAATTATCTTGTCTCCCCACCAATAATGGTGTATTTTCTTTTTAAATTTTGTATTCACATGGCTATGATCTAAATAAATAAATTGCCATCTTTTGTTTTATTCTACATTTTTATTAACAGCATTATTAACTTCTGAAGATTAAAAAAGCATCCCATTTACAGAATAATCCCCAGTGTGGGAAACCTAGTCTTTATTTCTGGAGCACATAAATAACCAGCAGAACCTTTTCTTTATTTTTACAGCTGATGTAGAAGCTTTTTCTTTTTCATTGAACATATTTCTGGCTTTTGACTCTATACCTTTTTTAAAATTGTCTTTGCTTTAAATACATAAATCTGCTAAAATCTGTGTGTGGGTATGTATGTTTCTTTCATTGTGTATTAGTGTTGACAGCTGAGTTGTCCCATTGCAGTGGTATATTCTTAACCATTTCAAGTATTTTTTAAATTTTATTTATATTGTGTTTGAATCATTTACAAAGATATCATAGTTGCCATTATGTAAGTTGTTATAGAAGGGAGGCTGTTTTTGTTTGTTGTATATTTCTTTTCTTTCAGAAATTACAGATGTTTATAATTAGCTTCAAACACTGCCATAATAACAATTGGAAGATAATTGCCTTCAGCCGACGTGATCTTTCCCTTTACTTCAGGAGGAGAATTACAACTAATCTGGAAGAAAGGGCTTATTATAGCAATCAGATCACCAGAGTAGTGCTGAACACTCTTCCTGGCTTCATCTGAAATTTTGAGTAAGTGGAAAAGAACTAGGAGACAAAGGCTTATTGGCTTTCACTCTTCATTTTATAACTCTTCCTCTCCAGAAGGACACTTCTGAATAGGATGAGAAAACTGAAGAGAGTCAAATTTTATTATCCAGACAAATTAGAGTTCTTAGCTTCTCGGATCCCATGGAAAAGATTACCTGTCCAACTTGGATCAATTCCCATCCCTCACTTGTTAGTTTAGCAGATATCTTTGGACAGTCTTTGTCACATCATTTTTGAAGGCACAGACTGTTGAACATTTAATACTGTGTACCCCTGCCTTTACTTAGGGCCAGTGGAGTAATTCACACCACTTAGAACCTTCCAGTATTACATAAAAATACTTTTGAATAAGATTTTGGAATTAATTATGTCTTCCTCTGGAGGTAATAGTTTCACTTAGGGGAGGTTTAGGTTTTCAAGTGTAAAATGAATTTATTAATTCTCTTTTTTAATTCAGTAACTTGAATGAGACTAATTTGATTTCTAGCTCTCTTTAGAGTTTGTCATCGCATCCCTTTAATTTGTAAATATATTAAGAAAGGATAAATGCTATTATAATAGAAAATTCAGTGCATTTTAACATTAAAAGAAATTCTCAAATGTAAAGCCATGTAGGTTTAATTTGATTCTTACCCTCTTTTTACCAAGGATATGTGAATAGAGCTAAAACTGCAGTAAATATGATTAGCTTAGAAGGTCTTCAGCCTTGATTAAGCTAACGGTGCTAAATTCTGACATGGGACTCAACTCATGACTTCTCTACTCATGTGTTAGAACTCTACCTGTTAACTTCCCCTAGTTATTTTGTACAGACACAAAGATTCTCAGCATAAGGTGAGTGTAGTAAAGCTCATTCAGAAATACATATGTATGTGTGTGTGTGTGTATGCATACACACTCTAACAATAATATTGTTAGAAGATTAGTGTAAGTTATGAAAAGTCTATTTTTAATTGGCCGAATGTCCTGTGAAAGAAAAGATATATTCACTTGCCAAATGGAACAATTTTTGTACAAAATTAGATTAGAGGCCTTTTTCATTCATCTGAAAACAAAATTTAATGCCATCTATGAAAGGAAGTACCATTTGTTTTTGGTTTTTTGTTTGTTTTTGTCAGTTAAGTGTCTAGTTATAAATTCAAATGAAATTGATAGACTAGTCACTTCTTATTGACTCTATGAATTGTAATGGTAAATTTTTGGTGAAAATTTACCACTGTAAAGGACCGTATGGGAATCATTGTGGAGAAATACACATTTAGAAATTTCTGTGGTACTTAGAAAGTATAGAGTAGTTTTTTGAGTTAGAGATTTCATGAAGGCACAGTGTTGGATTACAAGTATGGGAGACTGAATATTTTATGTACAGTTAACCATTCTGGAATAAATTGCTAGCCTACTTTGAATTGCGAAGTTGCCAAAAGAGTAAAATGTATAATCATATATGTGTAATTGAGCTTTGCCGGCTTGATTTGGTAGCATAGTTTATATGATTACAAAGAAAAAAATTAATGCCATGTGTTCATTTGTTCTACAAGTCTTTGTTAAACTCCTGTTTGTTATATATCAGACATTTTTGCAGATATTACGTCCTGAAGAGAGTAGTCAAGATTCCTCCTCATCCCACATGAGCTTATAACTGTAGTAAGCTTTATTCTGGTGATTGGAGATAAATACATGCCACATTTAGAGGCCAGCCCTGTAATGTCATATCTACACAGTCTTCATTCCTATTTGTTGTTTAGCTGCTATACGCAAGGCTCTAAGTGTAGGAATCAAAGACATGTAGGATATGACCTGTCTTCAAAAGAGAGAATGATCCCTAGGTATTACATGAAATTGAAGCATCGCAAGAGACATGATACAACTTGTGGGATATCTGAATCCATATTTAAATTGGAATCGATGCAGTTGGAACTGAATATGGAACTGCTAAAATGAGATCCCACTGCATGTACTGGAATATGTATGGTTCTTCTGTGCTAACTCATTTTGATAATAAAAATTATTTGAGATATAGAAATACTCTGTGGCTGAGGGCCTGGATTCTGGATGCAAGTAAACCTAAGTTCAATTCTGGCCTCTTACTAGCTTTATTATCTTTTATTATGTTTATCTAACCTCAGTTTCTAGACTGTAAAATGGAGATAATTATAGTACCTGCTTGGTGTTCTGGGATTAAAGCAAATGCTTATATACAGCAATATCTCAAAGAGATTGTAGGTTCCGTTCCAGACCACCGCAATAAAGCAAGTCATGCAAATTTTTTGGTTTTTCAGTGCGTATAAAAGTTATGGTTACACTATACTATAGGCTATTAAGTATACAATAACATCATGTCTGAAAAATCAGCCAGACATGGTGGCACACACCTGTAGTCCCAGCTACTCAGGAGGCTGTGGAGAGCTTGAGCCCAGAAGTTTGAGGCTGCAGCAAGTTACGAGCCTGCTATTGCACTCCAGCCTGGGCAACAGAGCCAGACCTCGTCTCTTTAAAAAAAAAATTATTGCCAAAATGCTAAGGATCATCTGAGCCTTCAGCAAGTCATAATCTTTTTGTATGCCTTAATGTTGTTGACTGGTGACTAATCAAGGTAGGGATCACTAAAGGTTGGGGTGACTGTGGCAATTTCTTAAGACAACAAAGAAGTTTGCCCCATTTATTGACTCTTTCATGCAAGATTTCTCTGTAGCATGTGATGCTGTTTGATAACATTTTACCAACAGTAGAACGTCTTTCAAAATTGCAGGCAATCCTCTCAAGCCCTGCCACTGCTTTTTCAACTAAGTGTATGTAATATCCTCAATCCTTTGCTGTCATTTTAACAGTGTTCACAGCATCTTCACCAGGAGTAGATTGCATCCCAAGAAACCACTTTCTTTGCTCTTCCAGAAGAAGCAACTTCTCACCTGTTCAGGTTTTATCAGGAGATTGCAGCAATTCATTCACATCTTCAGGCTCCAATTCTAACTCTAGTTCTCTTGCTGTATCTACCACATCTGCATTTACTTCTCCCCTGAAGTCTTGAACCCTTCAAAGTGGTCCATGAAAGTTGGATTCATCTTCTTCCAAACATTTGTTAATGTTGATATTTGACCTCTTCACATGAATCACAAATGTTCTTAATGGCATCTAGAATAAACCCTTTCCAGAAGGTTTTCAATTTACTTTGCCCAGATCCATCAGAGGAATCACTGTCTGGCAGCTATAGCCTTACAAAATGCACTTCTTAGTAATAAGACTTCAAAGTCAAAATTACTCTTTGATCCATGGGCTTCAGAATGAATGTTGTGTTAGCAGACATGAAAACAACATTAATGTCCTTGTACGTCTCCATCAGAGCTCTTGGGTGACTGAGTACATTCTCAATGAACAGTAATATTTGAAAGGGATCTTTTTTCTGAGCAGTAGATCTCTACAGTGGGCTTAAGATAGTTAACTGTGCTGTAAACAGATGATATGTCATCCAGTTTATAGAGCACAAACAGTAGATTTAGCATACTTCTTAAGGGTTCTAGGAATTTGGGAATGGAGCATTGGCTTCAACTTCAAGTCACCAGCTACGTTAGCACTTAATGGGAGGGTCAGCTTGTCTTTAGAAGCTTTGAAGCCAGGCATTGATTGCTCTCTAGTTACAAAAGTCCTAGATGGCATCTTCTTACCATAGAAGGCTGTTTTGTCCACGTTGAAAATCTAGTGATTTATGTAGACACCTCCATCATTGATCTTTTGTTTTTTTTCTTTGTTTGTTTGTTTTTGAGACAGAGTATCGCTCTGTTGCCTGGGCTAGAGTGCCGTGGCGTCAGCCTAGCTCACAGCAACCTCAAACTCCTGGGCTCAAGTGATCCTTCTGCCTCAGCCTCCTGAGTAGCGCACCACCATGGCCGGCTATTTTTTTCTCTATATATTTTTAGTTGTCCAGATAATTTCTTTCTATTTTTAGTAGAGATGGGGTCTCGCTCATGCTCAGGCTGGTCTCGAACTCCTGACCTTGAGCAATCCTCCCGCCTCGGCCTCCCAGAGTGCTAGGATTACAGACAGGCATGAGCCATGAGCCACCGCGCCCGGCCATCCATCAATGATCTTAACTAGATCATCTGAATAACTAGCCGAAGGTTCTGTATCAGAATTTGCTGTTTCACTTTGCAAATTTTTGTGTTATGGCAACTTTCCTTAAACTTTATGACTAACCCTCCGCTAGCTTACAACTTTTCTTCTGCACCTCTTTTCCTTCCCTCTCAGCCTTCATTGAATTGAAGAGAGTTAGGGCCTTCCTCTGGATTAGGTTTTGGGAATTAGGGAACATACTAGATAATATTTAGGGAATGTTGTGGCTGGTTTGATCTTTTATCCAGACCACTAAAACTTTCCCCATATCAACAATAAGGTTTTTTGCTCTCTTATCATTTGTGTGTTCGCTGGAGTAGCACTTTTAATTTCCTTCAAGAACTTTTTCTTTGCAGTCCCGACTTGGCTAAATGCTTGACACAAGAGGACTAGCTTTTGACATATCTTCCTCACTAACTTAATCATTTCTAGCTTTTGATTTAAAGTAAGAGACATGTGATTCTTTCTTTCACTTGAACAGTTAAAGGTCACCGCATGGTTATTAATTGACCTAATTTCAATATTATTGTGTCTCAGGGAATAGAGAGGCTCAAGGAGAGGGAGAGTCAGGGAATATCTAATCAGTAGAGCAGTCAGAACACACGTTTATCAATTAAGTTTATCATCTTCTGTGGGCATGTTTGTGATGTCCCCAAATAATTACAATAGTAAAATCAAAGATCACTGGTCACAGATCACCATAACAGATATAATAATAGTGAAAAAGTTTGAAATATTGCAGGAATTACCAAAATGTGACACAGAGACATGAAGTGAGCACATGCTGTTGGAAAAATGGTGCTGTGATAGATTTGCTTAATGTAGGGTTGTCACAAACCTTCAATTTCTTTTAAGAAGAAATGCAGTGTGTATGAAGTGTAATAAAATAAAGCACAGTAAAATGAGGTATGCCTGTAATTATTAGTATAGTGCCTAATAAGAACTTGTCATATTTTTATTATTCCAGATAAATACCAATTTATGCTAGTTCTTAGTCACCATTATATAAATTCAGTATTCCTCATTTGTCTCCTCTTTGCCAAGATAAAAGCATCTTACTTTTTTTTCCTTTCAAGGTTAATAGAATAGTTAAAATACCTTGATAATTTTCATATACTAATTGGTAAGCAGTAGAAACAGTGACTTGGACTGCTCTGAATTATATAGTATTTTTTTAATGTTACTGTTGTTTTCAGGTGTATATAGTATTATGAATCAATAAATGTTGGTCAGTAGAGGTCCTGCTGGAATCGCTTTAGTGAGACTTTTGTAACCATGCACCTACATTATTCCTGACACACCTACTCTGGCTCTTCTAGAATATATTAGGTTAATTGATGGTCTGCTGCTGGGTGCACATAACTATTTTATGAGCATAATTCTATCCTTTCTCTAGGCTGTTTTGGTTGTACCAGTTGATGACAATTCACATCTCTTAATATATAATATTTAATAATTTCTTTCACTTGATTTTTTGCCAAAGAGCCTTCCTGCCCTAAGCTGTCAGCATAGCCTATACCTATGCTTTGGCTAACAATCAAGGTAGCTTATTAGCATGGGAGGAAAGAAAGGTCTGAGGGATAAAATAAGTTCTAATTCCTCTTCAGATTTGATGACACAGCCAATGAGATTTGATTTTTATTGAAACCAACTTGCCTTACAAGATGAGCTACGTCACTTCGTTACTCTTGATTACATTTATTCTATTATATATGAAATGACTGAGTTTTGAAGCTAATAAATTTCTACTGTATTTGATCATGAAGCTAGGTTAAATACCTTTTTCCTGCCTATGTTGTGCAAGTCTGGGATTTGAAGTGAATTAATAAAACATGCGTTATTCCTAAACCTTAATCAGATAACTCTTAAGGAAGTTATACTCATCAACAAAGCTTTTTTCTAAAGATTGTTTTGAACAAGTTGTTTATTCTTATGTAATGGAAAAATGGCAGCATTTGCCATTTTAACAATTAACCCCCTGATTTTGTTGATTTTGAAAGTAAGCTTAAATTTTGAGTAACATCTATTTACAAACCTTTCTTCTTTCCCTGTCATCTCCTGACTATTCAAATCAACCAATCTGTAAAACCATTTTTTATCTAGATTTTCTTGCTTGACAGCATTTGCTCTTTATCTTTTATCTAGATAAATTTAATATTTTTAAATCACCCACTTTTGCTGTCTTTAAACAAATCTCAACTAAATTTCTGTGAAACACTTGTTTTTCAAAAGAGTCAGATACTGGGATTACATTTTGTTTTTGTGTTTTGCTGATCTACATGTTCTTACCCTTTTACCAATTTTCTTGAAGATACTTCCCATAAATGATTAGCACTTTATATTGGTTGGGACTTAAAGCCTTCCATGTTAGTGATTTATCTTTTTATAATTTGCTTTGTTTTGTCAGAAGTATTTTTGTTCTCTACAAAAGAGAGAACTCTGCTACTTTATAACATTTAGATGATTTGAGAGTGTTAGAAATGTTTTCTGTGCAATTATGGTTTTTAGCTTATGTTTTTATTGGGGCCGACCTGACAGGAAATACGGATATTAATAGAGGGTAACTCTGATACTACTATCCTTCAAGTTACTGCTTTTTTTGTTTGTTTGTTTGTTTGTTTCTGAATGTATGATTAATTTGGTTTGGATTTATTTACATCTAATAAGGTATAGTTTACATACTCATCTTTTCTAAATGCAAAAGGGACCTGTTTACCAATAACCATACGTTTTAACTGCTGCCTGCAGATTCTAACAATTATATATAATGAATACAGTTTTCTCTGTGTTTTTGTTTATTTCTTTTAGAACATTCTTAATCTGTGATAGGTAATTCATATATACTCTTGATGAATAAGGGAAAAAATGTTTTTCCTTTAGCCACTAAAGCATATAAATGAAGCTAACATGTCTAAAGTATTGGCTATAGTTAATTCCTTAATAGTTCTGACAAATACTGACTTTTATGTGTATGCCCTACGTGATACTTCCTAATTCTGATTTTGTTAATTCTTCATTTATTTTAAAGAGTATCACAAATTATTTTAGTAGAACCATTTATACCTAGCATCTGTTTGGGATGAAGGAAAGACAGGATATTGACACTAAACTCTTTGGACACTGTTGACCTAAAAAAATTTCAGCCAGCATAATCTGCCTTCACAGCCTGCCTCAGCAACTGCCAGCATCCAGGGATGTCAAAGACATATTTGAGGTACCATGGGGAAAGTGTGACTGATACCATAAGAGGAAACATGGTTTAGTGAAAAATAGTGGAATTAGAAGTGAAGAAACCAATTTTCTGAGCCTGGTTTTGCAACTAACCCCAAGCAAGTAACTAATGACACAAGATTGTTGTGAATATTTAGATGAATTAATTAGACACTTACCTGATCCTCGGTTTCTTCAGGGGTAAAAGGAAGCGATTGGTTTGGACAAACAATAACATTTTTTTCAGGTCTAAAATTTTGGGGGTTTTCCCTAAAATATATAATTTATTTGTAAAGTCAAATAATTAGACAAAAAATTGCAACTAAAGCATGATGTTTGTAGACTCTCTAAAACATTATAGAAAATGATTTGGCTAATTAATCTATCATGTCCTCTCATTCTTCTGTGGATTTAGTTTCAAAGTTTTGGATTCTGCTCATAATGTTTTTATTTCATATTTACATGTAGTCTCCATATAATGGAGACTAGTAAGCAAGATTTTGCTGTGCAATGAGTTACCTTTGATGCTTACTCAAATATATTTACTCTGATAACAAAAGATACAGTTGATTATGTTTCAAAGCAGACTGCTGTGACCTCAACGTTCATTCATCTTTCAAGTGTGGCATTTAAGGTTTTGGATGAACTCCAGAAAGCATTGTATGAATTTAACTTCTTAAATTTTGTTTAAGCTTTTGTGACAATTGAAATTGGCTTAATTCCTTATGCACAGGTTAGATTTAAGTTGGGTTTGAAAAGTGGAAAGCGAAGAGAGGTGGGCTCAACTGCAGTGCCCAAACTTAATATTGAAACAGAAGCTGGATACATGGAGTGAAACATAGCATTTAAATTATTTGAAGGTTATGATCTATTAATGGGGTATGTAGACTCTTGACTTCTATTAATAATGGTGTTCTTGAGGAAGTCAACATTTGTATTCTTGATTTTAAAACTTAGCCATATTGAACAGAGGAAAGACTTTGTAAACCAGTTTCTTTTCAGATATCAAAAAACTGAAACAGAATAAAAGGTTATAAAGTTAAAAGTAAAAGTTTTACTTACACCTCCACCATTACCCTTCAAAAACCCAGAGATCAATGCTGTTAACAGATTGATGTGTACCCTCCAGAAATTTCTTATGCACATATAAGTGTATGTACATGTATGTGTTTCTGCTTTTTTTCCCTATAGAGTCTGCTCAGTAATATAATTTATTTTTACTTAATATATATTATACATCTCTCTCTGTCAGTACACATAGATCTACTTTTTTTCTTTTTTATGACTTCATAATGTCCCATTGTATGGCTGCACCATAATTTATTTAATTAGTCCCCTTTTAATGAATATTTAGATTTTGTACTTTTAACATAGTATTGCTGTGAAGGTTCTTATATGTATATCTTGGCTTACATTTACATAAGATAAATTCTAGCAGTGGAATTGCTGAATTGATCAAAGGGTTTGCTTAACTGATTTGCATTTTCTTGATTTTGAGTTAAGTTGAACATTTTCTTAATGTTTATCAGTTAGATACTGTTTTTTGCTAACCTACCTGTTCGTGTTGTTTACGCATTTTTCTACTGGTTTGTTCATTTTTCTTCTGTTGATTTATTCAAATTGCTAGGATTTTCTGTATTATGAAATTAGCTCTATATCTCTGTATAGACAAATATTTTCCCAGTTTTTCCTTTGACTATGTATTGTTTTGCTTTATTTCTGTTTACTTGCTTATTCTGCCATTCATTAGTGTTTAATTTCTATGTACTTACAAATTTTTTTATGTTATATTTTATGGACTTTGTCAAATTTTAACCTTTCTCAGTTCAAGATTATTAAGATGCTAGTTTTTCTAGTACTTTCATAGTCATTTTATATATTTAAATCATTGATCTATGTAGAATTAATTTGGTGTAAAGAGAGAAGTAAGGATCAGCTTTAGCCAGTGAGTTGTCTAAAAACACCATTTATTTGATAATACATGCATTTATCTACTAATTTGAAAAGTTATCTTGATTTCATAATTGCCTACATTTGGATATATAGGATTTTACAAAATCCTATGTACGTATTGGTCAGTTTCTATAATCTGTATTCTTTACTTTGATATGTCTATATATACTTTCACCAGAACCAAACTGTTTCACTACTGTTACTTTATAAATTGTATTAATGTCTCCTAAGTGTAGTTCTTCTCATTCTCCTTTCATAATTTACCGGATATTATCACATTTTTCCCTATATAAATTTGAGTATAATTTTGGCAAATCACTTCTCACTCCCCCATCCCTTCTTCCAAAAACCACCCTCTTGGGGTCACATGGATAGAGAGAGAGAGAGAGTGTGCGAGTGCGTGTGTATGTGTTTGTGTGTAAAAATTGGGGAGGGTGAATAACATCTTTATTATAATGAATTTTTACATCAAAGAATAAGAAATGGATTTCCATTTTTAAAATTTCTTTTATTTCCCTCAATAGAGTGGTATGGCTTTTATCACATGAGATCTGCACATTATTTGTTAAACTTATGCGTAAATATTTATCTTTTTTTATTACCTTTGTAAACAGGACTTTTTTTCTTCCATTTCCAAATTGATTACTCAGTTTTGTATACTTAGGTTTTCCAGATACACTGCAAATAATTTCTACTCTTCCTCTCCAACATATGATGCTTCTTTCTCTTAATAATTTATATTCTCTTAAAACATGGTCCATTTCACCTAGGTTTTCATATTCATTTGCATAATTTATAAATTATTTAATACAGTAGTTCCACCTTATCTATGGTCACTTTTCATGTTTCCAGTTACCATGAGCTGAAAATATTAAATGAAAAATTCCAGAAATAAACATTCATATAACTTTTATTATAGTATATGGGTATGATTGTTCTATTTTATTATTGGTTATTGTTGTTAATCTCTTAATGTACTTAATTTTAAGTTAAACTTTATCATGTATGTCTATACAGGAAAAAACAAAGTAAATGTAGAGTTCAGTACTGTCTGCGGTTTCAGGCATCTACTGGGGATCTTGGAACAAATCCTCCATAGATAAGGGGGGGAGTACTGTAATTCTTAGTAATTTTTTCTGAATTTGTGGTATGTCCCTGTTTCATTTGTAATACAAGATATTTGTGTTTATTTGCCATACCTACTACAGTAAGTAGTAAAGATATTCGTCCCTCAATATTTGACAATTTTTGAAGTTAAAAACTTCTTTTATGCAATTAATTTATGTAACTCATCCTGCTATTTTAGTTGTTTTTTTCTGTTTTTACTTCCGTTTCCAATAAAAATGAAGACTATTCTATCAGCCTTCTATACCAAGATTTTTTTTTTTTTTATATACCAAGATTTTTATCAAGTTACTTCTTAGCTTTCTTCTAACCTAACTAGTTTTAGTTTTTTGATATAACTTCGTGGGATACAATTTCCTAAAACCTTTATATCTTTTTTTGGAATTTCTTAAAAGATTTCTCACATTTTGGCTTAATTCATATCATGCCTCTTCTAGAGGGATCTTAGTCACAATTACATTTCTTGCCTTTAAAAATAGTAGTCTAGCCTGCTATATATGTTAAATAGCCAAGGTAACTCCATTCTCAGAGCAAATATTATTGAAAATAGAATTTAAAATAATGATTTTATTTATATGGTTATGTTTACATTTTCTGGAGCAAAGAATTGTTAACAATACCATAGATAATGTTTCAACAGTCTTGAAAATAAACAAAGATTGTTGCATAGGCTAAGTAGGCCTTGGGGTCTCCTGTTTGTCCAGAAACTCTCTGTTCCTTATTTTTGAGTGAGTTGTGAAATTAATAAAGAAAAGCATGTTTGTAAGACAGATAGGGAATTTCCAGGAAGGAGGCAAAGCAGAGGCTAATATTAGTAGTAATTTATATGATGCATATGTTTAAATAAGTGTTAGTGTTTACATATGTTTTTGTACAGATGTGATCATATGCTAATATATTTTATAAGATAAACTGTGATAATTTAATACCTCATTAGATTAAGTTTACAATTTGTAAGATAACATTATCTTCTACAAATCTAGCATTAAAGATTGATATTGCTGAATTGAGTAATATTGACTAACGTAGTACAAGTAGATGCTTTTAAAAGGAAATAGTGATTTTGTGAGTAATTAAATCATTTTTCTGATATATGTATATCCGGTGTATGTTAATGATTTATGCCCATTAAATGTTTTTTAGAGGATCATAAGGCATTACTTGCATTAATGTAGGAATTTTATCAGTTTTCTCATAGTCTGTCACTTTCTTTTTAGGTCATGGAAAATGGAAGATTTGCAAAATACAAATATTTTACCCATGTCATGATCAATAAAACAGATATGTTAATGATAACCAGACGGTAATTTGATTTCTTTCTCTAATGTAATTTGGTGAGGGGTTAACTGACAGCCACTCATTAGGTGAAGAAGTTGTTATTCACCTTTTGTTTCGGATAGACACCCTGATTCCTGCTAACTCAGGTCCTCTTGCTCTGTGAACCTGGCTCCTAAAACATCGCGTAAATTCATGTTTAGTTTTGTGCTCGCTTACAGACAAACACATAGTCATGTACAAACATAATTATAAATTAGATATTTTAGTATTTGTTGTAACCAATTCAGATGGATGCAGAAATTCCATAAAGCTGTCCTCTCAAAGGTAAGCGTCCTCCTCTCTTAAAAAGTGTACAATTTTAGGTTATCCCAGAAGTCAACAGCCCTGTGGTGGTATCTATTCGTTAGAATATGTATAGATTCACTACATAAGTGGATATACCAGTGGAAACAGATGTAATTTTATGTGGATACTCTCAGCTACAGTGACATCTTCAGTTAGACCTGTAGACAGTAGGGAGATACATGCAAAAATACACAGTGGAGGCTGGGCCCAGTAGCTCATGCCTGTAATCCAGCACCTTGGGAGGCCGAGGTGGGAGGATCGGTTGAGGCCAGGAGTTTGAGGTTATAGTGAACTATGATCCTGTCACTGTACTCCAGCCTGGGTGACAGAGCAAGACCCTGTCTCTTGAAGGAAAAAAAATATACAATGGTATAGCCTTAGAGGAGCAAGTGTGTAGGAGTCGTTATTGTTAAACTCAGGGAGGAATGAGCAAATGCAGTTTTAAGACTGGGATTTCTAGGTGGTAGAGAGTGAAAATGTGGCTAAGGGGAGAAGTTATGGCTAAATAGAAAGGAGGAGTATTCAATAAATCTATATGGTTTTGTTCACTATTGAAAGGTAAAATGTAAGTGTCTTGTTCAAGTTGACTACTATACTTAGCAGTTATTTTTAATGTTTTTAATCCTAATAAATTTCAGAATCTAAAATTTACAGCCTTATCTTAATTTTCTTAGTTAAAAAGTAATACCACTTGGAAAACTCACACAGTATTAAAAGTTATACCTGTAAAAATAACTTCCCTTCCCAGATACCAGTCCCTCTGTTCCCCTTTCCAGAGGCACTTTTACTTGTTTTACTTGTTTCCTTTGTATTCCTGAAATAGTCTGTGCCTATACAGATGTACACACATATGTACTTTAGTGCAGTTGAAAGTCTGTTATATAGACCATAGTAGTTTTAATTTTTTACTTGAGATGTATATTTTTGAGGTTTATTCCATGTCAGCATATGGAAATCTTTCTTAATTTTTTAAATTGCTGCCTAATATTTATTTAGAAGTATGTATCATAATTTACATGTAACTTGTTTCTAGACTTTTGTAATTACAGATGTTACCTCAGCGGTCATTTTTGTTCCTACAGATTTTCAGTCATGTATTGAGTAACTCTTCCTCCATTGACTGACTGAAGGAAAAGTGACTCATCAAAGTTAAACAAGAGCCAATTACATAGTTTGTTTCCAAATCTTGCAACATTTTTAAAATTATTTTCTCCACGTAATAGACCTCTTTAAATGAGACCACATACATTGACAGAATAAGGGAAGTAAGTTAGTTGTAGTTGATTAAAAGGTGATATTTACACTTAGAATTTCCTTTTCTTTCTAAGTTTTGGGTTTGAGGATAAAGAATCTTTGAATCAGGAGGAATTCTAGGTACCTGCTACGTTGGCCTATCTTTGCTTTTTCACGTGATTGGAGATACACTCGCACACCACTAGGTTTGTTCCATCAGCCCCTATGATTTAGGATTGGTGAAAGAGGGAAACAGGGACAGAAGATTGAGGTGAGAGGTATAAATCCTAATTAGCTTCCTCCTTTTCTATCCCATCTAGGAGCCGGATGTTTTTTTAACTCAGTCCCTTAATTTGAAATATAAAAGGTCTGTCTGGAAAATATCCAGCCATTGTTAATACGATTTTTCATGTTACATGGCTAGATACTTTCCGGCAGACCTCGCATGTTACTTAAAGTTTGGTTGCACCTACAATTGATGTTTATGCTGGAAAGAAAAATTGGGAAGAAAGGCCTTTGAAGGAAGGATTAAGTAGAATTATTAGAGAGGGAATGTATTTTCATTTCTTGATTTCTTTCCTCAAAGTGGGAAAACAAGAAATGATTTAAAAATCTAAGATGATGCTTTTTGAAATTTTCCTCTACAATCGACAATAATGGGACTTGATTTTACCCCTAAAAAACACAAGGTTCTCAGAAAGTTCTGTTCAACATGGTTAGAAAAAGCCTCTTACTGATATATGTTGGGAAATATATTACATAGAGCCTTAGTAATAAAAGCATTTATTCTAAAGCATTAATTACATGAAGGTTCCTTCAAATATTGGCTGATCAGTTCTGTAAATGTTTCCTATTTCTTACGAAATGCCTTGTGTATTGAACTTTGTATGTGCTTCAGTTTTTCTAATGTGAGTATGTTGTACTATAAATTTCCCACTAAGCATTACTTTACCTGCATCCCCCAAGTTTTATGTTGTATTTTCATTCTCATTCTGTGTGAAATATTTTCTAATTTCCTTTGAGATTCTTTGACCCATGGATTGTCTGAAGTATGTTAATTTCCAAGCATTTGGAAATACTCTTGTTATCTTTCTATTATTGATTTCTAGTTTAGTTCCATTATGATTTGAGAACATACTTTGTGTGATTTTAGTTCTTTTAAATTCATTAAGGTTTTCGATGACCCAGAATATAGTCTATCTTGGTGAATGTTCCATATGCACTTACAGAGAATGTGTGTCCTGCTGTTACTGGATATAAGTGCCTCAATTTTAAAGCAGATTCTTTCTCTTTTTCCTTTTTTTTTTTTTTTTTCCTCTTTTTGCAGTGGTGTATTGTTTGTAACAAAGGGAACATTCGGACAACTTACATGTGAGTGGCAGTATAGTTTTGACGAATTTACCAAGGAGCCATTCATTGTTCATGGGAGAAGATTACGCATTGAAGCAAAGGTATGTTGAATAGATATATTTTTGAAAACTTAGCACTGAAAGTAACTTTGAAGTAATCCTCCTTACTTTTTAATGTTTCTGCCTCTTTTATAGATGTTGCTTTGTCTTGGTATGGTTTTCCTTTACATCTGCTGTCTTACTCGGGCTTAAAGAAAAGAAAACTGGGCCAAGAGAAAATGTGCTATGTTCTGTGCTATTACATTGACAATAGCATTCCTGGGCCCTCATTTTGTATTCAGTTCCACCTTCCCACACATGAAATAATGGATAGTGGCAATTAGCCTGTGCTCTAGCCCATGCTGCTTTCCTGGCTTTTTTCATATCTTTTTCCCTTTCTAAGTATTACATTTTCTCTTATCTCCTTGATTTCTTCCCCTTCCTCCTTTTCTTGAGCCTTTATATCAGCAATCACCCTGTTTGGGTTTTGTTTGTTTGTTTTTTGTTGTTGGAGACAGGGTCTTGCTCTGCTGTTTTCCAGGCTAGAGCACATGCAAAACAGATATGTTAATGATATCATCAACATAGCTCACTTCAACCTCAGATTCCTGGGCGCGAGTGATCCTCCTACCTTGGCCTCCGAAAGTGCTAGGATTACAGGCATGACCCAGGCCCATTTTTTTTTTAATGGAAGAATCTGATTTCTCTTAAAATCTATATTTGCATGGATATTTGAATTATAGGAATTGTTAGACTAGTAAAACCTCCACGTTGTTTCTTCTGTGACCTTACCCATAGTCACAGAGGTAAACACCATCCTTGATCTCAATACTTTTACTTCTTTCTATTTGTCCCTCAAATGCTTAATATCTGCTTAGACAGTTCTCCTCTCCCCCACAAATACTAAACCTAATATCCAAGGAGTATAAACAGTGTAGGAAAATCATCTAGGATCTAGGACCCACCCTGATTTCTTTGATTCCAAACTACATTCTTATAGCATGACTAGTTTATACATAGACACATGCACACACCCATATAACACATGTATGTGTGTATGTATATATGCATACACACACGTATGTTATTTTTGACCTTGACTCAATTATGATTCCATGGCCACGTATGAAGAACTGTCTGAGAAATTATTTGGAGAGGAACCACAGCAGAAATGCTCCCTGACTTGTCTCTTTCCCATCCTTTACATCAACCTTCTATGGCTTTATAAACTGAAATCTCACCTTAAGCTTTTTAACTTAGGTTTAGTAATGATGATGGTATGTTAGAATGTAGTCTTCCTTTCCATTTGTTTTGATCCTTCTCAGTTCCTCATTCATGACTCTTTAAGGTATGTGATTTGTGTAAGATGGCACTTTAAGCATAGACTAATAAAGCTTTATGGCATTTTTTATTGTATTTCTACAACTGGATTTTCTTTTTAATTAATTTACTTACTCTGTTTAAAGGAACGGGTGAAGTCTGTATTCCATGCCAGAGAGTTTGGAAAAATAATTAACTTCAGGACCCCAGAGGATGCTAGGGTAAATATAATGAATCTTTTATTTAAACAGATAGGAGTTACTCACTTTAAAGCCATGTAAATGTTCCAGCTCTTAGGGAAATTTAAAAAAAAAAAAAAAAGAAAGCCATGTAAATAGACTATTTTTTAAAGGTATATAAGTGGGTATTTTTTTTAATTTTGTTTTTATATTTTGACATTTTTTATTATCTGTAACTAGATAATACTTCCCCCAAACTTTTTCACTAGATTCAATTCAGCACACCTAGTTGCTTTTCAAACCAAATTGCTCCATCTTTTTAAATCTTAATTGCAGTACTTGGTTTAAAAAAAAAAAGTCGGCAAATTATTACATTCTAGTGTTAATCTGTCAGCTCCAGCAGGGAAAGTATAGCCCCACGTTGTTGAGTTCTCTACTGCACAGCCTCAGTGATTAAAAAAAAAAAAAAAATGTTACCATAGCATGGTACAGGCCAAAGGAAGCCAGGCCGATAGCCAGAAAATCTGGGTTTGAATACCGATTCTGTTCCTTCTTGACTGTAGAATCTTGAGGGAAGTCAGTTAACCTCAGTTTCCTCAAAACAGGAATGATATGAACTGAAAAGCACTGTACGTGTGTTAGGGAGTATGGCAATTACAAGAATGTACACTGTCAAGCACATGAAGACTGTGGAACTGGTTATGACCTCAATGATCACAACTAAGATGCTTTTCCGGGACACTGAGTAGCACCCACTGTGTTGTGCGACTTAGAGCACAGGGCTCATACAGCTCTAGGGTCCTGTCTCTGTATGACTATTTATCAGTTTACTTATCACATCTGGACCCAAACTAGGGGCCTCTCCTACCCCTACCCCACACACACACCTTGGACCAGTTAGCACGTGTTATGCAATTTTCTGTCTATACATTGCGACATAAGGCAGCACTGGCATACTAACATAGAAAACAGAAAAGAGGGGGCAAGTTACAATGAGGAATAAAGTAACTAGAGCTTTAATACGCATGTCACCTGGAACAGGGAGACAGAGTGGAGCATGGTAATAGCAAGACTTTTCGGCTGCCTCCTTTCATGTAATTGAAGGACATTTCCACATATTTCAGTTTCTCTGTAATAAATTTTCCATTTAGTCCCTGTCACCATGTGACTTTATCCCAGAGAGATTGTTTTTAATCATCCTGCTCTACCAGAAATATCCAGAGAAGGCTACTGAGCTCAGTTCTCTTTCTCTGCTTATCTTAGGGCTATTCTTATTAAGTTCTTCTTAAGTTAAAGAGGTACAAACATCTCTGCTAAATCTTTTTATACTGAAATAACCCCAGGATAACCCCCAAGTCTTTTATCTGTTATGCAGGCCCAATAATAACGGACATTATTGATAGAAAGGTTTGCATTACATTTATATTTTATTTTTGCAATTTCAAATTCTTTTAGAGTAGAAAATGTATTGTGAGAGCATATAAAATAGCATTTTGCTATGCTGCTACCCACTGTAGAATTGTACGCATTCCTACTCAATCAGTAGAATCCTATATATCTGCAGTCCCCAACCCCCGGGCCACAGCCCAGTATAGGTCCATGGCCTTTTCAGAAAACAGGCCATGTATCACTGCCTGAGCTCCATACCACCTCTCCCCAGCCTACGACACCCCACCCCACCCACCCTCGGTCCATGGAAAAATTTCCTTCCATGAAACCAGTCCCTGGTGCCAAAAAGTTCGGGGACTGCTGCTGTATGTGGAATCATGGAGGTTTGTGATACAGAATTGACACAGGTTGGATGGAATTTTGCATAAATAATTTTTATACTGTGCCAGTTATTCAATCCAGCTGACAGAATTACCCTTTTCTCTCAGGAGGGTTCATTTCACTTTTCTTATTCTGAAGATAAACATCCAAGTCCAAAGACCTTAGAAAAACACTATTCCTACTATTAAATCAAACCTAGTACCATTGTCTCTGAGCCATCTGGGCCATTTAAGTGAGTGATCTATTTACAGTATAATTTTTTTATGTATTGGCTATCAGTATACACTTAACTAAAACTGGAAAGCCAACTTCTAGATTTCCATGCATTACATTTTATTTCATTGCCAGTTCATTGAAGTAAGTAAATGTCGATTTATTTTCCCACTACAGTGGATCCTCACAAAGCTAGAAGAAGCAAGAGAACCTTCTCCAAGCCTCTGATGGAGAACGCCACCTGAAGACACACAGCAATAAATTATTATAGCTTCTAGACTGTACCTTCCAAAACCTGTTTGGGAAGTATATTACACAAATAATTTCAAGTACCCTGTATTGTAGATGCTTTAAAAAAAATCAGAATCAGGTAAAACAACTATGTGATTAAAATATTTCAACTGTTCAGAGATCCATTTGGTTTAGTAACTTGAATCATGCATCTGTTTATAATTCTAATTTTTTTTATAAAAGAAGAAACATTTCTTTTATGAATCTCAAATATTTGCTCCAAGTAATTTTCGGCAGTCGTGGAGAGGTTGCCCATAATTAGTCTCTACATGGAACCAACTTTAATGTTCCTAATTCACATTTTAAACTTCTATCATGCTTATTTCAAACTCTCTGACTGATGGGTAAGTGATCAAATCAGCCATTGCCTCAGTGGTATGAAGAGAACTTTGGTGGTGGTTTCTTCAGAATCATGAAATTCTTTTTAAAGATAAAATACTTTGGTATCACTTTCCTTATTTTTTAAATAAAGGATAGGTTTGAATTATACTTAAAATGCATAGCATGATTATGAAAAACAATCTTTTTATATAATGTATAACATAGATTGAATAATATTTCTTCAAGCCTTGCCTTAAGAAAGCTTGAAGAAATGAGTGATCATACCCCAAAAGGGAAAAAGTCTCTCTCAGAACTTCAGAGCCTATGAAATACTTCTTCAGGCCAACTCCATGAGCTCTACTTAGTTTACCCAGGTCATGTTTTTAATAGACTGCTGATTTCAAAGGAAAATTTCTAAAGCCTTAACAATACCTACTTTCTAGTCACTGGTAACATGAAATAAACAAATTCCCGACATCTTAGATATAGTAGTTATACTTCAGAACAGTCTGCCTCTCGTAAGTAAATGTGTGTACCCTAAAATCAAACCCAGTAATTGGTCCTGTTAACAATAGATTGAGAATTTCTGGTTTGCTTTCTCTACAGTTATTCAAGTGAAAATCACTCCTTTTAATGTCCAGCTCATCAGAACAAAAATCATGGGCTGCACATTAGTAAAAATAAAGACGTGGGATTTTCTTTCTTGGTTTTTGTCCAAGATCTTTGCACTTTAATATTAATGGACTGTTTCAAGTGAAAGGAAATGAATATATGATGGTGAATTATAAAAGGAATGATACAGTGTCTTAGTTATTGAGTAATAGTATTTGATGCATGTTTTATGTGCTGCCAAATTATTATAAACTGTTTTTGGAATTGAAAACTCTGTATAGTCAATGGTCGTGAAATTCTTGAGCTCCTCAAACCCTTGCTTTGTTGTAAAAGCTAAAATAAACAGCATGCCAGACTGTAACTGTATTTCCTGATGACCAGATACTTCTCTTAAATACTATTGATTTCTCTCTGATTACTAAAATACATTGTTTATTATCAGTAGTTTCCCCAGAATGCTTTTTTCTTTGCTAAACACGAATCAAAAGATGACAAATTTCAAACTATATGAAAGTGTGTGTCCCCATGATGATCTTTGTTCAAAGTAATGTATATATTTTCTCTGTTGCTGAGCTCCTCCAATTTTGCATACATCAGAATTAAACCTAAGAGTAGAGGTAGTCTGAAGGCTTGCATCAGATTGTCCTCATCCAAAATGTTGCTTTAGTGAAGTTCCATTCAGTGCCATTAATCAAATACTTCATTACGCACTTCAGTTTCATGGTTTCAGCATTCTCAGAATAATTATAGACTCATGACTCCCTGAGTGTATCACAGTGAAGCAGAAAAGCCTAAAATAGTAAACATAAAAATTCCAGTATCCTCTGGCAGCCAACAGGAGTGGGTCTTATAACTAGTTCACATACAAAGCCAATGTGCCTGTCCTTCCTGTTCCCTTACCATAACAATCTAACAATATCTCTTCTTATTCTTTCCCTGCCAGCCAACTACCCATCACCTGCTCCCATCACCTCCTCCATCTCTAGAGTAGAGGGACTCATAGTTTCATGAGCTGTAGTGTATCGATTATTTTAGAAGATTGTCTTCATCTAAACAAAAAAACTAGGAACATCAATAACAATGAGTCAGTCTTTTTAGCATCCCATTTTACAACTTACAGTTATATGATTGATTCTATAGTCCCTTTTTCTTGAATGTTAGAGTCCAGAATGTTACTGTATTTTAAAACAATCTGCCCTGAATTACATTTAATACATTTAATGGCTCTCTGGGAACTTTAAACTTGTCTTAGTTGTTGGGTAGTTGCTGTGGAATGAGGTGCTGAGTCTTGTGTCCTTTCTCTCTATGTATTATTTGCTAGCTATATTCCCAGGCCCTAATTCCAGCACAGCATATGTTCTGATCCATAATAGTTGTGTGAAGACCAAGGCAAAATGTCTGTTCCCTGCCAGCTCTCCACCAGAAAACCATGATCATTAGAAATAGCAACTTTGATTTCTGGTACAAAGAGAAGGTTGTAATTTCTTCGCGTTTACAAAATACTCTCTGAACCAAAGGGCACGTGCACTTCTCCAGTGTCTTCCCTTTTGGAGTATATATATTTGCTGTTTCTTCCCTAGCATTAAAAAGACCTTGGAATTTTTCCTAGGGTCAGGTTAGTATAGCTGAGTTGTTTTCTGGTCCCTAAATAATCATTACTGCCTGTAGGCAGTCCTTCCCTGCCCCCTCTCCTCCATAATCCTAATCCATTTGGGGAGGCAACTATCCTGTGACCTCCAAATAAAGATTGTCTTAAATTTACATGATCTTTTTTCATATCTCTCATTTTTTTCTGATGGTGAGTAATAGCAGTAACATCCCAGTGAGTTAGATGCACCTAGCCTACCTACCTCATCTCTTAGAAATATCACACAAAGTAGTATCCTATGCCTGTTTGGTAAAATAATAAAAAGAGATGCTGCTCAGTGCTGCATTTTCTGCACCTCTTATTTTTTTTTTTGAGACAGAGTCTCACTCTGCTGCCTGAGCTAGAGTGCCATGGCGTCAGCCTAGTTCACAGCAACCTCAAACTCCTGGGCTCAAGTGATCCTTCTGCCTCAGCCTCCCGAGTAGCTGGGACTACAGGCATGTGCCACCATGCCCGGCTAATTTTTTCTATATATTTTTAGTTGTCCGATTAATTTCTATGTATAGTAGAGACGGGGTCTCGCTCTTGCTCAGGCTGTTTTCGAACTCCTGAGCTCAAACAATCCACCCACCTCAGCCTCCCAGAGATCTGCACCTGTTTTTTTTTCAATTATCAATTACCAATATTAGTTGATACTTCAGACTATGCCAAATGCCTGCTTGCATAGGCCTCTGCATTGGAAAAATTAGGACAGTGTACTTGGTTAGTTTGTCTAAAGGAGCTAGAAGTGTGTGCCATATGCAGGCGAAAGTCGCTGTCTGGCACTGGATGTTTTCATGGCCCAGCCAACACAGTGCAGAGAAATCTGTTTGGGTTCCAGGGCCATTGCTTTTTACCTTTTGTCAGGATCAACCAAAATCCTCAAGGACAGTGTTTTGCAAACTGTAGGTCATAAAATCAATATAACAGCTCAAGACCAGCGTATTTTAAAACTGGAATAGAGAGAAAATAAAGGAGTAATAGAACATGTAAAAAGGTTAAGTATTGTCTCCTGAAATATTGTTTCACTTAAATAAATAATCTATATACTGTGTATACCGGGTCACAATATATAGTGTTTTCTATTGTGAAATGCAGTATTTAAAAAAAAGAAAGCTTTAAAGACTGCTATAGGAGACATGGGCCATCCTGCGATTATCAGAACAGTCTGCATAGTGTGGAGGCTGACCTCGGATAAGGAGCGGCAGATCCTCAAGAAGTCTTCAGGTTATGAGCACTGTCTTTTTCTTCAGTGTAAGAAGATAGGATCGCTCTTGTTTTGGTTTATAAAATGTTTTCCTTTCTTGCTGTTTATCAGATATCCTCAGATGATTCAGTGGGACCAGAAAAAGCATAGAAAAATTAGATCTACAAACAGAACCCAAAAAAGGCTGCCTGATATCATTTACCTAAATGTATTTCAACCTCTTTACCACTAAGCATTTTACTAGAATTGGGAACAGAAGTTTTCATTTTGAGGAGGTTGAATTTGCTCCATCTGCCTTTTGGCTGATTGACCACATAGGTAGCAAAGGCCTTTAAAAATGTGGGGCTAATACATAGGGCACATTCTTACAGGGCCAAAATACTCATTTGCTGGGGGGTGCTATATAAATGTCAGTGCATTTTAACTAAAGATAACGGATTTCCTCATTTCTTTAAGATCCAAGTAGAAAATGTTGAAAACCCGTATTCCATATGCAGGACTCAATATAGAATTTAGTCAATCTGATTTTCTTTGGTGCTATTCAGTATCACATATAGCTCTTTTACTCTAAAAGGAAACCCATTCACTCTCCTGCCTAATCCTTTGAGATATACTTTTGAAGTTATTCCTTATGGTTAATGCCAGCCTAATCAGGCTAGGAGTAGTCAGTTAAAATTTCATGATTCTTGTAATCTGTATTTTCAGTTGTTGGCCAATATGGCTATTTGTACAAACTTTTTTTCCAACTTTTCTTTCTGTCACAATTGGTCTAAAGTAGTATTTGTTTCAGGGCTATCTGAAAAGCAAGGCCAGCACATTGCAAAAATGCTGACTCCTACTCTATTACAAACCTCACTCGTGTTTCTTTAATTGAAACGTTTTTCTACTTTATTTCCTTTTTTGTAAAATAAA
Organism: Propithecus coquereli; assembly: GCF_000956105.1. Taxonomy (NCBI): domain Eukaryota; kingdom Metazoa; phylum Chordata; class Mammalia; order Primates; family Indriidae; genus Propithecus; species Propithecus coquereli. The sequence continues at coordinate 1,708,710 of NW_012149052.1, forward strand.
TTTCTTCTGTGTCGTTTAAAAAAAATATTTTTCTTTAGAATTATGGATTAGTTCTACTTTTTTAAAAGCATTATGGCATTTTCAAAAAAATGATAATTTTGTTTACCCAAAGAACTACATGAGAAATGTATCTTCAAATTTTATAGGTTGACAGGGTATATTTTTAAAGTTTTTATTGCTTTATACATATACAAATTAATTTGTATTATTAACACCTGCTATGATAGATATCCAACTGCTATGATAGAAAATCCCTGTCTGTCACTGAACCATTCGTTTAGTATTACTCTGATACCTTAATAATGTGTTCCTTCTAGTGAAGTCCTTGTAACAAGAAACCCTATGAGATTGGTATAATGAAATTTCTAATAATCAGAAGTGTACTTAAAGTAGAACATGTTGGAAAACCCCAACATTTCTGTTAGGCCATCTACTTCCAGTGTTCAGTTGGTTACCCAAAGTTCCCAATTCTTAGACTGGAAAACATTCAAGTAAAAATGTGGCATAGATTGATTGCATTGAAATATTCTCAGTATCAATGATTTTATACTCACACTCACAAACTATTAGAAATTGTATCTGGGACTTGTTACAAGGTCAGATAGATTGTTAAGACATTTTAAAATCATCTCTGTATATGACTGTGTATTACATATAAAAATGAATTTTTCAGGAAAGGTGCACTTTAAAAATATTTTCTCTTGCTAATTTTTATATTGACCAAATAGTCTGTGCTTCTTTGGAATGCTTATTCTGTGGTGAAAATATGGTCATTGGTTATGATAATTAGTTTTATAAATATTTCTGCATCGCTGCACTATTTTCTTCACTTTTCTGTTCCTTACCTCTCTTGTATGTGGATTCCACACAGTTGCCTGTTACACAGTCTCTGCCTTGGTTTTGTGCATTCTGATAAGATAATTTATAAACACAAATGTTTATAGTGAACTTCTTCCTCTTGAAAATGACCTTAGTCTTGTCTTTTTTTTTTTTTTTTTTCCTGAACATTGGTTGGTTATGCTCACTAATGACTTTTTTTCTAAACAATAATTATTTCTTGATACTGGTAGATTTGGATTGCATGGTAAGATGACTGCCCTTTTTAACCATGTATGCCTTTTTCAAATAAATTGAGTCAAAGATTTCTGATCTTTAGTGTGCTTCTGTTTTTAGTGTTGGGATAGAACTAGAAATAATATCAATGGCCTTCGCTTGCCTATCCAAATTGTACCCTCCTTGGGGCCTAAATAAATGTGAATAACTAACACATTGCCTGAGATCCTAATTTTTCAGTCAAAGCAGACAGCATTTCAGCCCAGTATGATTATTGCTGACTAAAAGCTTTGGGTGGTAATACTTAGTGAATTCTTAACTACCAATGCTGTGCCTGTCAATCTAAGAAAGCTTCAAATGGCTCATTTCCTCAGTAAGTAATGAGTATATTTTAAAAGAAAGGCTAGCGGAGAATTTTCTACCCACAGAATCAGTATTGGCAGAGGTAATTAATTCACCTCTGATATGGAGGATTCAGCCTTTCCTTGACTTAAGAAAATAAGTTATTGTTACCACCCTTTGAATGATTAATTCCAGACAACCCTTGTGCAACTAGAGTAATCGAAAGCCATCATTTTCTTTTATGCTTTAAATGTCAACCAATAACTCAATGCTAGAAAACACTTGAAATAAAAAACAGGATTCCATATTGTTTAATTTCCCTGATTACCGGATTCTGTTGAGCCCTTTTCGTATGTTAATTGGCCATAACTGTAGCCCATTGGGAGGGAGGAGTTGTCTTTTTGTTTATGTTTCTAGATATCCTGAAGAGCCACATACCCATCCCTTTGTTGTCTTGTGCAAAACTATCTTGGTTATTCGTGGACCTTGACTGTTCCAGACAAATTTTAACATTGGTTTGTCAGGTTCCACAAAAATTCTTGCTATTGCATTTATCTCTTGAGTGAGAATTCGTTTTTAAAGCTTAACGTTGCTATCATAGAATCACTACAGATGAGCATAATTTCAGTTTTTCCCAGCACTGATGCTCTTTAAGAGCTTCACATTTGGAATTGTTCCCACAGAATAAGAACCTGACAGTCCAGTAATTGGCTGAAAGGAAGGCTTAGGGCAGCTATAGGAATGCTGATGCATTGTGGAACCAGTCCAGGTACGTTGTATAGACTGACTTCAAAGAGATATATCACACCTTAAATCCCCAAATGTGTGTGTGTGTGTATCCTCAAATAAAAGGCAGAAACAAACCCATCTGGGCCCTTAGTTTGAAGCACTCAGTGCTTCCCAGAGGATTCTGCTTTTGCTTTACCCAGCCAGCTACTAAGGGAGCGCCAACATAACATGATGAATACAGACTTGCCCCAAAAGGAGGAAACTTAGTTCTGTTTCTGCATTACCAACGATTAAGACCACAGCCTTTTTCTCTTTAGGAGCAGAACTACTAATCAACCATGAGCTATAAGAAACACAACATAATCCAAAGTTAATAGCAGAGTGGTATATTCTTAGCCTCCTCAGAAAGGCACAGCATACGTCATTCAAACATAGCAATCTGTAGTGGCCATCAGAATTGTGGGACGGGTTACATAACATCTGTTAAACAATTTGGGTTTTTAGCCATTTCTTAAGTTTACAAGACCTGGTCAACATACATTGGGAAAAAATATATATACACACACACAAGCATACATACACGTTTTTCAGCATAACATATATGCTATCGAGAGCCCACATGTCAACTTTGGCTTCATGCTTATCAAAATGTGGCAAAACTAAATTAGATATACTGATATATTCATTAATTTGGCTTAGAAAGTTAACTAACACACAACCATTTTAAAAAAATCTTTGGTGGCATATTAAAGGAGTTCTTCAGCATGAAGAGAGAAAAACACTCAATTAGAAATGTCTCTAAATTACAAGATTTAATAAAAAGCTTCAAATCCATTAATATTCTTTAAAAAAAAAAGTCACCCAAATTAATTCTAGAGGTCTCCAGGCGTGATCTATAAATTAACCAGCCCCTCTGTTACATAATTTTTAAATGGCTATTTTTAAACACACTTAAAATTTAATTTAAAAAAACCAGTAAATCACGGTGGCCTTTAAAAATTCTATAAAGTACCAAATTCAAAGATTACACAAACTGTAAGAGTTGTGTCTTGACACGAAAGTCAAGAAAAGAATTATAAAAACAACTTGAGAATTAAAGACTTAAATATTTTCGTAAACTCAAATTTCTTCCAAGTCCTAACACCCATCTCTCTCCCTGTGATCCGCATGATGTCCTTGGTTCCTGGCACAGGGGGCTGGCTCAGGCGATGTCAGAAGCACTTGCAAATAAAACAAGAAGAGCTTGCAAACCGTGTCTTCTGTTACAGGGGAGGAATGCGCAGCAGCTTTTAAACTAGGTTGAATTCCCTCAGGTTGAGCTGGAGAATCGTGTCTTTGACAGCAGCAAACACAAAGCGGATATTCTCTGTATCTGTAGCACACGTGAAGTGGGAGTAGATGACTTTCTCTTTGTCAGGATTCTGATCTTGGTACAGCTTCAGGATAAAGTCTCTGGCAGCTTTGACATCCTGCTTTGGTCCTAGTCACAAGTGTAATTAGAGAAATAAGAAAGATAGACTCACCATTTCCTCCCAAGAACCACTTTTAAGGTACTCTTGTTCTTATTGGGGATCCTTCTTTGATCTTACTTTATTTCTAGGGAATATTTTACCTGGAACATTATTTTTATTGTATCTCATTATGAACCCATAAAATAGCAGTATTTTAAAGTGTCCTCGGGTATCTAAAAAATTGTACTTTAAGGTGCTTTGTTTAAAAATAGTGACCCAAATTAATTTTCTGATTTGGAACACTCTTGAAGAGAAGTAACCCTTATTAACTTACACAGACAGACAGATGGGGGCTGGGAGAGGGAAAAGGAAGAATGCAGGAACTAACATTATTAGGTTGGTTTTAAAGCTTGAGGGCTCTAATCCTGTAAATATCAATGCCAGATTTCACAGTATTTGAAACCTCCTGTACCAGAAATAAATTAGCAGTAGGGCACGAAACCCTTCTGCCTTGGACAGGTTACGTAAAAAGAACTTGAGAGTCGCCCCGTGTCTGGGAATGGCGATTGCCACGCTTTAACCGGCACGTAAGAAGCGCCAGGTCCTAGGACTGGCTCAGGGGCTGCAGATATAAATGGGGCACAGTTCTGCCCTTGAGGAGCTGACTGGGCAGAATGCTGAGCAAGCAGATAGCTGTGCATAACAATAATATACTACACAGCGTGATGAGGGCCATGGGAGAGCAAGGGGAGCCAGCTACGGGAACGGGGAGGCACCCCTGCTGTGGGGTAGAAGGGCAGGGGAGGGTCAGAAAGGCTTCCCAGGGGAGCGGAGCCCTCAGTGGAGTCTTGGAGAACAAACTGGAGTCTGCGAGAGGGGTCCAGCACGTGTACTCCAGGCACTGAGAGGCAGCGTGGAGGTGCTGAGGCAGTAACACAGGAGGTGCAGCTAGAGCTTCCTTCCGTTCACAGGGTGACAGACACTGTTCCAGGCAGCTCAGGGAGCCCCTGTGAGCTGTGGCCCCTCTGGACTGATGCCCAGGAAGTGGACAGGATCGACACAGAAACATTGCCCACAAGATGAACACTTACCTGTGTATTCTGGGAAATAGCTAATTAGATGAGAGTACATGATTTTCTCTTCCAAAAGATCTTTCTTATTTAAGAACAAAATCACAGATGAGTTCAGAAACCAGGGGTAGGTAATGATGGTTTTAAATAAGGCTTTGCTCTCTTCCATGCGGTTCTAGGTGAGAAACAAGGGACTTAAGATAAACTAGAAACAAAACAATACTTTGGAAACAACATGCCAAATCACTGGTCTATCCTGTCGCCCTGCTGCAGTCTCTGGTCCTTGTTCTGCTGAAGCTGGTGAGCACATCTGCCCACTAGCACCTGGCCTCCTGCTTCTGATCGCCCCCTCCCCCTCCCTCTGATTAATCACCCCTTCTGGGTCCCCTCGCCTGTTGTACCCCAACTCTTCTCTAGCCCAAGACACATATGTAAGGAAATAAGAAAAGCTTTAATGCAACTTGGAGAAGGAAGGTTCATACCCACATTTAACAAAAGTTTTCTGTGTCATGTAATTGTTGTGATTACCGAGTGGGGAAGCCCCAGCTTCAGACCTGAGATGGCCACTTCAGTTGGCTTGGCTTCCAGCCTGGGCCTTGGGAGGGAGGGAGGAAGGAAGGCTCTTCCAGCCGGGCCACTGCCCAAGGAGGAATGCTAGCCGCTGGCAGAGACGACCACCAATGCTCCCAAGCCTACCCTGTGCCACACTTTACAAGCATGACAGTGTCCCCATTTGATGGCTGAGCACACTGTTGTTCGTAACATTTAAATAACTTTCCCCAGCCTGTGTAATAGTGGGATCTGGTAAAGATTATCTAGAAGGACAGTAATAATTTCTAAACATTAGACATAGGCAAGAAACTATTAAATGCTCCTAATTTATGGAGAGCAGACAGGGCACATACAAATCTTATCTGGTGACAATACTTGTTCTAGATAGCACTCTGATCTCTCCCAAATATTTTTAGGAGGAAAGAAACAACTTCCCTTTAGGAAGGGAAGAGATCAGGCTGGAAAACTTCAAAGCTCAGTGCACATGTTCCAGAAGGACGTGCCATAAATCTCTATTTCCCTACAACTCCCAGACACCTGGGCTCATTTTCCAATTAAGACATTTTGGGGATTGAGATCCGGAATATATTACCAGAGAAGCAACCCATCACCTGTTTGAAAAGCTTCTTTAAAATTTATTGTGATCTTGTCTATAATGATCTTCAAGGACACGCAATATTTGAAAAAAAATTTCCTGTACAGCAAACTGAGTGGATACAATACAAATCCACAACCAGCGGGGGAAAGTCGGGAGTGGCAACCACTCAATCTTTCTCAAAATACTTTGTGGTTTTTAGGAGAGGAGAAAATGTTTAATTTCTAAGCATATTGGGCTAAGATACTGGTCCCTTGTGCACCTGACTAATATTTTGAGTTTCCTGAGAAATGTCACAAATAATTTCGAGACAGATTTGGAACTAATTTTTTATATTGATAACTGGATGTTTTTTATTTAAAAAAAAATCCCCACTTCGGAGAGCTGGGCAGCAGATTTCTGTTCTTCGCACAATGATACAAGTAAATGGGTTAATCCTCCACTAATTAGGTAATATAACTGGGCTCCTCTGGGAAAAGTCTGCTCTCAAGAAATACAAGATGGCCGGGCGTGGTGGCTCACGCCTGTAATCCTAGCACTCTGGGAGGCCGAGGCGGGAGGATTGTTTGAGCTCAGGAGTTCAAAACCAGCCTGAGCAAGAGCGAGACCCCGTCTCTACTAAAAATAGAAAGAAATTAATTGGACAACTAAAAAATATATAGAAAAAATTAGCCGGGCATGGTGGCGCATGCCTGTAGTCCCAGCTACTCGGGAGGCTGAGGCAGGAGGATCGCTTGAGCCCAGGAGTTTGAGGTTGCTGTGAGCTAGGCTGACGCCACGGCACTCACTCCCAGCCTGGGCAACAGAGCGAGACTCTATCTCAAAAAAAAAAAGAAATACAAGACACAGTTTGTTCACAGTTATTGCCTAATCCTAGATAGAGTTCTTTATTGATTCACTTTCATGCCCTGGAAACGAGATATCTTTTAAAAGGTCAAGAGGTCTTGTGCAAGTTCAAGGGAAAAGATGACGGGGAGGACATTAGTATTGCATAGAAACCACCCCCAACCTCACAAAGAAGCAACAGTGATGGTTCTCCTCACTTTCCGGGCAGATCCAGCTAATGGATTTGGACGAGCCAGTGCTATGGCAGCTTTGAGGGGACACTGGGTTAGTCCCCGCTGCCCTGAGCGAGTCCCTCCCAGGGGAAGTGAAGGCGGATGCAATCCCAAGCAGCCCAGGACTCCACTAGGGACTGAATTTGGGAGTGCCATGGGCAGGTGGAGGTTGGGAAGCCCGTGCTCAGATAACATTTATTAGAGACAGTGTTGCTGAACTTTGGCTGTTCATTAGAATCCCCAAGGGGCTTGGAAAAGAAACTCCCAAACTAAACCCAGTAAATACGAATCTCTAGTATGGTGTCCAAGAGATGGCATTTTTCAAAAGCTCCCCAGGAGACTCCACTATGCTGCCAAGGAGGAGAACCTCTGCTTTTGAGTGATTTCCAACCTCAGCAACACATTAGATTCACCTGGCGAGTTTTTTTAACACTCACTACGCTCAGGCCACACCCACCACCACTTAAATCAGAATCTCCAGGGTTGGACTCAGGCTCGGAGGGAATCCCAGTGCGCATCCGAGTTTGAGAACTGGGGTTCCTGGCTAGTGATCTCAACCTTTCTTATGTATTTGAATTTCCTCTGATCTTGTTAAAATGTAGATTCTGACTTAGTCGGTCTGGACTAAATCAGACCGAGGTTGCAGTTCTCACAAGCACCCAGTCCACAGACTAGGGTTTGAGTAGCAAGACTATTTAGGCTAAGGAAGAGGCTCTACCGCCTGACCTGGATACCACAGAAATAGGTCTCTGGCTTCCGCAGCTACCTAAGCTCCCCACACAGCGTACCTCGTTGTTACACTCAGCCAGGACCTGGTCATATTCGCTCAGAGCAACCAAGAAAATAATGGAGGTGACACTCTCAAAGCAGTGAATCCATTTCCGTCTCTCAGATCGCTGGCCACCAACATCCACCATCCTGTTCAATAGAAACACAGATCCCTCCAGGACATGAATCATTATACCACGGAAATCAGTGCTCATTGGGATCTTCAACAATTTTTAAAAGTGAAAAGGCGTCCTAAGTTTCCAGTGTTTGAACACCACTGCTTTAGGCAACGTGGGACCACCGGATGTTGCCTAGCAAAGGAGGCACAGAACGTAGCCCGAGCGCCTGAAGCCAGATGCAAAGGCGACTCGGTGGAGCCCGCTCCGGGACACTGGTTAGGAAGCTGCTGCAATAGTCCAGGCAGAAAACAAAGCTATCCACACGTGGATTTTGTGCCAACCACCGTAGAGTCCCAGGGCACCAGATACAAAAGGACGGAAAAGCCAGCAACCTCCCAGGTCCCCCCAGCTTTCTTTAGTCCCTGGGCCGATTTTTCTTTTCATGGCTCCTCTAATTTATCCACTTATCCTTTCTGTATTAATAGATGCCACCCTTTCTTCCCTATAAAGACCAGCAAGTGTCCTCTGCCCAGTATGGAAATCCAAAGACTTCATCTGTGTCTTTGGGGAAAGATTTCCAGGGGTCACAGCTCAGGAATCCCAAGCCGGAATGCTCCAGGGGCCAGGCAGTTGATGGAGACGAGCCAAGCGGACGTCTCCGAAGCACAAAAGCACCCCCTGCACGGGCGCCAGGGCCGATGCAGCCGACCGCTGCACGCAAAACGCAGGCTCACTACAACCGGGTCCTCTGGCTTCTCAGGAGAAACGAGGTATCAAGTGCTTTAGGTGAAACCTCCCCATTTTTAAACGTTAGCTCAAAATTTTTGTAACACTGAGTGGGCCAAAGAAAACCCACCGTGGGCAGATACAGCCCACGAGCTGCCAGGTAACACCTCGCCCCCACCTCGCCCCTCACACACACACACCCCAATCCCTGAAGACACTGGACCAGTGTGGCTGGTGGCACACAGGCCAACCCCCCAGGACTGCGTCCAGGAAGGTGCCGGAAAGAAAACCAATCTACCCCTGTCCTTGACCCATGTCCTGGAGACGAAGCCACTCCTGCAGTGAGGCATTCGGGCTGGCTGTGCCTCCTCACCGCAGGAGATGGAGCTGGAAAGGGACATGCAATTGTCAGGAGGCTGGGCTGAAGAAGCCATTCTATAAAGGCCTCCGTTTCAAAGCTCAGAATTCTTCTGTCAGAAAGACCCCACTGGGGGAGGTGCTCTGAGCTGTGAAAGAACAGATGTCGCTGGCTGATAATGTTAAACCTGATCGCCAGACTCCAGAAAGTAACGCAAAACCCATTCGCCAAAGCCCAAGAAAGATAAACTTACAAGAAATAAAAGTCTTTTTTAAAACAAAACAAACAAAACCCTTGGGAGCCCCTGTCCGAGGTGTTAGAAGTTGCCAGCAGCAGCTGATTCTGAAAAGGTTTAGATAAATTCATGGGTGGACAGGCACAGGGGCTACCGTTAAAATCAGGGGTCTGCTAACCAAGATACGGGACATCTACTGAGGGGCTGGACCAGAGGACCCGCAACACGAGAATTCTGAAGAAGCGCTGAGACGTAACTGCGGACAAGACAGGACCTGGGAGGACTGGCCTTGTGCTGTCTCCACTAGAAAAGCATGTGTGACAGTTGAGAGGAGGAAGCAGGGAAATGATGGATATGAAAGTGCTTTGAAATCCGCAGTGCTACGTATGTGCCCCATATTATTATTCATTTTTTACCATAATTAAATTCAATGAAGTTCTGTTTAAGTCATCCCAAAAGTATTTCCTGTAAGTGGGGATGCATACATTTTTACACAGCTGAAAGTAGTTTGTATATGTTATTTTATGTAATTTTAATACACATTTTTGTATTCTTAGTTTCCTTTCTCTAAGGATAAATCTTGGAGAAGGAAACAGAAGAGAAGAAATATTATTCAACTTTAAGGAAAAGACGTCAGTAATAAGTATATTCAATTTGTAGAGTGCAGAAGTACACACCTGTGTGTGTGTGTGTGTGTGTGTGTGTGTGTGCGCGTGTGTGTGTGTGTGTGTGTGTGTGTGTGTGTCTCACGTACGAGTTATTCTCGTTTCCAGCAAGGAAACGCTTCTTCTCTAGGGGTAATAGGAAGGTGAGTTCCTCTCCTTCCAGGACTTGGGACCTAGCACAGTTCTAAACACCCTGTGGCACAGAACATCGTTCTGCCCAAAGAGACACAAGCCCTCCCTGCTCAGGAATAACAAGTTGAAGAATCCGTCTGCAGACTTCCGAGCCTGGGCAGACAAACTCCTCATGGACCCCGTCGGGGAGACAGTCTCACCGAAAGATGATGTTTTCCAAGTCAAACGGGTACTCGATGATGCCAGTGGTGGGCACGCGGACGCGAAGCACGTCCTGCTGCGTTGGCACGAACGACGGCATGGCGATGCGGTCGATGTCCGTCAGGTAGCTGCGGGATCAGAGACGAGGCGCTGAGCCTCCTTCCAGGGAAGGGAGAAGTGTCCACCCTCCTCAAGGGGAGTCACCCCCAACTCACGGCGATCCCCCCACAGACACATGCATTCCATCAAGGACGTTCTTGACAGCCAGCCCCGGGCCAGGCCTCTCCACCCTTCCTACGACTGCTGTGAAGGTAACAGGACGAGAAGCGCTGTCCTGAGCTTTCTGGGAATGTGCGGATCACGCATCCTCCTCCTCCGGGGTTCTCAGTCCCCTCACATCCAGTCGGCCTCTGAGGGAGATGGCGGGGCTGGAGGGACTGGGGCGCTGGAAGTGGCTCCCTCAGAGTCCCCATCTGTCCTGCTGCCGCCACAGGCCCTTCTCCCTCCCACGCGCCCTCATCCGAGGACGTTATGTAATGGAGATGCTCTTGGCTCAATGAATTAAACAGAGTTTCTCGAAAATATACAGACGAAAAACAGGCCAAGGGGAAATTCAAAATAACAGCAACAAGCAAAAGTTTTCCTGTTAAAGACACTGAGAAACTAAACATCTCCTAAAATAACCCCAAATTTGCCTTAGATTATTTTTTGCCATATATTAAATATATCATTTTTTCTGTAGTAAAATAAGAGAATGCTTTTTTAAAAAACTTTAAGGATTATATCAAAGGCATTTTTTAGTAAAATAATTGTAACTCAGGCCCTGGCCACCAGCAGAGCTGGAGCTGGAGGGCTCCCTGCCTTCTCCCAGCACGGCCAATGTCAGGGGCTGTGCAGCTCGGCCTGGAGGCAAACCTTGCTCACCACACAGCCTGTGGCTCCAGAAGCAAAGCACTGGGTCAGGCTTCCACCACCTGCCCCGCTGCCCAGATACCACCGCAGGGCTTACGGCTCTTTCGATTTTGTACTTTGATGTGTGACTCCTAGATTTACGCCTGTCTTGCTCCCCCAGCCTGAGAGCAGGGAGGGATGGTTGTACCTGCAGCCCTCACCACCGTGGTAAGGCGGGCATATCGCAAGCACTCATCAAACTTCTGTGAAATGGGCGCATGTCCAAATAAGCAGACGTCGCTAGCAAAGCAGCTGAGAATCACTGACCCAGACAGAGGAAGTCTGTGAACGCCTATTCAGAAGGTCGGGGGACTGTATGGGTTTCCGAGAGCCACTTTCTCTGTGGCAGCTTGGGCCACCACCCCAGGCACTCCCACGCCCCTCTCAGAGGCCGTGCCCGGCTCTCAGGGTTACATGAATTCCGCAGCATTTCGGTGGGCCTTTTCCAAATGCATCTACATCAGAGCCCTGGCCAATCCCCAGGGCCTTCGGAAGCAGGCAATGCCAGGCTGGCTCAGGGAAGGGCCATGCTGGCTCTGACTTTCAGCTGTCATTGCTCCTCAGGCTGTCAAAGGCAGTTTTCCCTCCTCCTGGGGACATTTTCTTCCTTCCATCTCTTTTCTATGCTGATCTAACTCCTTACTGTGTTTTCTTTTATTCTCCTGCCTTGATGCTTTTTTGCACCTAAATATTCCAACCTGGATTAATGACATTAAACTCTCAGCCTGGGACAAACACCAAAGGGAGGCCGTCCAAAGCATAGGAGGGGACGTTTGTGGCTTCCTTGTCCCCACTGTCTCCTCTAGATAACGGAGGAAAACCACCCATCCAAGCCAGCTCAGAGGGCGGTGGCAGCACCTGAAGGGAAGGGGGTGGGTCTCGGGACAGGACTTCAGGGCTCTCAGAGGATGGAAGATGACACGGGGCAGGCTAGAAAGGGCCCAGCTCCAGAAGCAGGAGTCATCACCTCTTCAGGAAGGACCGGTGATCAAACTATATGCCCAGTAACCAGGCTGAAGGAGGCATTGCCTCGGGACAGTTCGCATGCAGGGCTGTCTAAATAGAAATCTTTTTACCTTCAGGGACCAATGATTTAGAACTTGAGCTTTATAGATCCAAACCCTTGCAGGAGGTCGACAAACAAAGGCGTCAGACTGAGCTTCCTGTGTGTGCCCGTCTGCCCCACTAGAGGGCAGCACCAGACCAGCACTGCCGGCCGCGGCGCTGCGGGCCTGAGCGCTGATTTTAGGCGTTAGGGCGACGGGACCTGCAGTCTTCTCTGATGGAGAGACCAGAAAGGCAGAGGGATATGGAGAGGAGCGAAGTGGAAGCCAGAGCAAGGGCATTCCTTGTTTAAATCAGATAATTTCAGCACCCCAAATGAGATCAGTCCCCCCAAGGGAACCCCTAGTTTGATTGAGTCTCTCGTTGAAAATGGCAGGTTTAAAACACAGTGAGAGCATGTGGGTGTCGGCAAGGAGAGACACCTGGGGAGACAGTGGCCGAAGGGTTTTAGGAGGCGGCAAGAGACGGCCCCAGGAAGTCGGGGAGGTGCGGGGAGACGGAGGAGCGGAGGGAGGTGGTGTTCGCCGCGCCCCGCGTGCTGCAACCATCCCCCGCGAGCCGGCGCGGGCGGCGGCCGCACTCACTACTTGGCAGAGTCCGACAGCTGGTACTCGCGCCGGCGGTCGTAGCACTCCTGGATTCCCGGGTCCTGCCACAGCTGCTTGATGGCCTCCACCTGGTCCCCGGAGAGCACGGAGACCTTGTCCACTTCCACCTCCCTGATCAGCTGGGCGTTGTCCTATCAAAGAGAAGAGAACCTTTCATCGGGCAAAGGAAGCCGACCCGGGGTGACTGGGGACGAGACTGGACCTGGTTTGCGAGTTCGGGGAGAGCTCGCTGGGTGCCGGGGCTGCTTGGCTCGGAGCAGAGCGCGCCCCAGACCTGCTCCCGCTCCCAGCAGCGCCCTGGGGCCGGTTTCCCCAGCATGCAACACCCGGCGGTGAATAAAGAGCACTGGAACTGGCATCCTACCGGGGAAGTTTACTTCCTCATTGCATGCTGCTCATTTGAATATCTGCATGGCCATGGAGCCATTTGAAAGTAACTATTATCAGTGACACACCAAGGGTTGGGTGGTAGAAGCAGGCCCACGCTGGGTACAGTGGGGGGCAGTATTGTCTTTAGAGAATTGAAAAACAAAAATACCAACTAATCGTTAGTCTTTCTTTGTTCTTTCCTTTATTTAAAAAAAAAATTTTTAATAGGCTTTACATTTTAGAGCAGTGTCAGGTTCACAGCAAAATCAGGGGAAAGTACAGAGAGTTCGACACAGTCCACTCTTTGTTATCAGGCATCGCTGATGAAAACTCTGCCACTGGGTGGAGCCCTCCCACTGCCCCCCATACCACTGATTGTTACGATATGATTATATTTATTATTACCATGATTATTAAGTAATTATTGCCCTAACACTATTTCTCTGTTATTACAGTAATTGTTAAGGTCGCTACTATGTAATTATTACGACTACAGCAGTTACCATTTATTGGCCACTTACTATGTGCCAAGGGCTCTACCTACATTATCTTGTTTAATCAATGCAAGGCTAGCAGGAGGCCAGAACTCCTTCCAAACCTTAGGAAAGGAAAATGATAAGGCTACCTGCATCCACAACATCCCCACGTGTCAGCCCCAGAGACTCAGCAGCCCTTCCTTGGCTGCCAGCTGCAGCAGATAAACAAACCCCGAAGAGAGAGGCAGGACCCGGCCTCTTCTTCCCTCTCCCATCTCCCTGCATCTCGTGGCAACGACATCACCCTGCAGAGCTGGCCGTTCACTGGCAGCTGTGAGTCAGCAAAGCATCTGTTTGGTAGCTGTGATCTCCTCAAGCGTACATGGTGCCCACCCCTGGAAAGCTGCTTTTATCTTGCATTGTTCATCCTTGAAATCATCCAACAGGAAGCCAGAGAAAATGAGGATCTTATAGATTCACTTGGCTCAAGGCAAAAACCAAGGGCTCAGACTAAATCCACATGACTTAGCCCCACATCCATCCCAAAAAAACTCCATCACAAAAACTCTTCCCCAAGACTGTGCGGGACCCTCAGCAGGCGGTGTCTCAAACAAGGCATAGGCAGGATGGGTTAGTGGGAAGTGCCCTGGATCAGGAATCGGGACCCTGGCTTCTAAGTATTGCAGCTGGGACGTTCAGTGTCCTCATTTGTAAGATGAGCCAGTGATTTTCAGGGAAACCTGAATTATAAACTACAAAGTACTACTCAAATGTAAGTAGAATTAGCCTTTGTTATTGTAGCAGATGCCTAATAAATATTTCTTGTTTGCAAAAACAGGACACATTTGCAGCCCTTAAGCACCGTGACTTCGGATGCTGCCCGCTAGTGCACTGTGCACCATGTGTGCTGTTCCCGGCCAGAGAGGATGATGAATGGAGAACCTGGACAGCATGACTCCATCTCCCACTGCCCCCCTCCTTTGGCCATCCTCTTTCCTCCCAAATAGGTCAGCTGTGCATGGCTCTACCCTCTACATGCAAAATAGCCGTTTTCCTCTCTGTCCTCATGACAAACCAGGAAATGCCACAAGAGCAGAGTCTACAGTGACTTATTTGTCCTTATATCCCAGAAGCTAGCACAGTGCCTGGCGGATAACAGGTGCCTTCTGTTGATGTGCGCATTGAACAGACATTTGTGGTGCATATAAAATTCATCTAACGGACAGAAAGTCACAGGAAAAAAGGGCAGAAGAAAGCGAGGGCACGATGACAGAAGCCCAAGCGGGTCACAGTGGGAGCACAAGGGAGGTCAGAGCAGTCCCAGAGGAGGAGCTGCTCGGGCCACCCTGGGCGGAGCTGTCTTTCTAACTCCAGCTCCCGGGTCCTCAGCATCCCCGCTTCCTGTGGCGCATGCCTCTTTTGCTGCTGCTCGCCTGCATTTAACTCCTAAAGTCAACTTAACTGCTAGGAGTTAGTGCCGCGACAATCACCAGGGATGTTACAAATACATTTCTGCCTCTCCTCCTCACAGACTCAACGTAGGGTTGGACTTCAGGAGGAATGTAATGTGAATAGAAGTCACTTCTGTTTCTTTCAGGGAGAAACTTTAAGGAGTCAGTGAGTAACTCACCACCCTGCCTTTCATCTGCCGTGGTGGCTCTGGCCCCGTGAGACAAGATGGCGTCCCGAGTGACTGCAATGAGCAGAGATGCCCTCACACGCTCTGTCAGATACGCAGCACGAGTGAGAGATCCACTCCTAAGTTGCAATCAACAAGTTAAGTGAGCTGAACTTTAGGGGCAGTTTGTTACTGCAGCATAACCGACAGATGTATTCTGACTGACACATGTGGCAATGGGTAAATGCAGCCTTTGGCTCTTCCAGTAGGGAGAAAAAGTGGATCCCAGGGAAATATCAAAGAGGAATGCAAGCTTCTACATAGGCTACTGGGGAGAAGATATAGACATGACCTCTCGGGTAACCAGAGGAACTTAGCCAGGAGAAAAAGACATGTTGTCTGTTTAGCCAAGTGAGGGGAGTTCGGGGGAATCTGATTTGAAAGAAGGCGAGAGCTCACGCTCTTTGGAAACCCAACAATAGGACTTGAGTTGGGAACAGACTGCACACCAGAGGCCCAGAAGTGTTCCAAGTTCCAATCTCTCCGCTCTGTCATTGGTTCCTCCTGGTTAGTTTTCCTACCTATCAAGGTCTTTTTTCTGAACTTATTTTGAAATAATTTAAGGCTTGAAAAAAATGTGGGGCAAATAGTACAAAGGCTTCCTCCATGCCTTCCAAGACTGGTCAAATGTTAACAATTTGCTACCTTGCTTTATCATTCCTCCCTCTCCCTCCGTGAGTGTGCATACAAATACCTGAACACACACGCATACCAACACGCACATTTACTTTTTTCCTAAAATATTTAAGAGTTGCGGACACAATGCCTCTTTATCTCTAAAGACTTCAGTGTGATTTCCTAAAAATCAAGGACATTCTCTTGCATAATCACAGTATAATGATCCAAATGAGGAAATTAACATTGACGTAATATTATTATCTAATCTTCAGACCTCATGCAAAGTTTGCCAATTGTTCCATGAATGTCCTTTATCGACCTGGAGCACAATCTAGGATCACATGTTGCATTTCATGGTTGTGTTTCTTTATCCTCCATTATCTGGAAAAGTTTTTCAGTCAAGTCACTTTGGAAAAGACCGGCCTGACAAGGGCTTGTTCTTTGGTCACAAGTCGTTATGAGGATGGCTCAGAGAGAGAGTGACAGCCAAGGCCCCAGAGAACATTCCAGGGGCAAGTATTAGGTAATCGATTACCTTCATTTACATAAAATTTTCTACTGGACTATGGAATATGAAATGAATGACTTTTTGTATACTGTTAACATCTGTATGTTGCAAGAGCAGAGCTTTGCACATATTTCCCCCGCCCCCGGCTTGGCTAAATAGGCTCCTACATGGGCGGGTGGGCATTCAATGGGCCCGTTCAGCTGCCTCCATGGTGCACACGCTCTAAGAGCAAGGAGGCCTCATACGATGTGGAAAATGTTTTATGTCATTTGAGATTAGCTGCTTCATCTCACGGAAAGAGGGGATGAAAAATCAGAAGAGGACCAGGGTTAGGGGTGATGTTGTCATTTGGGTAGGGGACACGCTGGGCTTGAGGCGGCCAGCATCTCAGTGGTGATGTCCAGGAAGCAAATGAATAAAATGTCTCTGTCTGTGGCTCACGGGAGGGTCCTAGGCTTGGGGAGCTATTGAGTTGAAATTGCCTAAGACATTCATTTAATTGAAATGAAAAAAAAGAATCAGTGTCCAAGGAGTAAATATTACAGGAGCAAACTCAGCAGATACAGAAACATGACCAGGCTCTCAAAACACTGAGCTCATATCTGGCTTCTCCTCTTCTCCTTTCTCAAACAAAATCCTCGTTTTCACTGCTCTGAAGGGAGAACACGGGAAACAGATGTCCTCCATGTGTGTGTCGCTCAGAAATTCCCAGGCTAACAGTAAAAGAAGCTGCTGACGAAGTGGTGCCTTGCCGGTCCCACGCGGGGATCCACGGCTGCTGGTGACAGTCCCTGCCGAGCACAGCGGGCCCCTCTGGCTGGGACCCAGAGCCCAGCAGGCCGCCCCATCTCCTCCAGATCCTCACCACGCGGGCCGCCGCCCCACTAAGGCCCCGCGGGGACAGCGGGCTCGGAGCTTTCTTTTCAAGAACGCTGACTTTCCCAATTAAGCTACGGTTCTTGTCCTTTCATTAGATAATTCAGCATTTTTGTTAAATTTTTCATTTTTATTTATTTATGCATTTTTCAATTGACAAATTCAAATTGTATATATTTATGGCATACAACATGATGTTTTGATATATGTGTACGTTGTGGAATAGCTAAATCAAGCTATTTAGTGTTTGTATTACCTCATAATACATATGGCTTTGTGGTTAGAACACTTAAATCTACTCTTAGCAATTTTCAAGTATACGATATATTGTTATTAACTTAGCATGGGGTACAACAGATCTCTCGAGTTCATTCCTTCTGTCTAGCTGACATTTTCCTTAAAATTAATATTCATTATCATATTATCAATACTAAAAACTTAATAATATTTCAAGTGTCTGTTTGATATGCAACACCTATAAACTTAACAAGATTTGTAAAAACAAGTGAGACCAAGATAAAATATAGGATTAAAAACAAGAGTTCCTTGTAGCATAGTATTTCCAACTTCTGTACAATCACCCCTCTTTGTTTTAACACCTACACCGAGGTCCAGGGTTACACTACATGGTCTGTTAAACAAAAATTACGTAGTAAAATTTCAGTGTCCCATAACCACCAGCTTTTGAAGCATCTCAAACATTACATTATAAAGAAAATGCCTATCTAATTATGCCAGAGAAAGGGGTTTTTCCTGCAGAAAATAAACTAGGCACTCCTGTCTCTGGTAAAGGATCAACTATCCCACTAAGGGCAGCTAGAAATGGTAGACAGAGTATTTTTTTAAATATGCTTGAACGTATTGAAAAGCTAATGAAATAGTAAATAATCGCTGAGCCAGAGTACAGGGAAAATGGTGGACACGCAGTTGGGCTCAGCATCTCGGAGTCTTTCTCCCGGGGCTTCCGCCCATTCTGGAAGGGACAGTTGACGGTTGAGCAGCTCCTTTTTCAACATCGCAGGGCTAGGGTGACAGGGATTGAGGTTTAAGGGTCAGCCAGAGCAAAAGTCCCTCATGAGCCCTCTGGCTCTGCGTCAGGATCCCACAGGGCAGCCCTCGGGGGGCTCAGAAATGGACGACCCCAGGCACCTGGCAGAAGAAAAGGCAACTCCCTTTTGCAGTTTGGAAGGTAACATCCTCCTCACCCTCAAATTATTTTTTCAAATATGTGTCCGGTGGGTATAGCTCAGAGCATTTGACTGCAACTATGTGTCCAGCACAGCACCAAAAATAACCAAGCATAAGAAGATAAGATGACTCCAAAGACAGATGACAAGTAAAAAGACAGAAAAGGATGTGCCATGAAACACTAATCCAACAGAAGCCGCGGTCTCTTTATTAATATAAAAGTAAAATTTAAGGTGAAAAGTATAACTAGAGATAGGAAAGAGGGATATTTCAAATGACAAAAAGACACAACAGCTCTAAAGTTTTATGCAGCTAATAACATAGACTCAAAATACATAGAGCAAAATTTCACAAATTGACATGGAGAAATAGACAAATGTTCATCGTATGGGAGATTTGCACACACCTCTCTCAGTGACATAGAATAAAGCAACAAAAAATTCAGGAAAGACATAGACAATTCAAACATTATGATCAACAAATTTGACCTGTGGATACATTTTAGTGCACTCAAAGTAACTGTAGAATGTATACCTTTTCCAAGTATACCTGGAATATTTATTAAAATGACCATTTACTTATTAAGATTTCATGTAAAAATTTAGTTTTTGCAGCTACTTTTGATCAACTTCCAGCTTCTCTGGAGACTCAGGGCTCCAGCAGGGACTCACTCCCCGGTGGGCCTCCCCACCTACCCACCATGCAGACATTCGAATATTTCAGTGCTGGGCTAGAGCCGCCTCCAATCTCCCACCACAGTCAGAATGGAAAGTACGCTTTTTTACTATTGAATTCAAGATTCAACAGAAATTATCACTTCTACTACAATCTTTGTCCCTCTCTTTCTCCTCCTCTTTTCTCCAACAAAAAACAAAGAACAGAATTCACCGGCCACAAAGTGTTGGCATACGAGGCAAACACTTTATTTTGTCTTTTGAGATCTGTCAAAACTTCAATGGGTCTCACTAAAAAGGATCTTTCTGAAGGCTCCTGTGATACATTACTTTGGCACAAACACCTGCAGCTACAGTGAGTGTTAGTAATGCGACTGAGAGACAGTACATGTGACCCAATACTGTGCCAACTTGGCTAAGCCGTAGCGACATTTCCCAGAATTCCCCTTCACGTTTGGTGGTGGGCTAGGGCTGGTCACAGAAGACATGTGAGTGAGATTTGGGAGGCGGAAGTGAAGCAGCAGCTCTCAGGCTCTGGGGGTCAGAGGTCTGCTTCAGCTCAAACACGTATGGCTGATCTCCTGGTCAACCTCGTTGCTGCCCTCAGCACGCCCAGCCCCTGCTTGGGCCTTCTCCTTTGGCTTCTCCAACTCTGGTTCAGCTTCTCCATGTCCTGGGGTAGACACGCGGCAGGTGCAGGCTCATGGCAAAGGGTTCCAGCTTCTTCTACAAGTCACCTGCTCTGTGGAGATCGAGGTGGAAAGAGGCAGATGCCACTTATCCCCATGGGATCCACTTTGCTTTCATGGGTCCTGCTTTGTCTTGGCAGGGTCCAGTTTGTCTTTGCTCTGTCCTGTTTCACATCCACATTTTCCCCCTGGCTGCCGGCCCTGCTGGCCCATAGCGACCTCAGGCCCACCGCCAGACATGCAGAGGCGACAGCCTCCCAATGCCTTCTCCGCGGCGCCCGCAGTCACACGCCCTGCAATCCCCGTCGTCAGTCCATCAGGCCAGAGCTCTCTGAGCAACGCTGACTCCCCGCTCAAACCCACACTGATACACAGAAGCTTCCACGGCCGTCCATTCAGTTCTATTTAGGGACAAAATCCCCTACAACCTTAGGTCCAGGGGAGGTAGCAGCCTAGGCCTCATATGGGGTGACCTAAATGTCCCACACTCGGCTGGGCACGGGCAGCCCTCAGTGCGCGGTATCACACCCCTGCTCTGTGCCGGATCCGGGGCTGGCAACATAAACAGGGCCCGCCCTGGAGGATTTCAGAATTACAGCTATGCCTTCGGGTGGGAGCTACAACGGACACACACACGAATGCTAAGGGATGGAAGAAAAGGAGACGTTTCAACTGGGGATGAGCGCAGGGACAGGCTAATATTCCCCACTGAAGATGGCCAGATGGACGAAGGAGAAGGGGCCGTGTCCCCCCTTCTTGACTCCAGGAACTTGCATTCCTGCCTGTGCCTGCCACAGACGGCACTGTGCACGTGTGTCGGGCGCCCAGACCAGCTCTGTGCCACATCACCGCTCACGTAACACTCCTGCCCCTAAGATGCTTTGGAAACCCCTGAAGCCCCCGTGGAACACAGTCCAGGTATAATTTACCAAACAGCGTCTGCCAGTGCAACCCCGCTCAACACCCTCCAAAAAAGGAACAAGTATGCTTGGTTAATGGAGGCTGCCTCTCAGAAAATTATTTTCTTGGGGCCGGTTTATTTGTATGTGCCCAGAGACCACATAAGATGGTCATGTTATGTAGGAAGACAGGGTCTTTTGTCCCTGTGACCATTTCATTCCTTCCCCTTCTCTACTTGAGAAGAGTTTAGTTTTTCAGCACCTCAAAATTGTTGTGTGTTGTCAGAGCCAGTTCAGTTTAGCAAGAGGAAGATCTGTCTCTTTTGCGCCTGTGTCCTGCTGCTGGGAGGACGGCAGGGTCTACACCGGTGCCCACCCGAACTCTCCTCAGTGAGCAGGGCCTTGCTGCTGAGAAGGCTGGGACTTGGCAGGGAAAGACAGGGGTGAGAAAAGATGAGAGACCAGGGAGGCAGGGCTGGGAGAGCTCTCAGACGAAAGGCCCCTCTGCAGGGAAAGTATTAAATGCTTTGGTCCCTCCACCTGTTGGCTTCCTGTAGCATCACAGTCAGCTGTCAGAAATCTCATTCTGTTTCTGCTATTGGATAATGTCTGTGGCCCTTCCAGACAAGGAGGCATAACTACAGGCTTACTGTTATAAAAACAACAACAAAAAGCCAACACTGGTGTGGCCTCAATTCAAGAACAGGTTGGTCTTAAAAACTTATTTGTAAAGTCAGTTTTGGGGAGCTCAAAGTATTTTCCCACTACGACAGAGATGGCTAGGGGTCCATCAAACCCTGTTTTATTTTCCTGCTGGGCTCACAGGTCGTGCTATACCCAGCCTCCCTTGCAGTCAGACAGGCCCAGGTAACTGAGTTCCGAGTGAGGAATTCAGGCCGAAGTGATGCATGCCACGACCAGGCCTGGCCTTCACAATCCTCCCGTGCAATCCCAATTCCATGCTTTCTTTTCCCATTTCTCAGCTGACAGGAGCGGACAGTGAGGACCAAGAGGAGGGGGAGCCTTGAGGTGACAGGAACCTGGATCTTAAGTGACTATATGGAACAGAGCCCACCCCCCGCACTCCCTGCCAATTCACGTTGACTTGAGATGTATGTAACTAAGAAATCAACTCCATTTTGCTAAGCCACTGAGGTTTTGGTGCTGATTTATTATGGATGCTATCAAATTGTACTTTACGCACCCGAAGAGAGAGAGAAATGTTGGATGGGGAGGTCCTAGACTAGCTCAGAGAAACTCATGTTAACCAGCACAGAGATGAACCATTGTACCAAAGGCACCAGGGCAAATCCTGGGTATGAGTGTTGGTGTGGTTCAAGCACAACTTTTTAAAAAGTCACTTATCTGTGTCTCCTCATTTCTGCTGTTCCCCATTCCTACCCCACAGTGGCTTCCTCTTCAAGGCCCCAGTTTCTCAGATCCAAACTGCAGTACCACTTCCTACGCACGCTTTCCACAAGAGTGTTAAGCACCAAAACCTCTTCGTTCCCCTTCTCCCCAATCAAAAATGGCAGGCATGCTGAACAAGAGGCTGTCAGGCCTGGGGAGGACTGCTCTGAGTGCATCTTACTGTTCAGTTTCCTTCCTTTACCAAGATCTGAGCCCAAACATAGCATTATTAGAAAGGACAGGGTAAAAATCCCCAAATTTCAGTGCCTTAACAACACAGGTTTATTTCACATTGCTTCACAGTCCAGCATGAGTTCGTGGTGGGGTGGGGAGGACTCTTCTCCAGGGATCCAGGCTCCCTCCAGCAAGTGGCTCCTCCAACACCAAGAGCCCTGGAGTCCTCCATGAGATCATCTGCACCCAGTCTGCGAGCGAGCGAAGAAAGCATGGAACAGTGCTCAGAAGGTTTTATGGGCCAGATCTAGGCAAGGTGGACTTCGCTTCTGGACACAATTCATTGGCCAGAACTGGTCACAATGCTCCACCTGAGTGCCAGGGAGGGTGGGAAATGTGGTCTTCTGTGTGCTCAGGTTGAAAGTGAAACAGAATTTGGTGAACGCGGAGCATTGTCTCTGCCACCCACAGATTCTTGAAATCTCTTCTTTTATCACAGTGATTTCTAACGTTTATATAATGCCAGTGTGTGCTTTTGTGTAGATCACAGTAAACTACAGCCAATGGGCCAAATCCAGCTCACTGCCTGTTTTCATAAAGTTCTGTCGAAACACAGTCGCATCCCTTCATACTGTCCACCCGCTTTCACATCTAAAACAGTAGCGTCGAGCTGATGTGTTGGAGCCCGCGTGGTCCACAAAGCCTAAAACACTCACTATCTGCTTTTTACAGAAAATGTTTGCCTGGTACGGACAGTTCCTGATTTAAGATGGTTCAACTTAGAATTTTATGACAATATCCGTCCAGTGGAAACCTTACAACCGTTCAGTATGATTTTTCATACTGAAAATACTGATTAAATACTGATTTTTCACTTCCAAATCAGTATTTAATAAATTACATGACATACTCAACACTTTAACTATAAAATAGGCTTCATGTTAGATGATTTTGCCCAACTGTAGGCTGTTCTGAGCATGTTTAAGGAAGGCCAGGCTAAGCTATGATATGTGGTAGGCTAGATGTATTAATGGCATTTTCAATTTACGATATTCAATTTACAATGGATCTACCGGGATGCAACCCCATTGTAAGTCGAGGAGCATCTGTGTAGATAGATAATCTCTAATTAAGTGTGTTTACGTAGCACACTGCTGAAACCTTAACTCCCTCATTCATTCATTAAGCGGGCATGTAGTTATGAAGCACTCACTCTTTGCCAAGCACTGTTTGAGGTGTAAGTATGTGACTCAGAAAAAATACTGTCTTTACACCCAAGCTTCCAGTCTTTATGGGAATGATGGTAACAGATGTGCAGGATATGGAAAAGGAAACTTAAAAAAATTTAATAAGTGTAAAAAGCAAGAGCATTCCCCTAAGCATATTTCCCCAACTCTTCAGAATTTTCAAAGGGCAATGCCCAGAGCTAATTTAGATTGTGGACCTGCCCTTAGAGTGGAAGCGATTATAGTCATGTGCCACCTAATGACACCTCAGTCATAGACCACATATACGATGGTGATCCCATAAGATTATGACAACAGGCTGCACTGGTTTCTGGCCTAGGAGCAATAGGCTACGCCAGATAGCCTGGGTGTGCAGGAGGCCACATCATCCAGGTTTGCGAGTGTACACTCTATGATGTTCACGCGCTGACAGCTCAGAAAGTAGGCATATCGCCAAGCGATGCCTGCCTACACGTAGTAAGATTAAATAAAAACACTATTCAGTGGAAAATGTTGGAATTGCTCTGATTCAGAATCCTTTTCACAAAATTCACAGAATTTTCCCATTTCTTTTTTTCCCTTAATAACTTCCTTAAGCAAGCCCTATTATTAAATATTATGTGCTAGTTTCCCTGAGGCTTAATATTGCATTGTTTGTTTTTACAAAGTCTGCGCTGTGTCAAGCAGCCTAGGGCCAAGGACCAGATGTTTCCCAAGAGCCTGAAATCCAAGACAAGCGGACTGGTCCCAGCCTAGGTGGATGGTCCCCAGACTCTCCCTGGGGCGCTGTTGACTTTCAAGAGAAGCCAATGCCTCCCACCCCCCAAAGGCCTCTCCAAGGCATCTTTAAAAAAAAAATCTGCCCCAACTCCCTGTAAAACAGGTTTTATACTCAAACAAATGCAGAGGGAAGAAAATGCCAGATTCAGTTAGTTCGGTAACACCAGCTAGGCAGGTACATCCAAGGCTGAGCTAAAGAACAAACATTAAGAAATAAAATCCTTTGATGGCCCCAGGCCAGAGCACTGTCCCCCTCCAGAGCCCATCGTGGGCCCAGGCATCATTCTAGAAACTCCTTGTGTGTGCCTCTCAGTGTTTCGGGCCCTGCCCACTTCCCTGCTCAGACACCAACATTAGAAATAGCAGAGAACACAAAACAATCAGTAGGATTTACTGGTCCCAGACAGACTGGAAACTGGAGTTTGGCTGAAGATCATTTGGAATTCCGGTATTCCGTGGGCATCTGCATTCCCAGGGTGTTTGCCCAGGCACCACAGGATTCTGGGGCTTTGGAGTTTTTATTCCCAGCTGGTTGGCCTACATGAATTGCCCTTTCTGTCCTCACCGTGAATTCCTCATGCTCACGGTCTCAAGTCCTGATTCACAAAACGGGATTCACCAAGGCAAGCAAGATGAGAGGGCTCTTCTTGTGTCTACACATTTCTCTTTCCTGGGGTTGTGGTCAGCCCCAGCAAAATACCAAGTGCCCAGCATGGCCTGCGCACAGTGGATATAAAGGACAGTGATTGTAATCCTTGTCTTCGTCCACTTCCCTCCCACCTTCCCACATACCTGGGACTTACGTGCCACCTCCAAGTGACCAAGAAACGTAGGCAATTCTCATTATTCACAAATTTCACATTTGCGAATTTACCTACTTGCTAAAATTCATTTGTAACTCCCAAAGCAGAAGTGATGCACTTTCGTGGTCAACATTGAACATGTATGAAGCAGTGAGAAATCTGAGTCACCTGCTGCACATGTTCCCAGCTGAGGTCAAACAAACGAGCCTCCGCCTGCTTGTTTCAGCTCTTGTACTGTGAGCAGTTGTTCTCGTTATGGTCTCTCTAGTGCCATGTTTTAGGCATTTTTGTGCCTTTCGGTGGTGATTTCACGGGTTCAAATGTCCCCTGAGCAAAGCACTGAAGTGCCACCCAGTGTGCCCAAGCACAGCAAGGCTGCGATGTGCCTTGTGGAGCAAACAGATGTGTCAGATTAGCTTCCTTCAAGGAGATTCAGGCTATACGCTCGCCTTGTCCAGCAGGAAGGAGCTTTCGATAAACTCATCCAGACTCCAGGGCCTCAGTTCCCTCATCGGTAAAATGAGGTGAGGAGTTGGGGGGTGATCTCTGCAACATCAGCATTTTACAGCTGAAGAAAGTGTTCTTTAATTATAAACATTTAGTACTGTGGACACCCCTGTTTTCAAAGTAAAAAGGAAAACACACCCACCGTAGTCACTCTCTAGAGAGCCTAAAACAATCGTCATCATGTGCAACGGAGGATGAGTGAGTTGCATTCTACCCAGTTGAGGATGGAAAGGACGTCACCATTAAAGAACGAGAACCGGCTGTGCACAAAGGACAAGTTCTGCCCCTGGGTTCCAGGGTAAAGGCTATTCTGGTCTGGCCTTAAAAATCACCAAGACAACCAGCGTGTTGGCCCCTCCCTCTCCTGTGTCTCACATACCCTCAAAATAACCAGGAAGACTCAAAATCAGTTGCCCACTCCCCCACAAAGATAATATTGTCCCAACTGTTGTGGACGGTTTTTCTGAAGCACACGTAGTCCAGCTATGTCTTCATCAGCATTTCCCACAGTGGTGTATTACACAGAACACTACTCTACAAAATGTTGTAAGTATTCTAAAAAATATTTCCTTGTCCAAATACGTTTAAGGCAAAGTCTGAAACAAAGTTACTCAAGTTTTTTTAAACCACAGAATTTCTCAAAAGTGTGTGAAAAGTGTGTGTGTGTGTGTGTGTGTGTGTGTAGCGCATGCACTCATCAGGGGCAGGGATCTGCTATGGTCTGAGTGATTGTGTCTCTCCAAAATTCATATGTTGAAATCTAATCCCCAATATGTTGATACTAAGAGGTGGGGCTTTTGGGAGGCGACTAGGTCATGAGGCAGAGCCCGGTGAATGGTATTAGTGCCTTTATAAAAGAGGCCTGAGGGAGATTCTGCGCCCCTCCACCATGTGAGGACACACAGAAGGTGCCATCTATGGCCCTTACCAGATACGGAACCTGCTAGTGCCTTGATTTTGGATTTCTGTGGACTTCCCAGCCTCCAGCACTTGAGCGATAAATTCTGTTGTTTGTAAATTACCCACTCTAAGGTATTTTGTTAAAGAAGCCTGAATGGACGAAGACTGATCTCAGTGTCTTTTCTTCATTGACGTACCCCAAGTGCCTAGAATGGCGGCTGACACATCATTATCCTTTGAATGAATAAATGAACATTATGTGAAAGCTTTACATTTATTCAATATTGAAAAATATATGAAAGTCAAGGAGCAATGTGCATTAACAGGATGCAACATTGTACCCGAGCACACCAAAATTCAAAGAGAATGCACCTGTGTACATTAGGAAAAAACCCACAACAACCCTGAAACTACAACAGGACTCCATCAACAAAAGCAACGTTAAGTGATAATTTACTGAACTGAGCAAACATGAGCAACCACAACAAAGAGAACAACATTGAGCAGGGATGCCCAGAAAGAGCATAGGACCTTCAATATGCTAATTTTGTCATGAGTTTCCAAAGAGGAGCTTTAGGATGCACTACTTGCCAAACTTACGTAGCTTCAGTGGTGGCTGAGGCTCCATTTCCTCGTAAGGTAAAACTGGCTCAGACTCCAGCCTATTCCATGGCTGGTGAAAGTCAGAAGCTCTTCTGCACTTTCTGCTAATTCTCAGATGTTAAACCTTCATGGTGCAGTAGCTATTCTCATTTGCACAGGCACAAAGCTCAGCCTCCTCACCCCGTACATGGAGCATCCAATCTGTTTAAAATCTCGAGCTTCACAGGGAGGGTCACATTGCACAGCCTTCCACTACCTCCACAGTTCCACCTGTCCCCCTTCCACCTCTACTTCTCAGCCCTCTGTCCTGAAGCTTTGGAGTTTAGGGCCCCAAATTCTGCACCTTTTAAGAGTGATTTCCCCTTTCCTCTAACACTCAGACATAAGAGAGAAGGGCTCAGATACTGCCCCCAAACTCGCAAGCCCAATCCCACTTTCGTAAACTCCCTTTGCTTTTGGTGGCCCACCATCCGTTCTCCCTCCTTCAGGTTACAGTTGACCTTGGGAGAATGACCTTTCCCTCGACATGTGCATCTTGGCAGGTTTGTCAATTCAGGTGTCCTGCCGTCCTGCGGCTAAGTGCCAGGCCACTCAGATCCTGCTGAGACATTGAACCTTGAGGAGAGTTATCTAATAACAGTGGGGACAGGGCAAAGGAACAGATGAAATTCTTTTGCTTGGGTGGCAACACAGCCATCAAGATTTTCCTTGGTGGTGAGACTCGAGGAATTTCCAGGTTCCTGTTCATTCTGAGACTGTTCTTCAGTCTTCTTCTTGGTTCTGTGACCTCAATATAGCCTTTCCATAAACTCTCTTCTGCACACGTACGCCAGCTTGTTTCTCTTCTTATAACTCAAGAACTTGACTTTTTGCCCCACCAGTACAACAAAGGCCTTTCTTATGTCAACAGTCAGGGTCTGCAAAAATGTTTTTCCTTTCTACATGGCACATCTATTAACATCTCCCTCTATTAATGTTAAATTTAGTTTGGGAAATTCCATAAATATTCCAGATTTTATTTCTGAATCGATTCGAAGGTTGTAAACTTCAGCCATGTGGTCTGTATGAGTTTCCCATTGATGTGTAACAAATTGCCACAAACATAGCAGCTTAAAACAGCACCTTTTTATGATCTCAGAGTTTCTGTAGGTCAGAAGTCCAGGCACAGTGTAGCTGGATTCTCCACACAAGGTCTCACAAAGCCAAAATCAAGATCTCTGCTGGGTTATGTTGTCATCTGGAGCTCAGGATCATCTTCCAGCTTATCCAGGTTGATGGCAGGAACCAGTTCCTCATGATTATAAGACTGAGGTCCCTGTTTTCTCATTGGCTGTCATCTATCTGAAGGTGTCTCTAGCTCCTAAAGGCTGCCCTCGGCTCCCAGGCATGTGGCCCTCTCACAACATGGCAGGTCCCTTCTTCAAGGCCAAGCAAGAGACTCTCCCTGAACTCTAGATCTTCTTTAATGGGCTGATCAGGCAGGCCCCCCAGGATCTCTCCCTTTTGATTAACTTAAAGTCAGCTGATTACAGACTATTACATCTAAAGAATCCCTCCCCCTTTGCCTTATCACATAATCTAATCATGGGAGTGACAGCCGCCCTGGTCCTGCCACACACAAGGGGAGGGAATTATGCAGGGCATGTGCACCAGGGGGTGTGAATCTTAGAATTCTGCCCAGCACATGGTCTCTATTCACAGTTCTGGGGAGCATGGCTGCCTTTTACTTTTCCCTTGGCTTATATTTTAAAAGTGCCTATGATATCTCAGGTAAGGCCGTCAGTGTTGTTAGGATTACTATTTCTTATATCAGTTCACATTTGCTATAGGATGCCCCACATCAGAAATATATATATTTTGGAAATAAGAAACACTGTGATTTGCTGAAGGATTGGTAGGTTTTGCCTGTGGTCCATAGAAATCATATAAGTGAACCTGATTCTCTTTTCACTTTAGCTAGTGGGAAGCTCAGAAACAAATATGTGGCTAAGTCTAACTCAGCAGAAGTATATGAGTACTCATGTCCTACAATAGCTGTGTTTCATTCCCCCACTCCCAGCCTCTCTCTTTTATCTTAATTCAAAAACTTTTCTGGCAGTGACTTCTTTTAAAGGTAGATATTCTTATAAGTAGCCTCCAATGTGTTGTCTAAGGAAACAGGGTATAAACAAAATGAACTAACAAAATATTAATAATAGCTAATATAAATCAAGACATTATTATGTGACCACCTAGTATAAGCATTATCTCATTTGATCTTTACAACAACCCTATGAAATTAGATACTTTAATATCCAGTCTAATAGATGAGGAAACAAATAGGTGAGGCTTAGGATAAGAGATGCTAGAAGTGGAACAATCATTCAAGTCCAGGTGCACCTGATCGCAGGGTCTGGGCTGTTAACCGCCACACCCTATTGATTTGAAGACACTGACATTTTAAAAGGAAGAAAGAATGGGGACCAAGGTTGCCTGTGAAACTCTCCAGACCAGAAAGAGACTATCTGACATATTATGAGGGCCAGAGGAATTGTTTTCTGCACACCTTGCCTGGCAACTGCTCTTGTACAACCTAAAACGAAGTTCTCTGGAATACAGAATGCAATGCCAAGCCTCCCTCAAAAGGAGAAAAGGGGCTTTCAGAGATAAAGAAGAAGTTGGAAACAAGGGTTTTCCAGGGTGAGTTGCAAACAGGTGTAAGAGAGTGTCTGACCATGCCCCAAGCGCAATGTGACTGTTTACATGCAGACTTTCAAGTATTCACCATGCAGCTGAGGAGTAAAATGTATTCGTCTTAAAACAGAATATGGAAAACCAGAGCTAGTAACACACGTTCTGAAGGTAAACTGTTGTGCCAACCCACAAATCCTTTAACCCTTACTCTAAAGGATATCATTTATACAATAAACAGTACTTGTCCGGAGCCATGAGGCCCGGCAGCTGCTTACCAAGCCCACGCATTTGCAAAGCCCGCGGAAGAGCTTGTAAGTTTCTATTTACCCATTATAACTATGTAGCCCTTGAAAGCCCCTGAGGGTTTCCTTATATAGAAATCCTCTGGCCGGAAAACCAGAGCCTCGGAAAGCACCACCTCTTTATTGTTACTCTTTCTGCCTTACTTAAGCCTCTGCCTTCCTGCCAATAAACGAGACTTGATCAGACTCCTGTCTAGTCTCCATTTCTTGTGTCTCCTGCCTCTCCCAATTCCCACTCCCTCTTCCAGGGTCCACGTTGACTACCCCGCGGGTCGGGACAAGTACTCAAAAGCAGATAATATTAATAATTATTGTCAGTGGTTTTATATAGTTATCAATATCAATGTGGTGTTTATAGAAAAACAGGCATTGATGATTAGTTTACATACTTACCTAGGGCCGTAACTAGCTTTGACTGAAGAGAGAGCTGGGCCGTATGTTTCGTGCCTATGAATCACTACAGCTCACGACGCCACCTAGTGGCAGCTTCCACAATTGCAAGTCCATTGACAGAAGCATGAAGCTCCGTGGCGCTTGCTGTATACCCCACACCCATAAAGTTCCAGCCAGAATGACATGGCTGGAAGTTATCTCAGAGTTAATATGAAGGAAACAGCCCAGGCAATCTTGCTTTTTAAGATCAAGAAAAAGAGTTAGAGTAAGAATGAGAGAGAAAGAGAGGACGCCTGAATGAGAATTTAGTGGAGGGCACATCTTTGCTGCTACTTTTCAGACTAGTAGAATATTAACCACCAACACAAAGAGTCCCTTGGAAAACTGTATTCTATAAATTCAAATTTTATTAGAAGTCTTTTGAGGTGCATACAAATTCTCAAGAGAGGGTTAAGTTACTTCCACCAGTAAAAGCCAACAAGGGTAAAAGGGTAGCCCAAGTGTGTATGTCCCTAAGCCTTCCATGTCACCATGAATGCTCTCATAGCTGGCTCTGCCTGGATGACAGGACTTTCCAGAGTGTTAAAAACCACCCAGTAGGGCAGCTGGTTCCCCTTGCATATGAGGATCTACGTGAGGTTTTTCTACTCTTTGCACTGAATCTAGCTTCCTATTTCCGGCGGCCATGTTTCCCATTGGCTGCCTTGTATTCCAAAAGCACATTCATCTGAGCTACGGACACCTTCACCCCACCAGCCACACTTTAAACTGTCAACATCCTGCTCCAGTGATAATTCAAGTCCAGTTTTGCAATAGTTTTCCCTCCACACAAAAGCTTATTTATATTTTTGAAAATAAAAAATTGCCACATAGCTCCTAGAGAAGAACCATCCAAGTACATTCCTTGTTCTGGATTTTTTTCTTTTCTCTCTTTCTTATTTTCTTTCTTTCTTTTTCTTCTTTTTTTTTTTTTCTTGTTTGTTTGTTTGGTGTTTCACTTTTTCCGTTCTTTTCAATAGCTTGAAAAACTCTTAAGCACACCACAACAAATATTTGGGTCACAGCTTGCTTTAATGATGTGTTTTCGAAATGGTGGTTTTAATTCTGGACACATTTTTGGTGGTTGTTTTCCTTGTGCAGTGAGAAGCCGCAGGCATCTCTGCCTGTGAGCGGCACCAGAGGAGCAGGGCACCCCAGATTTCCCAAGGGCCTCCTTAGCCTTGGCTCTGCGGGGGCCCTCTCTAGCACCGCACCCTGCATCCTCACAACGTATGTCCTGGCGCCTCTCTAGATGGCGCTGTGGAGCAGAGGCTGCTAGGGAACCAAGTTGGCCGGTATCTTCCTCTATCAGCCATTGCCCACTTCTCTTCAGGAAAAACCAGGTCCAAGTGCACAGCTTTGAAGGGGAAAAGAGGCCTCCCCTGAGCCCCATGCTGCCTGGGGGAATGTGGGAACAGTGGGTGCTCTGCCGTGGTAGCAGCTAAGGCAGAGCAGAGTTGGGAGCCAGGGACCACACGCGTGGTCAGCCCACTGAACCTGCAGTGTGTTTCCGATGGATTAGCGACTGGTAGAAAGAGACTGGATCTAATTAGCCCAGATATCGAAATATGGTTGCCAAATAAAAATACAGGACACTCAGTTAAATGTGAATTTCAGAGACACAACAAATTAGTTTTAGTATAAGTGTGCCCCATGCATTTGAAAGGAACTTGTACTAAAGTATTTTCTCAGTTCACTGTAGTATTTTATTGTAGTAAAGACATTGAAGAAATCTGTCTGGGTACATCGGTATCAGGGACTGTTTATCAACATCAAGGTCTTTTCCATGGCTTGCTTTTTTTTTTTTTTTTTTTGGTATAGACAAGAGTCTTGATATGCTGCCCAGGCTGATCTTGAACTCCCGAGCTCAAGCAATCCTTCCGTTTCAGCTCCCTGAGTGACTGGGACTACAGGCACGCGCCAGCATGCCCGCTCCTTCTCTGGCTTTTAAAGCAAATCTGGCATTAGCAGGGCTACATCCTGAGGGCAGAAAGCAGAAGTCAGTGCTCCTTTGCCCCTTTGTCCCTGAACAGTATCTCTGCTTGGTTTCTAGAGTTCCAGAAAGTGCCCTTCTCTGCAGAACCTCAGCTCCTTTCGTCACGAGCTGGAGGGGGTCAACTTGTTCTCCCCCTTACCCGAGACTCCAGGCCACCTCCTCATGGAGCCGGAGTCTCTCTGCAACCAACAGCAAGTCCTCCCCACCATCACCCTCCATCCCTCGCCCGCCACAAAACAGTATGGGACATGCACCGCAATGCAAATGTACTTATTGCCACCGAACCACACACTTAAAAATGGCTAAAATGGAAAGTTTTATGTTATGTACATGTTACCACAATTTTTATTTAAAGCGAGGACCAGAGAGATAGTCTCACTACAAGGTGGCCTACAGCTCAGCACAAAGCCTGCTCCTCCCTCATTCCAGAATCTTCTCCGGGCTCCCTCCTGCTGCAGAATCCAGTCAGAATGACATCTGGCCTCACCGCCTCCTCTTTGCCTCCATGTGCTCCCTCCCTCAGCTGTGTGCAAACCCACGGCCTTTCCTGCTTCTGGGGTGTCTCTCCCCGCGGCGTCCTCCCCCACACGAGGCCCCACGCACCATGTCTTGCCTCAGGAGACCTTGGGCTCTCAGCCCCTCATTGCCAAGGCCCCACTCACAAGCTCTTCCCTGAGCTCTCCCCCGTCCATCTGACTTGCAGGGGAGGCCGGGCCCGTGATTTCTCCTGCTATTTACGAAATATTAGCGATGCCTGATCCCTCAACAATTTCATTTTTTATTTTCCAAATGTCAAATCAGCTTCTCAGTAGCCAAGCATAACAATGTGTCCTTAGTCAACCCCGAATTTCTCTGACTTGCAGGTACAAAGCTCTCTCACAACCCGTGGGGCCCACAAAGTGCCTTTTTATCCTCCTGGCATCTCTCCGGCTGCTGTCTGCCAGGCGCTGCCATGCTCTCTCTGCCCACCTCCCTCCCTCACAGCAGCGGGGCTCAGGGGAACTGTTAGTGTCCTGGTGTGGCCACCGATGAGTCATGTGGGTCCCCCTGTGGCTTCCATGTTTCTGTGTCGGGAGTGCTCCCTGCACTCTGGACAAGTTCATTTGCTTCTACTTTGATTTTCCTCCTCTGGTTCCCTCACCCCCCAAACCTCCTGTCGGAAAGCTCTTCCAGACTCTAGTGAGCTGAATCATGTCCCCATTCAATTTATGTCCACCCGGAATGTCAGAATGGACCTGTTTTGGAAATAGGGTCTTTGCAGATACAATTAAAGTCAGGATGGAGATGAGATCGCATTGGATTAGGTGGGCCCTGAATCCAATGAGAATGTCCTTATAAGAGACAGAAGAGGACACAGGGAGACACAGAGAAGGTGGCGATGTGGAGATGGAGGCAGAGATTGGAGGGATGTGGCTGCAAGCCAAGGAATGCCAAGAACTGCCATGACCAGCAGAGCTGGGAGAGAGGAAGCCTCCCTCAGAGCCTCCAGCAGCAGCCAACCCTGCCAATGCCTTGAAGGCTGACTGCTGGCCTCCGGAACCAATTTCTAAGCCACCCAGTTTGTGGCAGTTTGTTAAGACATCCCCGGAAACTAATATGCAACCCCATCAGCTGTACTCATACAGGGTAAATGGCTTAGGGTTTATATAAGAGGTAACACTGCACAGCAGTGAAGACAGGTTTTTCTTGGATCTTTTTGACTGGTGAGGAGTCCTCTTACAGCCTGCCAATTTTAACTTCATCTTGGACAAATACCACTAAAAAGCCAAAATTAGGGAGATGTACTCTGTGAAGATACATGATAAATGATTCCGGGAATATTAAATAGTCCATTATGGCTGAAAAGCTGCAGAGACTAGTCTCTTTGTTGTAGGGTTCAAATTCTATGGTTTATGGCAAAACTCTGAGTCTCAACGTCCTGCACAGGCAGGGGTCAATCTACCAGCCTCGGCCCGGAAGGTGTCTGAACGCAATGGTGACCCGAGTCCCTGCAGATCCGCATAGGAGCTCCTGGGGAGGGACAAGGACAGCAGGAAGGAAGGGGAAAAAAATAGGACCAAGAGCATGTCTGGCCAGACCTGCCAACTGACCACACCTATGAGGGGTGGACAGCTGGTCGGCTGAGGTGGGATGGCAGGACTATATGCAGCGACAAAAAGAATGAAGTGGTTTGTCACCGGTATAGGTGTAGGGCCCGCATGGAAGAGCAGGGGCCAGAGCCAGGGCCATTGACTTTGGTTTTTCATAAATAAGAGTAACAGCACCTCTAGTTCATTTGCACATTAAAATTTGAGAAGCTCTGGAATAAAACATGACCTTGCCCTCAAAAGTGATTCTTGCAACATCCCTCTAGAGCACAATTATCATATTCTAAAAAATAAAAAACTGGGCTCGGAAAGGTTGGATAACTTGCCTGACATCACACAGCTTGTAAGCAATTGGGTGTGATTCAAATTTTGGCTCCAAACTCATCTTCTTGGCCTCATTGTCTTGTCTGTCTTTAGCAAATGGAGTAAATGACAACATGGTGGACACTTACATCTTGAGGAGCAGATAGGTGGCAAATGATGTTGGATACTCACCTTTCATTTAAGGATATTGACAATATATACCCCCAAAAGTGCTTCTCCTAAATCAGCAGGCGTTTACATGTTAACATCTATTGAACATATATTATCCTGGCAAACTATCTTTCCCTAAAAAAAGTCCAGGAGACTTCACGATACTCTCCTGAGCACATGTAAAAGCCAAAGAACTAATACATTTTGTGTGTGCTTTCTAATATTTGGCATTATTTTTTTTCTTGAGAAATTACTATTGTAGGGTTAAGGAAGGAGGTGGATCGTGCTGCTGATGGCTTTCAGGCTGAGACCACTTGCCGAGCCTGTAAAGCCAAGATTTTCTGAGTATGAATATGTTCTTAGCAGCATATTTAAGGCTCCTCTTAAATGACTACTGAGAAGGAAATTTTATCCAGAAACAAGACATTTTAATCAGATGTTCACCAGTCTCTGCCCTGCGGCTCTCTTTCCCTGGGAGTGTGTTCGGCCAGACCTGGCAGCTGTGACTGTCAGACAGGCGGTTCCTTTCTGCTGTGAGCTCCCCTGGGCGGCCACTGAGTGCTGGAATGCAGTACAGGACACTGCTGCAGTCACAGGCCCACTGTCAGCTCGCTCTTCCTGGGTCGTCCCTCCAATCTCCCAGCTTTGAGTCAAAAAGACTCAGCTCACCCTTTCTGCAGACTATGTCCCCCTCCCCACCCTTTAGAGTTCAGGGAGAACTGATACTTTTAAACTTCCCCCAGGGTCCTCAGATCCCCAAACACCAAGCTCCACCTTCCCCCATCCCATCCCCCTGCAGATCTGCTACCCTGGGGCTGGCCCCCCCACAATACGTCTCTGTATTCTGAAATGGCATCTTTTGAACCATGGGCGGCTCCTCTCATGGTGGAGGAACCCACTTGAGTTCTCTCCTAAGGTGGCTCATCCACACCCCATGGCCCTCTGGTGACAACAACTCCAGGGTATGACACAGCTTGGGTTGGGAACATAAGTAGAGAGTGAGGTTTGGATAACCACGCTCTGATCTTGATCCTCTCCTGCTAATGCAAAACACACCATTCCAGAATACAGAGTTGTATTGGATCCCCACTGGATGCCAGAGCAAAAACCGACAGCAGAATGTGGGCATCTTAAAACTGTCACACCAATAAATAGACCTCATTTGCTCTCTGGATGAGGAAAGATACTATGGGTCCCCATCGTAATCAGACACAGCAACAGTGCATCTTGAAACAGCTGGCACAATTTAGGCAA
This sequence comes from Propithecus coquereli, assembly GCF_000956105.1. Lineage (NCBI taxonomy): Eukaryota > Metazoa > Chordata > Mammalia > Primates > Indriidae > Propithecus > Propithecus coquereli. Next base: position 1,744,984 of record NW_012149052.1, read on the forward strand.
AGTCAATAGTAATTCTCCTCTCAAGATACCCTGAGCTGGTAATGAAAATCAGTTTGAAATCAGTTGATGTCACTCATAAAAGAAGGAAAAAAAAAGGTTGCATTATATGTGGACTGGTCAGTTCTAAGACAGATGCTAACCTTTGCTTTTACAAAAATTTCCCAGCACAAGGCAGGACCAAGGCCAAGGGGATTAAATCTAAGAAAATGGACCTTTATCCTTAACCTTTAGTTTTTAACTCCAGCCAAACATTTCTGTCATTTAGAAAGTGCGATTAGCTTTTAGATAAGTCTTTTTTTTCCTTCAGCAAAGAACATATGCAGTTTCTCAACCAATATCAAAACCAATTAGAAATGCCTCAAAAATGATGATTTGGTTTCCATTTCAGGAGTGGGTGGTGGTAGCATAATGCCAGATTCAAGAGGCCAATACCCCATGAGCCCCGACCGAGGCCAGGAGATCTCAGGATCGGGGAGCTGCTTGGAAGCTGGACAGACCCAGTTTGAGGGCGGAAACTCAGCAGGAGCCCTGGGGTCTTTCTGGCTTCATGTGGGAGAAAGCGCATGTGTGGGTTCCTCTCTTTCCTACGACTGCTTTTTACATCAGCAAAGAACATACAGTTGCGGTGTCTGTTATCATTACCCACATAATTACCTTTACCAGAACTCTCTTCGTGTGGATTCAGATTACTGTTGGGTGTCACTCCCTTTTAGCCTGAAGATCTTCCTTTAGTATTTCCTGTAAAGGAGGGCTGCTAGCCACAGATTCTCTGTTTTTTCTTTCTAAACCTGGGAATGTCTTTCTTTCTCTTTCATTTCTAAAAACAACCTTGAGATACCTCACATGCCATACAATTTACTCATTCGAAATGTATACTGCAATTCAATGTTTTTTAGAGTATCCAAGGAGTTGTAGAACCATCGCTATAATCGGTTTTAGAACATTTTGACCACCCCCTAGAAATCCCCGTACCCATTAGGAGTCTATGAGTTGAAACGTGTCCTCCAAAAAGAGATGTTGAACTCTTAGCCCCCACTCCCTGGGAATGTGACCTTCTTTGAAAATAGGGTCTTTTCAGCCGTAATCAAGTCAAGATGAGGTCATTAGGGTGGGCCCTAATCCAGTCTAGCTAGTGTCTCATGGAACAAGAGGGAAACTTGGACACGGACACGCACACAGAGGAGAATGCCACGTGAAGCCAGACACAGGCACAGAGGGCAGACAGTGACAGAGACTGGAGTGATGCTGCCACAGCCAAGGAACCCCTGGGGCTACCAGAAGCTGAAAGAGACAAGGACAGAGCCTCTCGTAGAGGCTTTGGAGGGAGCAGGGACCTGCCACACCTTGAGTTTGGACTTCGAGCTTCCAGAGCCATGAGAGAATAACTTCGTGCTGTTTTAAGCCACCCAGTGTGTGGTACTTTGTGACGGTGGCCCTGGGAAACTAATCCACCATCACTCTCCATTCCCTTCACCCTCTCCCAACCCTAGGCAACCAACAATGTATTCTCTTCCCTACAGATTTGCCTGTTCTGGATATTTTATATAAATGGACCCATACAGTATGTGTCGTTTGTGACTGGCTTCTTTTACTTAGTGTGATGTTTTCAAGATTCATCCACATATTAGTACTTATTTCTTTTATTGTCAAATAATATTCCATTGTATGAATATACTACATTCATTTATCTAGTCAGAGGCTGATGGCTATTTGGACTTTTTTTACACATTTTGGCTACGTGCATTCACATACACGTTTTTGTGTGGATGTGTCTTTTTATTTCTTTTGGGTATAAACCTAGGAGTGGAATTGCTGAGTAATTCCACTTTTTGAGTAACTGACAAACTGTTTTGCAAAGCTGTGCCATTTTTTATTCTCACCAGTCATGTAGGAGAGTTGCCTTCATTTTCAAAAGATAGCTTTGCTGGATATAGGACTTTTGGTTGACACTTTTTCTTTCAGCACTTTGAACATGCTGTTTCATTGCCCCTGGCTGCCATTTTTTTCTGATGGGAAGTTTATCTCTTGCTTCTTTCAAGATTTCTCTTTCATTTTGGCTTTTAACATTTTGACTATAATGTGTCTGGATGTATTGTGTCTGGATCTTTTGCGTTTGTCCTACTTGAATAACATACTTGAGTTCCTTGAACGCATAGTGTTTTTTATCAAATCTGAGAGGTTTTCAGCCATTATAACTTAATATTTTTTTCTACTCGTTTTTCTCTCTCTTGTCCTGGTACCCCCATATATACAAATACTGGTGTGCTTAATGGTGCCCATATTTCTCTGGGGGCTCTGTTCCCTTTTCTTTCTTTTTAATTTCTGTTCTTTAGATTGCATATCATCTAGTGATTGATCTTTAAGTTCATACTGATTATTTCTTCTGTTGGCTCAAATCTACTATTGAGCCTCTCCAGCAAATTTTTAATTTCAGTGATTGTACTTTTCAACTTTCAAGAATTTCCGTTTGGTTTGTTTTTATATTTTCTATTTCTATTGTCATTGTTATTGTATCATCATTTAATTCTTTAAACATGGTTTTCTTTAGTTCTGTGAATATATTTACAATAACTACTTTAAAGTTTTTGTCTGCTAAGTTCAACCTCTGGGCCCCTGAGAGCATTTTTTTTTTCCTTTCCTATGTATGGGACACACTTTTTTGTTTGTTTGCATATCTTATAACTTTTGGTTGAGAACTAGACACTTTAGATAATATACTATGGCAACTCTGCATACTAATCCATACACACCTTGGCCCTCTTCTGGGTTTGTTGTTGTCTGTTTGGTTATTTGTTTATTTGTTTAGGGACTTCACTTGACTAATTCTGTGATGTCTATTTTCCTCACAGCATGCAGCCTCTGGAAACTCTGTTCAGGTTCCCCCCTTGTTTCTGTCCTTCAGTCTGGCTTCCTAGAGGTTGGCCCTGAGTCAACATAAACCACTTAGTGGTCAAAGGTTGTACTTAAGCCCTCTTAGCCAGTTACAGTTTTATCTTTTACCACCGGATTTGTATGTGTAGGCAGGAGAGGGTATTTGGGGACTGGTTTCTCATTTCAGGGAGTTTATAATTTTGCTTCGTGTTCAGCCAAGGACTTGAAGCTCAGAAGTTCTCTTTCTGGGTACCCCTGAGAGGGTACAGAGTTGGGCAAGTGCACAGTTGTTTAGATTACCAGGGATGAGAGTAACTTTATTTAATTATTTATTTATTTATTTTTATTTTTTCAGCTATTTGCTTTTGAAAGGCAGTGATTTCATTTTTAAGCCTGGCTTCTTAGGAGTCGCCTGGGTCAGAATAGCTTGTTGTTGAGCCAGCGTTTGGTCAGAGGTTGTGTTTAAGCCCCTGGAGTCTTCCAGTAAATCTTCCACATTTTACTGATGATTCTGTGTGGTTTGGAGGATGCTTTCCAGTCCGGCCTACAACCCTCTCTGATTGCTCCTGAGTGGCTACAGCCTTGTGCATGTCACTCTTCTGGACCCCTTGGGGTGAGTGTGATCTCAGAAGAGTATCTGTGGCTGTCCCTTTTGAAGCTGCCATTCACTTGTGGCTACTAGTATCATGAAGCTACCAGCCCCCCACCCCTTAACTGCTCACCACCAAGATGTCCACTGTTTTTGACAATGACCTTAGGCATCAACTGCTTCATGCTGTATTCCAATATTCTGATAAAGTCAGTCCTCTCTGGTGGAACTACAGAGCTCTCCATTTGTTTTAAAAGAGATGGGATCTTTCTATGTTGCTCAGGCTGGTCTTAAACTCCTGGCCTCAAGTGGTCCTTCTACCTCAGCCTCCTGAGTAGCTGGTATTACAGGCATGAGCCACTGAACCTGGCTCTGAGCTCTTCATTCTTATGAAAACCTGCATCTCCCTCTAAATAGAACCTCCATGCCACTGCACCAGAGCTGGGGGCAGAGACAACGCCCACTTCTGCAGTTAAACCTCTGCTCTACAAGTGGGCACTGTGTGTTAGGGTGGTGGAGGGAGAGAGTTAATAGTCCTTGGTCATCTTGTCCCCTCCTGGCATAAAATCTCCATCTATAAGCACACTTCTGTGGGACAGCTGGGTCCATCGAATTCTTGTCCTATCTTGCCTGAAGCAGAGCCCTTGACCCACAAGTAAGCACTAAGTGGGGAAAAGGAACCCAATCTTCTCAGCCTGAAATAGCACTTCCACAGCCAGGACTAGAAAGCATGGGATACGCTGGCAGCCTACCCCTCCCAGAGTGAAACCATAGCCTTAGCCTAGGAGCTGGGGAGGGGAGTGAGAAGCAGCAGCCCCTCATCTGCGTGGCCACATGTTCCTGGACAGAGCTTCTATCACGTGCAGCTGGGAGGCAGGGGCACGAGAACAGATCGTGGCTCAAATGCTACCAACTCTTACTATTCTTACTGAGATGCAGTAGAGTTTCTTGAAGAAATGTTTCTTCATTTGCTGTATGCTCTTAGGACACTTTCCAGAGACTTTCAGTGGCTGTTTATAATTTTCACCAGGTAAGTGGCTGTTTCACAGGAGAGAGGGTCAACCAAATGCCCACAACGCCATTCTGAAGGCCAGAAATCCTTTCTTTCAATCAGACATAACAGAGATCAATCTAGTTCTCTTTTCCATCATCATCTAAAACATCCTCCAAGATCTGAAGTGCTACCCTGACCTTGTACCATGTTTGCTATGTGGGGTAGACATTTCTAGTATTTATCAAAATGTTGAGTGTTTCTCTCTTTCCAGAAATATGGAAAGATTAGCTGCATGAGACAGAGACCTCGCCCCCCTGGCTGGACATGTGGTGCCAGCAAGAAATAAAGCTTGGTTGTTCTACCTCACTGAGATTTGAGGACTGTTTGCTTCTGCAGCATATCCTAGCCTATCCTAACTGCTATTCCTTTTTAAATTTGTCTATATGCAGTAAACTTTTCTGATTTTCAGAGGATCCTGGCTAAGGCCAGTTTCATCCAGGTTCCTAGGAAAGTCCACAAGGAAGCACAAGATGTGTGCCCTGCTCATCTGTCAGAATCAACCCCTCCTGGGATGCTTTACCTCTTCATTTCCTCTTTTGCTATATGGAACTGCATGGGGGCTCCCACCCCGCACATGCTATCTGTTCCCTCCCCTCCTTCACACCAGACCTAGCATTTATCCTTCCAGACTCAGTACGCGCTTTCTCTTAGTGGCAGGGAGGGTTGGGAGGGGAAGATGGGCTGAAGACACAGAATGAATGAGATATTCATTCAGGTTTAAGTTGTTCTGGAAGGGAGGGGCAGTCAGAAATAGTCCTAAGATGAACTGTGTTTTTTAAAGAAGCACTTTTCAGACAAATTGTTTACAAGCATGTGTTAAATTTTTATTTTATATTCTCTGCACAAAAAAAAAAAAAAAAAGACTGAAAACCAGGAAAAAAAAGTCTGGTTAAAAATTATTAGGTGAGTCAGTCAGTTGGATGGACAACCCTAACTCCCCAGAAGTTCTTAATCACTTAGAAGTATCAGAAAATTGTACAAGCATTTAATCAGGAATGTGGACTATTTCCCAGAAAGAGACTGTGCATGACATCATGCAGAAAGTTCTGCTGCAGACCAGGTTTAGACAACTTTTCCTTTGCAGAAAGCTATAAAGAGACAGTCTTGGCCTGAGTGTTTGTGGTTCACTCATTGGTTTCTGGCATTCCTGGATTTTATTTCTATTCATTCAAACACGTGTTGAATACCTACCAAACGACTAGATGCTGATGTTATAAAGATGAAAAGAAAGTCTCTGCTCTTCAGGGAGTTCAAAGCCTTTGGGAATGAAAGACATGTACACACATACTTTTTAGTAAACAAGCAAAACTGTGCCTTGGTGACTGTATGTGTGAGGGGGAGGCTATGTGAGTGATACCGAGGAAGCAGGTTTGCTTGGATGTGTAGTGATGCTGGGGAAAAGCTCAGAAGAAATATTTCGATTTTGGAGGAGAGCAAGGAGTTACTAGGGCATCCAGACACTCTGGGGGGTGGGGAACGCTCGGGGTATACAGTGGGCATGGCTTGCTCAAGATCCTCAGTGAGCTTGAGTGTGGGGAGGGACAGGGTGGAGAGACAGAGGCTGGCAGGGCTGAGGCACCTGGATGGAGTCCTCAGGACATAGGCTGACATCAAATCATGCCAGGACGGAGAGTGCCTGATCAGGTGACTCTAGATAGTATCTTCAGTTGAAAAAAACTGGAAAGAGAAGAATGGGAGGCTGAGAGATAAATAAAAGTGAATATAATAGCACAGGTGAGAAATGATAAGGGTCTGATCCAATCCAGTAGCAACGCGAGCCATGCTGGCTGTAGAATACTCTGCCATGGAGTCAGTCAACATCCATTTCCTTGCAAAGAGTTTATAGGAGATTGGGGTATTCACACATCTGCGAATGACTAATTTATAAGACAGAAAGTGGCAAATGCCTAAGAAAGCCATAGCTAAAGTGCCACAGGGGTTCAGAAAGTACAAGAGAATACTATAATTGGAGAGGTCAGGGAAGGTTTAAAAGAGAAGGTTGCTTTTGAGATGAGTTATGAGAGCAATAGGATAAATGCTGAGATGGGTAGGGTGTTCAAAACTGAATAAATGAATGAGCAAAGATCTGAGAGGAAGAAAGCAAAGGGACAGTAATGGAAGGTATTGAGGTTTGGTCCCAGCAAGAAATGACATGGAAAAGAAACACTGGGGCCAATTCATGGAAAACTTTGCATGCTCTGGAGTTTGGGCTGAATGTTGTAAGTAATGCCCAGACATTGAGGTTGTGTGAGCAGAGAAATGATGGGATCAGGACAATGCTTGAAGGTTAGTCTTCCACCAAGTTAACATTTGAAGAAACAGATAAACAGGGGCAACCCTCACATCTGGGCACTCTATGTGGGTAGAGAGCCCCGAGAACGCAGTCGGGGGAGTGTGAGCGCATCTGCTAGAAGCAAAGCAGGTGGCCTCAATATGGCCCATTAAGGACTAAAGAAAGCAAGAGAGAGGAAAGCGTTAGCATTAAATAAACTTGGGAGACTGAGAAGGATAATGGCATCATTACGAGAAGGTGGGAATCTCAGTTTCAGCAGAGACAGTGGGGGATGAGTTTGCTATATATTGTGTTTGAGGTGCCAGGGATGCATTTTAGGGGAGATATTTAGAAGGGAAGATGAGAACACAGGAGAAAAGTTAGGGGTAGGCCTGAGACTGGAAATCAACCACCAATGTCATTGGCTACAGTCATGCATGAGTCAGGATAAACTAGCCACACAATCTGTACACAGCACCACACCTGGTGTTTAAGGACTTGTAAAGGTAGTAAAAAGCTCTCAGCCCTCAAGTACAATGGGAGGAGAAAGTACACAACCAGAAAATTATTAGGAACAAGTATAAACAATTATACAAAAGATAAAGTATAGGCCAATGGCATCAGTAAATAAGAAGCAGTCTATTAGAGTTGTTTGGAAGTCTATTTCCCCATGGGATCACCCCTTTAATAATATTATTACCACTGGCTGATGCTCTTGGAGTTGGATTTGTCCTCTTCTGGATTGTGATAACGTGCTAAATCTGGCAGCAGTTATCCAAATGAACTCAACTCCACACAGCTTTATACCGGCACTGTCACCCAGCCCCCCAATTATTTACAGATAAAATACACTTGGGAATCTGTGCACTAAAACTTCCACTGATAAAGTGTCATACTTTGTAAAATGGATGACAACGTATCAGCACTTTCTTTTCTAAGATGTTTTAAAATGCCATCAAGGGAAGGTGTAAGTGGAACCTCAGAGCTATCAGTTTCACAAAGCCCCTTTCTGTTCATTGACTCTTTCATGGCATGGCCTCAATAACAGTGATGGAGAACTGCATTTCTGAGCTCCCATCTTCCAAAAAGAAATATTGCCTTGGAGGTTCTAGCCAGAATGATTAGGCAATAAAAAATAAAAAGGCATTCAGGGAAAAAGGGAAGAATTAAAACTATCTCTGTTAGCAGAATATATGATTTTGCATGTAGAAAATCCTAAGAAATATGCTTTTAAAATATTAGAATTAATAAATAAGTCTAGAAAGGATGAAAGATACAAGATCACCATTAAAAAGTCAATTGTACTTTCATATACCAGTGTTGTGGACTAAATGTTTATGTACCCCCCGAGTTAATGTGTTGAAGCTGTAATTCCTAATGTGATGTTTTTGGAAGTATGTCTTTTTAAGAGGTAAATAGATTTAAATGAATTCATGAAGGTGATGCTCTCATGATGAAATTAGTTCCCTTATAAGAAGAAGAAGAGGAGGAGACAGGAGAGCTCTCTTTCTTTCTCTCTCAATCCGAGCACACACACATAAAGAGGAGGCCATGTGAGCTGTCTGCAAGCCAGGAAAAAGGCCTTTACCAAGAACAGAATCTGTTGGCACCTTGATCTTGGACTTCCCAGCCTCCAGGACCGTAAGAAATGAATGTCTGTTGTTTAAGCCACCCAGTTGATAGTATTTTCTTACAGTAGCCTGAGCTAAGACAACTGGTAATTAACATTCTAAAAATGAAATTGAGAAAATAATTCCATGTAGAACAGCATCAAAAAGAAATCAAATACTTAGGAATAAATTTAACCAAAGAAGTGCAAGATTTATACACTGAAAACCATAAAAAAATTATTAGAAGAAACTGATGAAGATTGAAATGAATGGAAAACATCTCACATTCACTGATCTGAAGACTTGATATTGTTAAGATAGCAATACTCCCCAAACTGATCGACATATTCAATACAATCCCTATCCCAGCTGCCCCACTCCCTTTTTTTGCACAAATTGACAAGCTAATCTTAAAATTCACATGGAAATGGAAGAAACCCAGAACAGCCAAAACAACCTTGAAAAAAAGGACAAAGCTGGGGGACTCACACTTCCTGATTTCAACATTTACTACAAAGCTGTAGTAATCAAGACAGTGTGGTACTGGCATAAGGATAGACATACACATTCAAGGAATAGAGAGTGCAGAAATAAACCCTTATATTTGTGTCAATTGATTTTTTATAAAGGTGCCAAGGCAATTCAATGGAAAAAGATAGTCCCATTGAATTGTGTTGGGACAACTGAATATTCACATGTAAAAGAATGAAACTGATCCCTACCTCATATGATACACAAAAATTAATTCAAAATAGATCATCTACCTAAATGTAAGAACTGAAATTATAAAACTCTTAGAAGAAACATAGGAGTAAATTTTTGTGACCTTTAGTTAGGCAATGGATTTTGAGATATGACACCAAAAGTGAAGCAACAAAAGAAAAAATAGATAAAGTGGGTTACATAAAAATTAAAAACTTTCATGCTTCAAAGACATGATTAGGAAAAGTAAAAAGACAACCAACAGAATGGGAGACAATATTTATAAATCATACATATGATAAGGGGCTCTATTCAGAATGAAGAAACTTTACAATTCAATAATAAAAGAACAAGAATGCAATTTAAAAATGAACAAAAGGTTAGAATAGACATTTCTGCAAAGAAGATAGACAAATGACTGATAAGCACTTGAAAAGATGCCCAGTCTCCTTAGCTATCAGGGAAATACAAATCAAGACCACAAAAGGATACCACTTACACCCGCTGAGATTGCCATATCCAAAAAGGTAGACAATAACAAACATTAGCCAGGATATGGAGAAACTGTAACCCTCACACATGGGTGGGATTGCAAAATTGTGTTGCCATTTTGAAAAACAGTTTGGCATTTCCTTACCTAGTTAAACATAATTACTATATGATCCAGCAAGTCTAGTCCTAGGCATATACACAACAGAACTGAAGACAAATGCCTACACCAAAACCTCTTCATGAATTTTCATTGCAGCATTATTCATAACGGCCATAAAGTGGAAACAACCCAAATACTCATCAACTGATGAACAGACAAACAAAATGTGATATATCCATACAATTGAATATGATCTGGCAATAAAAAGGAATATAGGATACATGTAGATAAACCTTGAAAATATTATGCAAAGTAAATAAAGCCAGTCACAAACGGCCACATATTGTGTGAATCCATGTCTACTAAATGCCCAGAATAGGCAAATCCATAGAGCCAGAAACTAGATTAGTTGTTCCCCAGGACTGGGAGGTAGTGGAGGGAAATAGGGGAGTGACTGCTTAATGGGTACAAGGTTTCTTTTACAGGGGACAAAAATGCTGTGATGCACACCCAGGTTTGCTGGCAGCTGTTAGTGTTGAATCAAGCCCAGAGGCAATGGTGAGACACTTCACCTGCATTTCTGCCATTACTCAGTGATGGAAAGTCACACTATAATAATGGAAAACAAAATGAGAAAGGGTCTGACCTGGAAGACAAAGCATTGATATAAACCCTCTTCTCTATGTGGCTATGCAAAGGGAATTTGCTCAACCGATGATCACCTACACTCACAGTCAGGCTTGATTTTTATAAAAATAAGCAGAAACATATTGCTATCGTTAAGAAAACTTGGTCACTAGGACCAGAATTTGAAAAGGCTTAATAGGATGACAGTGCTTGCGATATTGAAGCAAAATGACAACACCTGTACCGAAGTATTTATTTTTGCATGACCTAAGATGTATCCTGGGGGTGTGAGGCTCAGTCTCTAGGAGAAGGGCTTCTGGTCCTTCAGTAAAACAGTGGAGAGCCAGAGAATCTGGCCTTGGGGGCAGTGAGTGGTCTGGCTCTGGGGGAAGGGCTGAGAATTGAACTTGGACACTTCCTTCCCTCCTTGACCCTCTCCTTCTCTAAACCTCACCACTCCTCTTCATTCTTCCTAGAGCAATCTCCCAAGGTCAGGATCAGGCTGAGACAAGCAAGCCTCTAGGACACAAAATTTAAGGGGACATGCATTCTCAGTGCCTGCACAAATCCTGTGGACCCAGGAGTGCCTAGGCTGCCCTTGGTCACCGGATGCATCTAGAGAAGAGACCCTGGAAGCTACCCCCCTGTGGGGCAGGAGATAAGGAGGTTGTGGGTACTCAGACATAGAAGGGTGCAGGCTCTTGGTGGACATGTCCCTTAGCCCCTTAAAATCATCACTTCAGGGGTTGGGTCATGGCAGGAGCCTCAGTTGGGCTCTAGCTTGGACTTCCGAGAACTAAATTGGCTTGGCAGAAACACACATGACTAAGATACAGAAAAAGAGATGCTCCACATTCTATATAGGTAATTTGGGAAATGGGAATTCAAACAACAACAATAACTTAACTTAGATGGTTTAAATAGGGGAGGGATGTGGTCAGAACACTTTTGAAATGAAAAAATCTATTCTTTAATATAGTTTCCAACTTCCTGGGGAAATGATTCAGATTTTAGATTTTCTAAAATACTGAAATGACAAAATTACACCAACAAGCTTGCCTGTTTTGGTACTTTAAAATAGCATGGAATATCAGAGTACTGAAAACCAGCATTGTCATCTCTAGGTAATGAGAGGGAGGGACCTCTAAGAGCAGGAAATGACATCTTGTTCATCTCTGGGTAACCCACAGAGCACAGCAGAGCAGCTGTCTCATTGTCGTCTCTTGAATGAACAAAATCAGAATAATATTTCACATACAGAATCATAAATTCCCACACAGATGCGTAGAGGACTCCACATCTGGAGAGGAAACATGAGCTGCATAAATGAAAAACATTTGTGCCAAAGAGGCAGTGTAGAAAGAATATGGGACAGACTTCCTCTTAAACCCAGAAACCTCAATATATATGCTTTCTCCCAAAGTCTTACTAAAGGATAATATAGCAGTTAAAAAAAAAGCCAAGCCCTGTAAACCCAAAAGGACAAAATGTATTGGAGGTGTTGTGGGGAGGAAACAAGAAAATTTGAAAAAATGGAAAGCAGATGCAGATGAGTAAGTTTAAGTTAAGCCCTCAACAGGTGAGCTGTATCTCTCGAGGGAGATACCCCAAATAAGTCAGTGGGTTCATACCTCAGAACACCTCACAGGCTAGTCCCAGGTTCAGAGGCCCACCATTTAGAAAGGAGGTGTCCCTGAGGGCAGTGGGGTTGGCTGAGGGAACATTTGTATGAGAAATAGCTGGGTTCCTACCTTCCATAATCATCACACCTTGTCAGAATTCTATTATTTGCTCCTTCAGCCAGAGAACATGGGAGCACCAAGTGTAGTTTGAGAAGGAAGGTGCATTTTGAAAACAGGCATGTTAAGCAAAAGTCTACCTACTGAATCATGAGCCCTCTACCCTCATTCTCCTGCTCAGAATATGGCAGCCAGACTTGAGATCAGGACATTCTTCTCTAGGAAAACAGACCTGCCTTGGAGAAAAAGTTTATAATTACAGACATTTGAAACCCCATAAAAAAATTGTCAAGCCACCATCTAATCACCCACCCATAGCACAGAACTTCCTATTCTCTTTTGTAGTGCCTCACTCTTAAGTAAGAAGAAATAGTCAAGGCTAACAGGCAGTTAAAGACAATCTCTAACATAAAACAGAAAGATATAAACAAAGAAAATGAAGCTGCTTGGGGGACACAGAGACAGTGCAGAGAATAGAAGAAGAATTTTATAAAACCTTATATAATTAATATCTTCAGATATCAGATAAAAATCTTTGAAACAAGAACAGGGTACTATAAAAAAGGAACATTTGGAGAACAAATAGAACCTTAAAAAAATTCAACAGACAGGTGGGAAAAATTGAAGAAATTCCCATAGATATAGAATAAAAAGAGACAGATGTAGAAATTAGAAATGAAATAATAAGAAAATTAGAGAATCATCCAGGCAGTCTAACATCTAGCTAATGGAGGGTTAGAAAGTATGAACAGAGCGAAAGAAAAGAGAGACTTTTTCAAAGGAGTCTTATATGAAAATTCCAAGAACTTAAGCCCGTAAATCTTCAGATTGAAAGGGCTCTGGAGGACCCAGCACAATGAATGGAAAATACTCACTTCAATAACAGCAGGAATAAAAGGAAGATATGAAATTCTTTGAGGAAGAAGATCATATGTAAAGAATGAAGAATCAGAATGGCATTAGATTTTTCAAAAAAGAAATGCAAGCTAAGACACAGTAGAGTAATGCCTTCAAAATCAGAGTAAGAATGACTTTCAATCTAGAATTCAATACCCAAATATTGATCAAGTGTAAGGGTAGAATAAAGACACATAAAACATTCAAGAATGAAAAACAAAAACACAAAAACCTCTGCTCCATGCCCCCTTTTTTAGGAGGCTATTAAAGGATGTGCACCAGGCAAACACAAAATGAATCAGAAGGAAGAAGAAATAACAACTGGAACACAGTAAACAGAAGTTTCATAATCGGAGCTTATAATTAACCAAGAAAACAATTAATCCAGCTCAAAGCAGTAGGATGAAGGGCTTGAAGTAAAATGTAGCCAAGGGAAGAAAATGGAATTTATAGAAGATACAGTTTGTCTTTGCACATTAAGATGAATTTTATAATTCCATCTGAAAGTTTAGAAATGAACTAATTCTAGGCACATCAAACAATCTTCATGAAAAAAAATTGAAATGTATTCAAAAAGTGAATGTAATCATGGTTAAAAAAAGGCTCAATAGTGAACAATATTTATGTAATCATAACAATGATAAATGATTTTATTGCAAATTGTTATGTAACAATCAATATAAGGAGTGTGTGTTTGGGATGTGGGGGTGTGGGTGGGTGTGGTTGTGGGTGTTGTGGGAAGGGATATAAAATTGCTTCTCTGATAGAAAGTAAATAAGAATATGAGATTAAAGCTTCAAAAGATGGAGATTATTTACAAAAGAAATTGCTAAAACTTTCAAAGTGATCATTTCTGGGTAGTGTGACTTAGGAATGAGGCGAGGGATATCTCTCTTTGATTTTAAGTCCTGTGGTACAGTAGTCCCTCCTTATCCACAGGGGATATGTTCCAAGACCCCCCAGTGAATGCCTGAAACCATGGACAGTACCAGACCCCATATATATTAATATATAATGCAGAGATGTTGTGGGTTCAATTTCAGACCACCACAATAAAGTAAAAAGCAAAATAAAGTGAGTTACATGAATTTTTTATTTCCCAGTTCATATAAAAGTTTTGTTTACATGATACTGTAGTCTTTTAAGTGTGTAATAGCATTGTGTCTAAAAAAATAGATATACCTTAATTAAAAATACTTTATTGCTAAAAAATGCCAACAATCATCTGAGCCTTCAGGAAGTCATATCTTTTTGCTGATGGAGGGTCCTGCCTCCATGTTGGTGGCTGCTGACTGATCAAGGTGATGGTTGCTGAAGGTTGGGTGGCTGTGGCAATTTCTCAAAATAAGACAATGAAGTTTGTCATGTCAACTGATTCTTCTTTTCATGAAAGATTTCTCTGTGGCATGTGATGCTGTCTGACAGCATTTTACCAACAGTGGAACTTCTTTCGAAATTGGAGTCAATCCTCTCATACCTTGCTGCTGCTTTATCCAATAAGTTTATGTAAAATTCTAAATCCTTTGTTGTCATTTCAACAATATTCACAGCATCTTCACCAGGAGTAGATTGCATCTGAAGAAACTACTTTCTTTGTTCATCCACAAAAAGCAACTCATTATCTGTTCAAGTTTTATCATGAGTTTGCAGCAATTCAGTCACATATTTAGGCTCCACTTCTAATTTTAGTTCTCTTGCTATTCCCACCACATCTGCAGATACTTCCTCCACTGAAGCCTTGAACCTCTCAAAGTCATCCATGGGGGTTGGAATCAACTTTTTCCAAACTCCTGTTAATGGTGATATTTTGACCTTGTCCCATGAATCACAAATGTTCTTAATGGCATCTAGATGATAAATCCTTTCCAGAAGGTTTTTAATTTACTTTGCCCAGATCCATCATAGGAATCACTATCTATGGCAGCTACAGCCTTATAAAATGCGTTTCTTAAATAACAAGACTTGAAAGTCAAAATTACTCCTTGGTCCGTGGGCTTCAGAATGGATGTTGTGTTAGCAGACACGAAAACAACATTAATATATTTGTACATTTCCATCAGAGCTCTTGCATGACTGAGTGAATTGTCAATGAACAGTAATATTTGAAAGGGATCTTTTTTTCTGAGCAGTAGGTCTCAACAGTGGCTTAAGACGTTGAGTATACTATGCTGTAAAACACATGATTTATCATCCGGGTTTTGTTGTTCCATTTATAGAGCACAAACAGTAGATTTAGCATACTTCTTAAGGGCGCTCGCATTGGCTTCAACTTCAAGTCACCAGCTACATTATCCCCTAACAGGAGAGTCAGCTCATCTTTAGAAACTTTTAAGCCAGGTATTGATTTCTCTCTAGCTATGAAAGTCCTAGATGGCATCTTCTTTCAATAGAAGGTTGTTTTGTCTACACTGAAAATCTGTTGTTTAGTGTAGCCACCTTCATCAATGACCTTAGCTTGAACTTCTGGAGAACTTGCTGCAGTTTCTATACCAGCACCTGCTGCTTCACCTTGCACTTCTATGTTATGGAGATGGCTTCTTTCCTTAAACCTCATGAACCAACCTCTCCTAGCTTCCAACTTCTTCTGCAGCTTTCTTACCTCCCTCAGCCTTCATATAATTGAAGAGTTAGGGCCTTGTTCTGGGTTAGGTTTTAGCTTAAGGGAATTTTGTGGCTGGTTTGATCTCTCCAGACCACTAAAACTTTCTCCTATCAGCAATAAGGCTGTTTTGCTCTCTTATCATTTGTGTGTTCACTGGAGTAGCACTTTTAATTTCCTTCAAGAACTTTTTCTTTGCATTCACAACTTGGCTAAATGCTTGGCACAAGAGGACTAGTCTTCAGCCTGTTTTAGCTTTTGACATGCCTTCCTAACTAATCTTAATCCTTCCTAGCTTTTGATTTGAAGTGAGAGACATGTGATTCTTTCTTTCACTTGAACAGTTAAAGGTCACCGTATAGTTATTAATTGGACTAATTTCAATATTACTGTTTCTCAGGGAGCAGGCAGGCCTGAGAAGAGAGAGGAAGGTGGAGAATGGCCAGTCAGTGGAGCAGTCAGAACGCACACAACATTGATTGTCTTCTTATATGGATGTGTTTGTGGTGTCTCCAAACAATTACAATGGTAAGACCAAAGATCACTTATCACAGATAATCATAACAGATATAATAATAGTGAAAAAGTTTGAAATATTTTGATAATTACCAAAATGTGACACAGAGACACAAAGAGAGCACATGCTGTTGGAAAAATGGTGCCAATAGACTTGCTCGATGCAGGGTTGCCACAAACCTTCAATTTGTAAAAACATAGTATCAGCAAAATGCGATAAAGCAAAGCACAATACAATGAGGTATGTTTGCACTGTTTTCTAATCTGATAACTGAGATGTCTACTAAGTGGCTAATGGGCAGGGAGCATAGACAGTGTGGATACATTGGACAAAGAGATGGTTCACATCTCAGATAGGACAGAGCTGGATGGCACAAGATTTCATCATGCTATTCAGAATGGTATGGAATTTACCACTTATGAATAGTTTCTATCTGGAATTTTCCAATTAATATTTTTGGACTGTGTTTGACCATGGGTAACTGAAACCACACAAAACAAAATTGCAGTAAGGGGGATGATTGCACAGGCTTTAAAAAAACATTGTGTACCTGTGTTACTTTGATTTTAAAAAAATTTAAGTAGTTGAGGGAGCTTGAAATAGTCAAATAACATTTCCACATCTCCCCTTTCTCACCTATAAAATGCGAATAATATCTTATGATATTTTTGTGATTGCTGAATAAATCAGTATGTACTAGCACTTTATAAACCATGAAGCTACATCCAAGAGATGTAAAAATGTGAACTGGAGAATCATGTTGCTGTTTTAATCATACCTAAAAACACAGATAGGAGCTATTAGGTCCTAACCCAACACAAGCCATATGTAACACACACACACACACATACACACACACACACATATATAAAGAGAGAGAGCTAAAAGTTAGAATATTTGGTTAATTAAAAATTATGAGGCCAGGTATGGTGCTTTATGCCTCTAATCCCAGGTCTTTGGAAGGCCTGTGAGGGAGAATTGCTTGAGGCCAGGAGTTCAAGACCAGCCGGGGCAACATAATGAGATCCCATCTCTACAAAAAGTTAAAAAGTTAGCTGGGCATTGTGGCACATGCTATAGTCTTAGCTACTTGAGAGGCTGAGGTGGGAAGATCGCTTGAGCCCAGGAGTTCAAGGTTACAGTGAACTATGATCATGCCACTGCACTCCAGCCTGGGTGACAGAGTGAGATCTTATCTCTAAAAAAATGTGGTGAATAAGCAGTTGCAACATTAGCCATTTATGAAATACAGGTTTGAAAGAATTGCAATCACCTACCACTAAAGCCATCCTGAGCATGATCTAATCGCTTTTTAGAGTTTCAGAAGACACTTCCAGGTTTCACTATCTTGTAGAGTTTTTATTACGAGCATCGGTGTGGGTATGCAAAGTTGGGTACTGGAGTAGGTTCACAGAAAGCTAAAAATCCAGCTGGCATCACATTTGATACCTGGACCACCATCTAAAAGGGGCATAGATAACTGAGGATTTAGAAAAAAATGATAAACACTTAAAGCAATGTACAATCCAAAATAGGGTGTAGAAGCCAGCTGGCTTCACTCCACTTCACAGAAAACCAAAACAAATATACAGTGCTGAGATATCTACCACCAGTGATATCCCAGAACTCAAATATGAGGAACAGACAGTTCCTGGGGCCACAGAGAAATGAAAAATTTCCAAGCAAATGATAAGGGGATTGAACTTCTATATCCATGACACACCCCTTCCCCCAGTCTGCCTGGCACCAAATGCATAAAAATTTTCCCCCATCTCATGGCTTCTACCCTGGAAAAATGAGATCAAGGTGTACAACCAGCTTCTCCACCATCTTGAGTTCCCTGGCAGGGGAACTGTCCCTGCCTTAAACCACAGGAAGCATTGTGAGTGCCTAAAGGGAGAAATATTCCTGAGGACAGCCAGAGACAAAGGAGGGAGGCAGGACTACCATCCCCAATCCTGAAAACTCTGTTCTATAACTCAGCCAAAGAGGACGCTGAATCAGCATGGTTGTTCAGCAGCACCACGATGAAGGAGGTACGTTCTACAGGTCCCCTTCCCACATTACTGGGATATCCTCTTCGGAATCTCCCCCATTCAGGATGGCAACACTGTTTGTTTACTAAAACCAAGAAAAGCCTGGGCTTAAGGCACCATCTAGTGCTGAAAGGGAAGGAGCAACCTACCAGAAAAAAAAAAAGATAGAAAATCAACAGGTAAATTACAAAGAATCTAAGCAAACACATCCAATAAAAACCAAAAAAAAGCCAGACAGAGAAGACTGTGATAATTAATCCTTCAGTACAAAGACATAGATGTACATCTGCAAGAAACAACAGTAAACAGGGAAACATGACCTCCCCAAACAAACAGAGCAAGGAACCAATGACTGACCCTAATGAGAACGCAATATGTGAGCTCTCTGACCAAGAACTCACAATAATATTTTTAAGGAAACTCAGTGATCTTCAAGATAACACAGAAAAACAATTCTGAAATTTATCAGAGAAATTTAACAAAAAGATTAAAATAACAACAACAACAAATTAAACAGAAATCTTGGAACTGATAAATATATTTGCTGAACTGAAAAATTCATTAGAGGCTCTCAACAGCATAAAGAATCAGGCAGAAGAAAGAATCAGTGAGCTTGAAGACAGGCAATATGAAAATACACAGTTAGAGAAGAAACAATAAAAATGAATGAAAAGGAATGCAGATTGCCTACAAGATATAGAAAATTATCTCAAAAGACCAAGATTAAAAATTATTGGTGTTCAAAAGGGAGTTGAGAAAGAGTAAGGGGTAGAAAGTTTATTCAAGGAATTAATAACAGAAAATTTCCAAAACTTGAGAAAGAGATAATTATCTAGGTACGACAAGGTCAAAGAACACCAAGCAGATTTGATCCAAATAAGACTACCTCAAGGCATATACTAATCAAACTCTCAAAGGTGAAGGACAAGAGAGAAACTAAAAGCAGCAAGAGAAAAGAAGCAAATAACATAAAGAGGAGCTCCAACTGATCTGGTAACAGACTTCTGAAGTAAACTCTACAGGCCAGGAGGGAGTGGGATGATGTTTTCAAAGTGCTGTAAAAAAAAAAATGCCTCCCAAGAATACTGTATCCAGCAAAGTTATCCTTCAAATATGAAGAAGAGATAAAGTCTCCCAAACAAACAAAAGCTGAGAGAATTTAGCACTACCAGACCTGTCTTACAAGAAATGCTAAAGGGAGTTCTTCAGCTGGAAAGAAAAAACACTAACAAGCAAAAAGAAAACATTTGAAAGTATAAAACTCATTGGTGAAATTAAGTACACAGACAAATCCAGAATACTCTAATACTGTAATGTGGTGTACAATCTGCTCATAACTCTAATATGAAGCCCAAAAGACAAATCTATAAAAAAAATTACTGCAAACTCAGAAGCCCAGAAGACAAATCTATAAAAAAATAATAATTGGCAATATAAAAATATGTAAATTGAGATAATATAAAGTCAAAATGTGGGGGAGATGGAGTTCAAGTGTGTGTGTTTTATTAAATTTTTCTTTGTTTCTATTCTAGCCTTTGTGATTTAAAATAAATTGTCATCTCTTTAAAATAAGTTGTTATATCCAAGGATGTTTTTTGTAATCCTTATGGTAACCACAATGCAAAAACCTATAACAGATTCACTAAAAACAAAAAGCAACAAATTAAGACATACTACCAGAGAAAATCACTTAACCACAAAAGAAGGACAAAGGAAGACAGTAAGAAAGGAAAAAAGGGAGAGAGGATATTACAAAATATACAGAAACAAGCAACAAAATGGTAGTAGTAAGTCCTTACTTATCAATAATAACACTGAATGAAAATGCACTCAATTCTCCAATTAAAAGGCATAGAGTGGCTGAATGGTGAGGGGGAAAAAGTACCCAACTATATGCTGCATACAAGAAATCCACTTCACTTTTAAAGATACACATAGGCTGGGTGTAGTGGCTTACACCTGTAATCCTAGTACTTTGAGGGCGCTGAGGAGGGAGGATTACTTGAGACCAGGAATTAGAGCTCAGTCTGGACAACATAAAAGGACCCTTTCTTTACAAAAAATTTAAAAATTATCCAGGTTTGGTGGCATGCACTTGTAATCCTAGCAACTTAGGAGGTTAAGGCAGGAGCATCGCTTGATCCCAGGAGTTTGAGGCTGCAGTGAGCTATGATCCTGCCACTGCCCTCCAGCCTGGGTGACAGAACAAGATCCTGTCAAAAAAAAAAAAGATGCACATAGACTGAAAGTGAAAGGGTAGAAAAAGATACTCCATGCAAGTGGAAACCAAAAAAGATCAGGAGTTAGCTATATTTCTATCAGATAAAATAGACTATAAATCAAAGACTGCAGAAAGAGACAAAGAAGGTTACTATATAGTGATAAAGAGGTCAATTCAGCAAGAGGATGTAACAATTATAAATATCTATGCAGTCAACACCAGAGCTCTCAAGTATGCAAAGCAAACATTAATATATCTAAAGGGAGAGACAGGCTGCAGTATGGTGGACTTCAACACCCCACTCTCAGTAATGGACAGATCATCCAGACAGAAGATCAACAAAGAAACGTCAGAGTTAAACTACACACTAGACCAAACAGGCCTAACTGACATTTACAGAACATTTCACCCAACTGCTGCAGAATACACAGTCTCTTCATCAGCACATGGAACATTCCCCAGAATAGACCGCTTGGGCCACAAAACAAATCTCAACAAATTCAAAAAAGTAAAAATCATATCAAGTATCTCTTCTGACCACAGTGGAATAAAAGTAGAAATCAATAAGAAGAGGAACCTCAGAAAATACACAAACATGTAGAAATTAGACAACATGCCCCTGAACAACCAATGGGTCAATGAAGAAATTAAAAAGGAAATTAAAAAATTTCTTGAAACAAATGAAAATGGAAATACAACATACCAAAACCTATGGGATACAGAAAAAACACTACTAAGAGGGAAGTTTATAGGAATAAATGCTTATGTCAAAAAACTATGCAGACTTCAAATAAACAACCTAATGATGCACTACAAGGAACCAGAAAAGAAACTGAAACCAAACCCCAAACTAGTAGAAGGAAAGAAACAGAGCAGAAAAAATCAGAGCAGAAATAAATGAAATTAAGCCTAAAAAAAAAATACAGAAGATCAATGAAATGAAAAGTTGGTTTTTTCAAAAGATAAATGAAATCAACAAGCCTTTTGCTAGACTAATAAAGAGAAGACCCACATATACAAAATCAGAAACAAGGAAGGAGACACAACAACTGAGACCACAGAAATACAAAGAATCACTAGAGACTATTATGAATGACTATAAGCCAACGAATTGAAAAACCTAGAAGAAATGAATAAATTCCTAGATGCATACAATTTACCAAAATTGAACCATGAGGAAAGAGAAAACTGTAAAGCAATGTCCAGCTTCTTAAAATGTATTCCCCAGAACCCTCTATCAATCCTGCTTCTCTACAGGAAAATTCCGTAATCAAAAATATTTGGGAAACCCTGCAGAGTTGCTTTCCAGAAACTCACAATGCATGTTAGTGTATTAGAAGTGCTGAAATATCCTCAGAAAATTTGAGACCAGTTTTATTTCGTTCAACACTGTATTTCTCAAACATATTTGACCATTTTAGATTTAACATTTAGTTAAACCCTGAGGAACGCACTTTACAAAATTGTTCTAAAAGGGTTGGAAATTCACATCTACCAGGAAATACTGAACTGCAAGTATCTAACTTGAAAGATGAAAACCAAAGAGAGAAGAAAGAGCCTTCAACTATGCAAAGAGTTTCACAAATGTTGAAAACTCTTGCACTGCTTGAAGAGCAATACAAGGGAACGGGGCTCAGACTTAGGTTAGACCAAAGGAAGAACTAGATGCCAGGTTGCTTCACAGTGAATGGGCTGTCTTAGAACAGTGGGGAAAAACAATTCCTTTTCAAAAAAAAACTGGAGTGTAGCTAATTAGTAGCTAATTGGCCAAGAATGAATTCTTCTCACTCATCATAGTATAGAGTTGTTTCTGGGAAATTTCTTCTGAGCTAATTAGCCCTCTCTGTCACAGATTATCTGCTAACTTGGAGATAACGTGTTGAAGATGAGCAGAAGCACAACGTGAATGCAGCCTGGATCCCTGAGTCACTGCGTGGTGAAAAGCCACCTGACCAGGTACACATAGACATTACATGAACAAGAAATAAACTTCTCTCGTGTTGAGGCAGTGAGATTTGGTGGTCGTTTGTTATAGCAGCTAATATTACTGCCAGTATAGCAAATATGAGTCAATGGTTGGGACAAAACTGAGTGGTGGGTACAAAGGTATTTATTATATTCTCTACAGTTTGCTGTATGCTTAAAATATTTCATAGTAAATAAGAAACCAGGATGCTGCATGCCTTTAGGCACTCTGAGAAATCTGCTACAGGACATAATTTGAAAGAAGGAAGCAAATGGGAAGGAGAAGATTTATACAAGGGGCTTCCACTGTTTTTTAATGCTCTGTTTCTTTAAAAACAAGTTGTTCTGGGATGACTTAGCCAAACACTAAAGAAAGGCTACTTGCTCTATTAAACAAATAGAAATCATGTTCCTTAATTGGTCAGCTTTCTTCCCAGAGTGGATAATGTTTCATGAAAAGAACGGGAATGTGTATGATCCCAGGGAGGCCCTGGATTCGTCCCGCAAGGAATGAATCCCAAGGCCAGCAGGACTGATGTCCATGATATGTTCTGCACTGAGAAGTGCTCTGGGGGAGGTAAAATATCTACATTGTCCTTGGAATCTTTTACTGTATCCTCTGAAGATGAATAAATAGGGAAGGAATTTACTGTTTTTTCCTTCTTTTGGCAAATAATGACATTTTAGATCACGATCGTGGAAAAGTACTGTTTCTGAAACAATTGTCTTTTAGGAAACTTTTATATAATCTGTCCCCATGAGGAAAGTATTAACAGCACCTGGGTTACTTTCACCTTGATTAATTCTTCTAAAGCTGCAGGTACAAGAGGCAAGTTTTCATGGAACACAAAATAGGGATTCTTGAACCCCCTGTTACTATGTCCTTTCAAGAAGGGCTTTGTCCTAGATTGCCCTGTTTATTCAGAGTCCAAATCCACAAAATTTCAAAGGCAGTATAAACTCCTGGAATGTCCCTAAGTGCCTCCCATGGCCTGGAAATAGGAATGGCTCTAAGGGAGGGCCAGGCGCTCTCATCTGAAAGGGCATCAATGCCTTGGACTCCATGAGTTCCTCTGAGCTTGCTGCTGGGGCGTGGATGCTGTTCTTAGCACATTTTCCTTGCGTGATTTCACATTTTATATCGACACAACACTCAGCCACAGTGACCCACCCCAAAAAATTAACATGTGAAACTCTCAGAGCTAAAACTACCAACTAGCTACCACCTCTGGAATCAGAGGCTCCTCTTCCATCTAGCGGACACGGACGGCACCTCTCGCTGCAGCGTCCACCGCTGCGGGTCGCTGGGAGCACAGAGTTGAACAGACAGTGAAGCAGGAGAGCTGTGACCTGGACCTGCCAAGAAAGAAGCACTAATCTGTATGGCAGGCATTCCTGGGCACATTCTTCCAGCCGGGAGGGGGAATCAGAGATGTCCACATGGAGGAAGTGACATTTGAACTAGACCTTAGGCTAACAATGTACCTCTTCGGGAAAGGTCAAGGTTATTGAAAATCAGTAAAGTGCTACTGTGGGTTGGGATTAATCAAATTTTAGGCCTCGCTCATGTTATGCTTTCTGTTGTTAATATAATATTTCAAGCAAACAGAAATATTTCAAGTATACGGAAGAATATAAAAATGTTTTTGTACCCACCATCTTGCTTTGTGAAATGGTAACATTAAACAATAATTGCGTTACATCTTAATATCACACGGATGCTTCCTGCATAGCCCTCCATTTCATATTCGTTCGTCTCTTTTCCTCCAGAGACGCTCTCTCGAAAGTGGCACTCTTTTTTCTAATTTGGAATCTGTATCCTCTGCCTCTTATTTCCCCTCCATGGCAGATGTACTCAAAGACTATTTGCCCTTTTCCACGACCTTGGAAGAGTTTTCCACCCAGGTCTCCGCATGAGTGAAAGTGGGATGAATGACAATGCCTACTGGCCTTGTCTCCACCTCCAGCTTTCTTCAGAGAGCTTGGAACCCAAACCCGGAGAACTGGGTGTGATCTGTCCTCTGGCTCCTCCATTTGTGTGGAAGCTGACCTGGGCTTGAAGTGGACACTCTAGAAATTGCACCTCCAGGGAGATGAAGACCACACTAGACCAACAATCAGAAGTCCTGGTTTCAAAATATAGCCCCTCCAGCTCCTAGCAATGCGACCATGGCAGGACACTGAGCCTCACTGAGCCCCTTTATTTACCTGTAAAACAAAGACACCACACTCCTGAGCTTCAGACTACCAGAGTCTGTGTGCCTTCTGTGTACCTCGTTGGCACCTTGAACTCACCTCTATTAGAGCATTTCACAACTGCGTAGTAAGTACTGACTGACCTGCCTTCCCCACTGAACTGTGACCTCTTGAGAGTAGGACAATGTACCTGACACATAATAGGTGCTCAGTAAGTACTGGATGAATTAAACTGATCAAACATAAATGCAGTTATTATCTAACATATTTACACATATATACTTTATGATCTATAAAACATATAATTACCAGTAATTCTCATTTGGCAATGCAAATTAGCATAAATGACATAGGCAGCTAGTCCTGCCCCATCTTAGCATTAATGCTTGCATTGCTGCACCTGGCAATACTTCCGTGATGGTGACTGAGTCCTCAGCCTCTAAAGTTGGGCTGTCTGGGGTCAAAGCCAGGCACTGTTACTAACTCGTCGTGGCAAATTAATTAACCTTTTAATTTTTTGGTTTCTCATCCATAAATTAACCCAAATAAAAAAAAGCTGTACCAGCATAAGGATTTGGGTCTGTTGTAGTCACTAAGCTAACAACATGCCTTGACTAGGCTGGGCCCATAGCTGGTACTCAATACACGATATAGTTGGTGAGTGGATGCATGGGTCCTGGGAGCTGCCTCCTAGGGGTGTTGCACAGATTATGTGATTTAATGTGTGTGAAAGTGCTCAGTGTGATGCCTGGTGCGTTGTGGGCACAAGACACACGCATACATCTTTCAAATAATGGTTTTAATTAGTATTTCATGGCTCTGGGGAGGTGCCATTATATCAATCAGTCTTCATTTGGGTCTTATAGTTCCCAGATTTTCATGCACTGAGAGGTGCCAGGAGTTTAGCTTTTTCCACAATGTAATGACCAATCTGGGACATGCTGATGGGCTTCTCTGGTCGTCCTGGCCTTGTAGGGGGCAGGTTTTTGGGTGACATGATGAAAAGATTTAGGCCCCAGGCAGTGGGTGTATGCCCTTGCATTCCTTCACCTTTGCATTCCGTAAAGGTTCCTGGGCACTCGAGTCTCTGGCAAAATCCACACACTGGTTGACAAATGCTAACAGCTGTGAGGAATTACATGAGTGGAATTTTTTGACACTTTGGCCTGGCGTGGGGGAGCAAATGTCAAGCATGCTCTGGATTGAGGAGCGCAGTGGGCAAAAGGCCACTATGGGGGGGAGTTCCACAAGCACATGGAAACATAGATGGCATTAAGGAAAGGCTAAGTCAGTCAGCCATGTGGTCACCCAAATCCCTTTCGCCTTGCCACCTTTAAGCACCCCCTTCGAGCCACCACTCTTTTAAATAATATTTGTAATTTTTCTTGATTTCATAGCTCATGTCATTTTTCATAGTTACAAAAGTTCATTGTAAAACTGGAAAATACCAGAAGGATTAAGAAATACGGAAACTTCACCACCACCATATTTACCACTGTTGATAAATCTCTTTTAGTACCTTACAATTCACAAAATACTTAAAAAAAATAAACTTGTGATCATATTGCAAAAATTGAGTTTAGTGTCTTTTCCACTTACATTGTGTACCTCTTAGCATATTATTAAATAGACTTCAAAGTTTTGAATTTTTTTGTTTGTTGTAAAGTAAGGCATGCATATGAAAGAGGCTATATAGCACATGTGTATATTTAAAAATAAGAATAAAGAAAATAAAACAAACACTCTGGAATGTAAGTTTTACAGACTATATACTATTTAAACATATAGATGTGCCATAATTTAACATTTCTCCTATTAAATATTTAGGATATAGGATCTTTGTGCAAATCTCTGATTATTCCTTTTTTTTTTTTTTTTTTTGAGACAGAGTCTCACTGTATTGCCCGGGCTAGAGTGCTGTGGCGTCAGCCTAGCTCACAGCAACCTCAAACTCCTGGGCTCAAGTGATCCTCCTGCCTCAGCCTCCCAGTAGCTGGGACTACAGGCATGCGCCACCATGCCCGGCTAATTTTTTCTATATATTTTTAGTTGTCCAATTAATTTCTTTCTAATTTTAGTAGAGACGGGGTCTCGCTCTTGCTCAGGCTGGTTTCGAACTCCTGAGCTCAAACAATCCGCCCGCCTCGGCCTCCCAGAGTGCTAGGATTACAGGTGTGAGCCACCGCACCCGGCCCCAAATCTCTGATTATTTCTTAAGGTGAATTTGAGAGTTGATTTACTGAGGCAAAGGATATATAGTTATTTTTTAATTTCAACTTTTTATTTTGATATAATCGTAGATTCACATGTGCTTATTAAAAATAATACAGAGAGATCCTGTGTAACCACTTTAGTCATACTTAGCAGGAGGAATTGGGGAAAGTATGTCTACTCCATTCTTCTGGAAGGGGGAGTCCCCACTTCTTTTTACCGCTCAACCTGTTCTGAAGGCCAGTCCTCATGGGTTGTTCAACTATGCCCATTGGGGTGTGATGAGTACCAGACCTCATGGGCTGTTCCTCAAGGCATTTTATTGGGAGATAAGGATGTAAAAGGTAAGGAGCCCAGATGGGAGGCACCCAATAAATACTTCCATACCGAATGAACCAATGATGTACCAGTGTCAATGATTTCAAAAGCTTCAACTGAGCTTTTGAATGTGAGCTCTGGATGTGAGCTACTGATTTCTAAAAATATTCTATGGAAATACAACTAATACCTGACTTAACTAAGTACATAAAGACATTTACATCCCATTTGGCCAAAATGGCAGGATTCCAATGCAGAAGTCGACAGATGGGATATGTATAAAAAAGGCACATAAAGCAGCCTCCAGCGAGACCCTATCACCTCTCTACTTATTCTGGCCCCAAATTACCCATTCCAACAAGCTTTATCACCCACTTTTGTTAAGTTTCCATCTAAGAAGTGATAATTTAAATAACTCCCATCCTAGCCAAGTTAAGCCATGAATAACAGAAACAAATCTTTTTCACCAACTTCCATCAGAAATTCTTTTCAGGGGCCCTTATAAACACTGTCATTTTTTAAAGCCTTAAATATTTGATCACTGCTTAAGACTACACAAACCAGACCTTCATTTCACAAGACCTGCTCTCACAGGGAAGCTACTTTCTGTGGGGCTTCAGCCTGCAGGGCAAGCTCGTAAGACCACACAGAGCTCTCTTCTGAAGGCCAAAACCCAGAAATGTTTAAACAGGAAAAAGCTCCTCAGAAGACTCATTACCATCGCCCAGTTTTCAGCCTGTTCCTAACCAAAAGAAACAGCCGGTAAAATATAATCTCCCTTTACAAAAAAAGAGAGAAACAAGCCCACATTCACTCCAACTGACTGCATCTTCTGTTGGGAAGGCCATGGACTCTGTTGGGCTACAGAGTTCTTCTGGAAATCTGGTCTACTTAAAATTCTAATTCACTGAGTCTTCTACAGTTAAAAGTCCCTGATCCTTTGTACTCACCTTGTCTGAGAGGGTGTAGAATTATAGATATAGATTCAAACTGGGGAACCTCAAGGGAGATGTTCTCCCTGATGATAAGGCTTCTAATACTTTGCTCATCAATAAATAAAAGCGTCTGCTTTTATAGAGAGCAAGTCCACTCAAGGATATAGTTTGGTGGTCAAACTAAGTTTGAGAGCATGAGTAGATACAGCCTAGTGAAAAAAGAATATGTATTTATAATAAACCTCTTTTGAAAGCATAAGATGAATAAGAAACTATTTTAATGTTTGTATTTGCTATCTTTCCTATCAAACTCTTCAAACTTGGCAAAGCCCTTTTGAATCACAGCATAAATAATCAAATTATGAATTACCCCAAAGCCAAATATTCGTTGCCTTTCTCCCTTCCCAGTTCCACTTTGCACAGCGCTCCAGACTGGTGTTCACGGTGCTGTTGTAAATTACTAGTCAATTTGGCTGACTCTTTCCTTCTCATTGTGGGAATCCTTAAAGGCAGGGTGAGTCATAATTCATCTTTGTACTTGGAGGATGCAGCACAGTGTCTGAATAAAACTCATGAAATGAATAAATAGATGGGTGAATGAATGAATGAACCAATGAGGAAGAAACAAGCAGATTTTGAGTCCCATTTTGTTGGCTAATCAGAAATTTCCAGATATGACAAAGAGGGACATAAACCAAGATGTGGTTTGCCCGCGGAGATGAAGGACTACAGCTATAGCAAGGTGCCACCATTTTTGCCTTATTTTCATACAAAGCTCTGAAGTACAAGACTGTATATGAATGTGCAGCACGCTAACAACACAACACCTGTTTCCTTTAATCAGGTAGCAGAAATATGACAACATATACATTTTCCCTTTTTTTTTTTTTGAAACCTAACCTTCTCCTGAAAATAGGTTAGACCAGTACTATCTGATAGAAATATAATGAGAGTCCCTTATGAAATTTAAATTTTTTAGTAGCCATTAAAAAAGTAAAAAGAAACAAGAGAAATTAATTGTAATAAAATTTGTTAAGTCGATGCATTCAAAACATAATTTCAACATGTAATAGATGTAAAAAATTATTCGTGAGATATTTTAATTTCTTTTATTCATACTAAGTCTTTGAAATCCAGTGTATATTTTATGCTTTCAGCACACCTTGGTTCAAACTAGCCGTATTTCAAAGGGCTCAGTAGCTACACAGGGCTAGTGGCTACCAAAATGGACAGCAAAGGGTTAGAAAACAAATCAGAGCTCACCTGCCACAACTGCTTTTAGTTTGGGTTTCTTGTGTCATTAATTTCTGCCACTGGTCCCATGACTCTTAATCATTTCTCCTGACATTATCGGAGTGGTTAGAGATGTCTCATTTCTTACAAGTCACCTGAAATCTTGTTTTGAAATATTCAAGGCATGAATTCTAAATGAAAGGGCAGATTTTATCCTCATTTTCCAGCTGAAGAAGCTGAAGTTCAGAGCCACAAGATACCTATAGTCACAGGGCTGGTAAGTCCCCAGGCCTTAAGGACACCACTGCTGCGTGCACTGGCTTCCGTCTCACCCTCTCTCTTAGAAATCAGAATACTTCACAGCAGGGACAAGAAAGCTTGTTTCAAAGTTAAGTAATGAAGAGAAAGGATCTCTTGTTTTCAATGTGCTACTCCTACCGGACTCCTACACAAAAGTCCTAATGGCTCGCTGGGGTGAGGGAGAGGTTAGGTCTCAAAAGGAAGTTATTTCCTCAACTTGAAAGAGATATTTGGTTCTCTCCCAACGGCAGGAGAACCTTTTAAAAATAAATCAATTCCTCATTTTTAAGAACAACCAATGCCACGTCTGAGAAAATGTTACCATCAAAGCCAAGTACAGCAACTGAACCCCGCAAAACAGGATAAAATCTTATCACAATTCATAAAGAACAGCTGTCTTTCCCTCTATTTTCCTTGAGTCTAACCTTATGTACTGTTTGTTGGTTAAGTAAACACTACAAAGCATTACTGCAACAATCGGAAAAACAGATTTTTTTTTTTAATGGCTCCTCTCTTCTTAATTCTTACCTCCTACCCCTCGCTCTTATTTAGTGGGTTTAGTCATGTGAAAGTTTTCAATGTTGAAAAACCTCTTTTGCTCTCTCTGACCCATTCCGCTCTCTTTCTATCTTTCTCTGTCCCCTCTGTTTCCCGTTTTTATCCTGCATTGCCACTGCTGCCTTCACCATGACCTCACTCCCACCCTCCCCATCTGCTAAGGCAAATATATCCAGAAAACGCATTTAGCACCGCTAAGCATCAGTGCTAGCAGCTATTCTTTTGGTTTTCTAAAAATGATCTGTGGTGTTAGTGTGATAAATCTGAAATTATCTTGTTTGCTGAAAAGATGGAGCAAATGAGTAAACATGTTGGTATTCCTGACAACCAGAGCTGTCACTATGGGAGAAGAGAGAGAAATACACACTGGGATGAGGTGAGATGGGGAAAACTGTGGCGTTGGGTTTAAGTTGGAGACTAATGATTAAAGTGTCTGCATGCATTTGTGTGTGTGTATTGTGCATGTGTGTACACGTGTACATGAGTGCATGTTTATGTTTTCCAGCTCTATCCACTGGGAAGGCGAGAAGAAGAGGACACCCAAGCACACAGCAGTGAGGTTGCCTAGCATCCAGATCTTGGTTTCTGACTACGGTTCCCTGTGGAAGGAACCAGGTCTCCTTGGAGAACTAGATGTGTCCAAGTCTGAGACAGCGGAAGTGAAAGTCAGCCTGAAACATCTGGTGCCAGAAAGCAAAGGAATACTGGGGGAATAACGAGGGATACAGAAGTAGCTTGAGGGGGCTCCTAGTGGCCAATTTCTTGCATCAAAAAGAGTAATTATGATCATATATTAAAATTAAAAGGAATAAATGAGAACCTAGTGATGGTTTTTTTGGTGGTAAAATATACCCAACATAAAGCTTAACCATTTTACCCATTTTTAAGTGCACAGTTCAGTGGCATTAAGTCCATTGACACTGTTGTGTGACCATCACCCCCATCCCTCCCCAGAACTTTTTCATCTTTGAAGACTGAAACTCTACCCATTCAGCAATAATCCCCCATTCCTCATTGTCCTTGGCAACCACCGTTCTACTTTCTGTCTCTATGAATTTGACTACTGTCAGTAACTCAAATATGGGGAATCATATAATATTTGTTTGACTTATTTCACTTAGGTTCATCCATGCTGTAGCATGTGTCAGAATTTCTTTTTAAGGATGAATGATATTCGATTGTATGTACAGACCACATTTTGTTCATCCACTCATGGACATGTGGGTTGTTTAAACCCTTTGGCTAATGTGAATAATGCTGCTATGAACACAGGTGTACAAATATCTGTTTGAGTGCCTGCTTCCAAATTCTTTTGGGTATATACCCAGAAGTGGTAATTCTATGTTTAATTTCTTGAGACCAAGTGAGTTTTTTTAAAAAAGATGGAGAAGGAATATGTATTCTCTAGAAAATTGCCAGCTATTAAGTCTAAAAAAACCAGACTGTTAAAAAACACTACTTTTTCTCATCCTTGTAAGTGAAAAAAATAACACTATTTTGCATCCATCTATGTAATGGATCTTGATGGCAAGCATCCTAAGTAGATGCTAATGGAGGGAAACGGGATATGCACAGAGTAGCATATGTCACCTTTCATATGATTTTTTAATCTTAAGGCAAAAGTACTTTTACAATGGCAAGACCTGGAGGAAATCACATTATCCCAGTCATCAAAACTTATCATCAACAATAGTGGGACAAACTGGTATTAAGTACCTCTTAAGGTGCCCCGTGGGAAGGACACATGACCAAGTAGTAGCCTTTATTTTTTAATAAAGACTTTTAATAAGAGTTTTATGGAGATAAAATTCACTTTCCATACATATATCATTTAAAATTAAAGTGCACAATTCAATGATTTTTAGTATATTCTCAGAGCTGTGTAACCATCACAATAATTTTTAGAATACCCCAAAAAGAAACCATATACCTATTATCAGTCACTCCCCATCTCCTCCCAGCTCCCTAGCACTGGACCATTACCAGTCTCCTTTCTGTCTCTCTAGATCTGCCTATTCTGACAATTTCATATCAGTGGAATATTTGGTCTTTTATGATTGTCTTCTTTCATTTAACATAATAATTTCAAGGTCCATGCAAATATCAGCACTTTTTATTATTGAATAATATTCCAGCGTATGGACATACCACACTTTATATATCCACTTATCAGTTGATGGACATTTGGGTTGCTTCCACTTTTTGGTTATTACGAATAATACTGCAATGAATATTCATTTATGGGGTTTGATGTGAACGTGTCTTCAGTTCTCTTGGGTATACAGTCATGTAGGTACTCACTGCTTCACAAAGAGGACACGTTCTGAGAAATCCATGGTCAGGCAATTTTGTTTTTGTGCCAGCATTGTAGAGTGTACTTCTACAGCCCTGGACGGTACGGCCTGCTACACACCTAGGCTATATGGTAGAGCCTATTGCTCCCAGGCCACGAACCTGTACAGCATGTGACTGTACTGAATACTGTAAGCAGCTATAACACAGTAGTATTTGTGTATCTAAACATGCCAAAAAGTACAGTGACAATACAGTATAAAAGATAAAAAATGTTACACCTGTATAGGGCACTTACCATGAATGAAGCTCGCAGGACTGGAAGTTGCTCTGAGTCAGTGAGTGGTGAGTGCATGTGAAGCCCTAGGACATTATTATACACTGCTGTAGACTTCATAAACACTGTGCGCTTAGGCTACACTAAATTCATTAAAAAAATTTCCTTTCTTCAATAAGAAATTAACCTTAGCTTACTGTAACTTTTCAACTTTATAAACTTTTAAATTCTTAAAGATTTTTTTACTCTTTTGTAATAACACTTAGAACATAAACATACTGCACAGCTATATAAAAACACTTTCTTTCTTTATATTGTTTTCTATTAGCTTTTTTTTATTTAAAATTTTTTTTACATTTTTAACTGTTTTGTTAAGAACTAAGACACAAGCACACACATTAGCCTAGGCCTTTGTGGGGTCAGGATCCTCAGTGTCACTGTCTTCCACCTTCACAGTTTGTCCTACCGAAAGGTCTTCAGGGGCAATAACACACATGGAGCTGTCATCTCCTGTGATAACAATGCCTTCTTCCAGAATCCCTCCTGAAGGACCTGCCTGAGGCTATTTTACAGTTATTTTGTTTTTATGAGTAGAAGGAGTACATTCTAAAATAACAATAAATAGTATAGTAAATACATAAACCAGTAACATAATCATTTATTATCATTATCAAGTATTGTGTACTACACATAATTGTATGTGCCAGACTTTAATATGACAGCAGCGCAGTCGTCACCACAATTACATGAGTAATGTCTTGCGCTATGATGTTAAGATGGCTGTGATGTCACTAGGTGATAGGAATTTTTTGGCTTATCTTTTTTTTCCTCTTTTCTTCTTTTATTTTTTAGAGATGGTGTCTCACTATGTTGCCAGGCTGGCCTTGAACTCCTGGGCTCAAGAGATCGTCCCACCTCAGCCTTCCAAGTAGCTGGGACTACAGGTGTGCACCACTGCAGCTTATAATCTTATGGGACCACTGTCAAATATATGGTCTGTCATTGACCAAGATGTCATTGTGTGGTACATGACGACGTACCTAGGAGAGGAATTGCTGGGTCACATGGAACTTGGTGTTCAACCCTGTGAGTAACTAACTACCAGACTGTTTTTCAGTGTGGCTGTATCATTTTACATTCCCACTTGCATCAGTCAGGGTTCTCTAGAGAAGCTTAACTTCCGACAAGCTGATGTTAAAAACCTCAGAACATCACTTTAAGACTCCTGAAGACATGGAACAGAACTTCATTGAGATTCCTCGGTTTTCCTCTTAACTTGCCTGGGGCACATGACTTACATTCTAAGGACTTCAATGATCTGAACCATGAAAAGATCTGGGTTGACCTAGAAGATACTTGAGGGCCCTTTCAAATTCTGAAATTCTATGATTCTATAATCATACTTCCCGAGTGAGATTCAGGATGCATCTCCCTTGCAATATATTCTTATTAATGTGACACTTTAGGACTTCACAGGATTTTAGATGGAATGAGCACTTTATTTCAATATTAACCAAGAATCTCTAATCACATTTAAAGAGATGAGCCCAAACATATTGGGAACGTCCCACGGTCCTTTACGGCAAAGCATGCTGCCCTCAGATGGGTCCTGTTGCAGTTAGGTTTGGTTCCCAGTCAGTGGCCTCTGGGCATCTGACCAAGGAGCAAGCCTCCATCCCAAGACCTGAGATGCCCCTGGGACTGCCTGGGAGACTGAGATGGAATGTTCCCTTTGGCCCTTTCTATATCAGGCCCCTAGGATATAATTAGGAGGCCGCTCTGGGAGCAGATGTGTAGGGAGTTGGTTTGGAAAGTATCCACGCAGAGTAGGGGGAGAGGAGTGAAGAGGCCTGTTGCCTGGAGATGTTTTATGATTCTAAGATGATGTGATAAGTGATGAAGCAGCCCAGCTCTTGGGGCGGGGGAAGGGAGATGCTCTCAGAGCTAACTGGGTGAGGGAGGGGCCAAATTCTCTCCATATTAGAGTTGCCCCATAGAGTTGGATCTCAGGTTCCAAGAATACAGGGTACCACATATTTTCTCATCTCAAAAAAAAAAAAAAAGAAAAGAAAAAAAGGTTATTATTATTTTTTTGAATGCAGAAGGGAGTAAAGGTCAAAAGAATCTTCCCAAACTGACCATAATCTTATGAAATTCCAGAATGTCCCCATTTTATTATTCTCCTATTCTAAGAATTGAGGTCCTCCCTTCCCTCTCTACTTTGGAAATTACAGATCATGTAGCTCAGTTCCTTCATTTTACAAATGAAGAAATAGGTTCAGAGAGGGCCAGACACTTGCCCAGGCTAGCCAGCTAATTAGCCAGAAAGCACAATTCCAATTCTTGCTTTGCTCCCTGGAACAGACCTTACTCTTAGACTCCAAGAGTGTCAGTCAAAGGGTTCCTAAAGTTGCACGGAAAACCATGGACACCTGTGCTCCATGTTGGTCCTAATCTCCAGCTCTCCTGCAATTTAAAGGCTCTGCGATGAGGGGCCACCCCTCACTGAGACAGGGAAGATGGCGGTGCAACGTGCGTGTGCCTTCTGGAGAGGTGACGTATGCATCCCTCTTCCTTCCTCCTCCCGTGTGTTTTCCATCTGAGTTAAACCAAACTCATGAGCAGGTCTAGGAGTCTGAACAGATCGAGGGTGAGGGGAATTAAAACTTGTAACATAATCCAGGCAGAATCTCAAGTGGGCACAGGCATTTAGCTTGTATTTTTTAATACAGAGAAGTAAAAAGAAGAAAACCAAGATGATTTATATCACTCTGCTGAGATAACCTCTATTCATATTTTTAAAATAAATTGGGGATAACAGAAAAATTAACTGTGAAATTATCCCTCCCCACTCCTCTCCTGAGGTCCTGTCCCCAAAGGTAGCCAGTTTTACAGTTTGTTATTTCTTGAAAAAGTAACATATAACTATGTAGCTATTTATGAATTCTTTTCTGTTTTCAAAGGATCTCACTATATTCTCATATACGCTTCTTTTTGCACTTTACTTTTCCCATGCCCACTATATTTTGATAATCTGTTAGTAACAGTATATACAGTTTTACCTCATTCTTTTGAAAAATGTAAGCATTTGAACACACTCCAGCTAAAAGGAGTCCCATGATGATGATCGTGGTGATAAAACCCCAAAGCAAAGGGAAGCCTCCATCTGCCTCAACAGGGAAGACCTTCCAGGTCAACACCAAGCAGAGACACAACAGGAGGGGCAGGAGTTCAGAGCCTTCGGGGGAACTGGTGGCCACTGTCAGAATATACTGTCCAAGTTTTATTTGATTTTGTACTTGCACTGGTCCCAAGGTCATTGTCATGTTTTGATTGTTTCAATTAGCAAAAGAGATTTGAAATAATCTCTGGCTTGTTTACTTCTCTCTTCCAGGGAAATAAAATTTTATTTTTTAATTCTCCATGCAGTCATTTCAAACCCACCCAAGTGAAGGCTCCTCCATCCTCAAACTTCATCAAATGGATGCCCTAATCCTGATATTTCTCTGGTTTCTTTGATGCCGTGACCCCTTTGTGTCAATATTGATAGAGATAATACTGATAATTGTGTAAGCCAGTTGGCCCCCAGCCAGGGAGAAAGGAATTCATGAAAATGTCCAGGAGCAGAGATTTTGAGACAGGGAGCCCTCCATCCACCTCACTGTAAGTAATAATAATCAGACATAATCAGGCAGCTAAGTGGTGACCTAGCGCTGCATGTGGCCTTGAATGGCCCGTTGAGAGGCATGAAGCACAGTGGTTAGCCGCTCTGCCGGAGATGGCAGGCCACCTGCCATCCAGAGCTCAGTTTCCAGCTCTGACACGTGCTATCTGTGTGATCTTGGGGAAGTTATTTAAGCTCCATAGACCTCAGTGTCCATATCTCTAAAGTGGGGGCAACTGCTAGTACCCACATTGAAGAATTGCTTAGGATAAAATGATATATTTTCAATAAAAAGACCGGCATAGAGTGCCTAGCATGGATTCACAGTCATTTTAGTGCCCAGAAGTATATACAGTCCCCATCCTCAGGGAGCTCACTAAGTACTGGAAGAGACAGCCCGTGAGCAGCTGTGACACAGGACACACTCAGTACTGTCCCTGTGGAAGTGCCTCAACTGAGTAACACTCCTGGACACTGCTCTTTGCCGTCTTTTGTTCCTCTCTTCTATGCTGCCCCCTGGGAGAGGCTTGGGTCTTCCAGAGCAAATGGTGACCTTACAAGTAAGTCTATCACATTCCGGATTTAGCACTGGAAAGTTCTAACCCCAGGTGTGGACACACTCTCTAAGCTTCAGCACAAACCACTACAATATATTTTGGTCCCCTTATGCCTTTCTTCTTGGTCTTATTTCTTAATTACCTTAGAATTTGATTGGTGAGGAGGGTATTATCTACTGAGTCCCTCTTCTAGCTCCTAAACAAGCCGTTGTTCCCTTCAGCACCATCTTTTGGCCCCACGGGATTCCCAAACAGCTGCCTGGTGATGCAGCTTGAGTCGCTGTCACAGACTTAAGTTTCACATGCAGAGTCCATTTGCAGTGCACCAAACACGTACCAAGAGCCAAGCATGGCCAATCCCAAGCTTCCCACACTGGATTTAGAGCCCCAAGACCATGCAAGGCTTCGTGGTTATCCTGTCATTCGAAAGCAGTATTTCCAATTGCCAAATATTTTTTGGAAAAAGAAAAACAGGGCCATGGGGAGCCCCTGTTGCTTTTTGCTCAATATTACAGTCCCAAATTCAAGGAAGCAAAATTGTATCACATGGGAGAACAGCTGGGCCATCCTCTGAGATCGTAGGTGTCACTGCCTGGGCAAAGCCCTTGATAGCTTTGGGTTTATGACATTATCTTCACACAGGGTTTTAATGTCACTTCACAAGCATTTATTGAGCCTGAAGGGATGCAGAGATGAACAAGACCTCCTCAAAGAACTCTTAGTCTGAAGTGGGAGAGATGCCTAAATAATTATAATGAAACATGGTAAATGCCAGGGATTATAAGTACGCTGGAAAGATAACCTAACCCAAGGGAGGATGGAAGAAGGAGGCTGTCAAAGAAAGTCTTCTACGTTATCAGATGCCTTACTGAAAATGAAGAAATGAAGTTAGCTATTTACGAGTGCGAAGGGAATAGGTTTCAGGATGTTCCTACAGACGGAGGACACGAGCCAACAGGGAGGCACGAGATAAACAGGAAACCACAATCCAACAGGGAGAGGAGACGAAGCTGGACACTCTGTCAGAGACAAGTTCAGGAAAGGCCAGAATGTGGCCTAAGGTCACCTGCATGGGCTCATAAAAAAAATCAGATTCCTTTGTCCCAGAAATTGGTTCTTCATTGGACAGGCTTTTGGCCAACTGGCCTGCAACCACATTGGGCACTGGAGCTATGAAAGTGGGTAAAAGCAGGCACGGTCCTTGGCCTTCACGGATCTTCCTTTGTAGTGGAAGATGAGAAAGACTCAGCTAGGAAAAGAGAGAAGGGAAGCAGAGGGAAGAGGCTTTGCAAAAGTCCTGGGCTCGAAGGAGCATTGTGAGTCCTGGGTCCACAAGAAAAGAGATCTCCGTGGTTGGAGCTGAATGAGCAAGCTGCAGAGCAGGGGCCACGCTGCTGCCAACAGCCATGATGCTTGCAAAAAGGCCCTGTCGGTCTGTGGTATTGGATGGGTTTCTTTTTTTTTTACCCCCTTAAAATGCCCAAACTATGATGTAACAACTTGAGATTTCTGATGCTGTCCATCTGGAATTGGAAAAGTATGTATGGATATATGTATTTTTACATCACCTTTGTCTGAAAGCTGGAGTGAACAGAGAGGAGTACAGCATTGCTCTTGAGGAACTCGAGAGAGCTGGGAGAGACGGCCATGGAACAGAGCTTCACACCACAGGCAGAGATGAGCACTAATAAAGGCATGTGGTGCGTGAGCTGGGGGCAGAGGGAGGACGTCGGGGGCCTTCAGGAAGCCTTCACTCAGGAGTCTCCTCTTCAAGGGAGACAGAGAGACCATTGAATCCTTGAACCCCTGTGATACTAGACTGGTTGCTCATTTCGTCTTCCCTTGGGCTCAAACTTTAGAAAGAACCCTTAGCTTGTGCCATTCATTTAATTCATAAAACAAATATTTACCAGGTGACTAGTATTGCTATGGGTTGGGTTTTTATCTCTAAGTTTCATAGGTGGAAATTACTATTCATTCGGCACTATCAGCCATTCCTGATCTAGTGGCATCAACATCAAGTGGCAGAAATAAAGACCCACCTGGAGGCAAGGAAGCGAAACTGTCGCAGATGGATTTTCATAATCAAATTAAGGGAGGTCTTGACCTTGCACGGGGGTTAGGAAGGACATCAAGTCACACCTTCACTGACAGTGACAAGGGTCATCTCTGGCCAAATGTAAAAAATAAAAACAAACCACTCTCATGACAGTAATGACAATTTATCTCTCATAGATGGGAAAGTAAGGAGCATGATTCAAAGGCCTCTTGGCTTCCCTTAACACAAGGCCTGTTGTCTGGGTAGACTCAGATGTGTGAACAGCCGGAGGCAGCCAAGTGCCTGGTGTAGCCTGGACCTTTCTCTTTCAGCAAGGGAGTGGAGAAATCTCAGAAATAGCATCAATGGTTAGGGAAGATTCTTTCTCTAATCTTTTAACGTTGTCATCCCCAAATTTAAAAGAAATCGAGCAATCTGAAAGACATCACACGAATTCTGCCTCATCTTCCTGCCATTCTGACCTGAGATCCCTGCGAAGACCCTCCTGCCCACAGGTGCTTGTGCTGGTGGTGCGGAGACATGTAGGAGCTACAGCAGATGTGGATGCCCATGTCTGCAGGAAGGGACTCATTCGGTCATTCAAAAATGGGTATTAAGAACTTGAAACAAGGTATCATGCACAGGAAGAGGGTGAGGATGCACCTGCACCATGCACATTGCAGAGCATGGCTTCTTCACTGCAAATCTGGTGTACGAGTCTTTCTGGTTCTTATCCCAGTACCTTTTAAAAATGTATCTGTAGAGAACTCCTGGATTATATGAAGTAAAACAGCCAATATTGATACACAGTATATATAACACTGTATTTGATGCAATGTCTTATTAACTAGGAAGCTTTGGTGAAAAAAATAGCCTGTTTAGGACACAGCAGAATATGATTTTTTGTGTCTGAAAGTAGGTTACCCATATGTTTAAATGTTGTAATTTCACTAGGAACCAACATAGCCCTCAGTGGAGGAAGGAAAGAAAAACACTGAGAGCTTTGGTGATCTGTCCAAGACTGCTAAGGAAATAAATGACAGGGCAGGAATTCAATTTCAGGCCAGAGGTTGTCCCATTCTAGTACACCAAGAGCTAATTTGACCTTGAGAAGAAAGACCTTCTTGTGTGGGGTAATCACTGATATTGTGGAGGGCTCCTCATAACAGCAAATCCAAATCATGATGATCATGGTGATAAAACCCCAAAGCAAAGGGAAGCCTCCATCCACCTCAACAGGGAAGAACTTCCAGGTCAACACCGAGCAGAGACACAAAGGGAGGGGCAGGAGTTCAGAGCCTTGGGGGGGACTGGTGGCCACTGGTCAACCACACGGTCTCCCCACACACCAGCATTCAACCACTTCACTACCTTCGGGGTAAATGGAAGGAGCCAACCTTGAGGCACCTAAAATACGCAGTTATTCCTATCATCCTCAGCCTTTTTGCCATTAACCCCATCTTAATTATTCAAATGAGTAGAAGGTGTTTTGTTTTGTTTTGCTATGTTTTTTGAGACAGAGTCTCACTCTACTTGCCCTGAGTAGAGTGCCATGGTGTCAGCCTAGCTCACAGCAACCTCAAATTCCTGGGCTCAAGCCATCCTTCTGCCTCAGCCTCCCAAGTAGCTGGGACTACAGGCATGCGCCACCATGCCCAGCTAAT
Organism: Propithecus coquereli; assembly: GCF_000956105.1. Taxonomy (NCBI): domain Eukaryota; kingdom Metazoa; phylum Chordata; class Mammalia; order Primates; family Indriidae; genus Propithecus; species Propithecus coquereli. Next base: position 1,785,518 of record NW_012149052.1, read on the forward strand.
TTTTTTCCTATTAATTTGTTTCTATTTTTAGTAGAGACGGGGTCTCGCTCTTGCTCAGGCTGGTCTCGAACTCCTGAGCTCAAACAATCCACCCACCTCGGTCTCCCAGAGTGCTAGGATTACAGGCGTGAGCCACCACGCCCGGCCTAAAAGGTGTTTTTTTAAGAAAATTTAGCAAACCAGTCATCTTCCTATCCTTAACGACTCCTACGCTCACATCCAGAGACAAATAACTTCCCAATCAGATCCTATAAATGGCCAAGTTCAACAAATGAGCCTGTATCTTTATGTCTAATATAAAGTATTTTAAGAGAAAGACAGAAAGAGCCAAAATATTTAAAAATTTGATTTAGGGAAAATACAAAGCAATAGTTAAACATGAAAGCTATTTTACATTCATCTAAATCATTCTTAATTAAACCTGACAAGAGTTTAAGTGTCGGAAATCGAAATAAAGTACACAAGATACAATGTCACAAAGCTCTCTGAAAACATTTTAGCTTCTAAAAAGAAATGGCAGTGAAAAAAGTAAACAGTTCTGGCTTCTAATGAATATGATTTTGACTCTAAAGGTAGGTTTACCGGTTTAAAAAAAAAAACTTTTAACAATTTGATTCCACTGGATTAGTTACTGCATTCCATTTGAAACACCTCCTCCTCCCACCCCACCTTAAAAAAAAGCTTTTTAACATAGAGGGGATGCTTTCTAGAATATTTGCCTAAGATAATATTGCAGAGCTTATTAACCAGTTAATGAGAAAATCTGTCTCTAAATTCAATAATACCAGATGAACACCTGAATCCCTCGGCAAGACTCCAAAACAGTCCCAAGGGGGGAATTTACCTCTTGGCACATGTTCATGGCAATCGTTGATCAGAGAAGGCAATTCTGGGAGGAGCAAGGCATTGGCACACATCTGTGGCCTCCCTACCATCAGAGAAAGACAGCACAGCTCTGCCACGAGGAGGAAGCAAATTGTGGAGGGTTTTGGATCTATCAAGAATCTTACTAGCATCACTGATGATGAGTCTAACGTTCTTTAAAGAGTTTTGAATCATGAGGGTGTTTCATATGTTCCCCTTTTTAGGACAGCGATAAAGTTGGATGCAATTTAAAAGACTCAGGACAAATATTTCACATATGTTGGATGGATGGATGCATGGATAATGAATGATCAGATAGACTGATGGTCATGCTAGTTTCTAGATTGTTTGTAACTTTGTGGGATTTCCCTTTTTCGCCAGGTTTTTAAAAGCATTTCTTTGGATGTGGTAGGTTCATTCACACCTAAGTTTTGAGGTATGGGAGGAAATTAATATTTCGGTGGTCAAATCAATGTTATTACTCATCATCGGCCCCAGAACATCCTCATTTCCCAACTCAGGCTTAATCAGATTTAGTGGTCAGATTTAGTTGTGATGGTGATTAAAGAGAAAACCAGTTCCTTCCCACCCTATTCTTTCCCATTTTCCAGACTCTTACATTTCAAACTCTGATTATAGCAATTTTCACACCAAAGGAAACAATGATTAATCAGAAAACTATTGGGATAAATGGAAAAGTTCTTTGCCTAGGATTCTGGTGGAGAATTTGTTGCTGTTTTTATGACACTAGGTAGAACTCCAATTACTTGGTAAAGAGAAAAATGTACATGCATTTATTTATTTATTTACTTACTTATTTTTAGAGATAGGGTCTTTGCTTTGTTGTCCAGGCTGGAGTGCATTGGCCTAATCATAGCTCATTGCAGACTCAAACTCCAGGGCTCAAGCAATCCTCCCACCTCAGCCTCCTGAATAGCTGAGACTATAGGTGTGGGCCAGCACACCTGGCTAATTTATAAATTCTTTGTAGAGACAGGGTCTCTCTATGTTGCCTAGGCTGGTCTTGAACTCCTGGCCTCAAGTGATCCTCCTGCCTTGGCCTCCCAAAGTACTGGGAATGCAGGTGTGAGCCACTGTGCCTAGCCCCATGCAATTTTTAATATCCAGTAGGACATGGGAAGCAAGGACCTGAGTTTAACATTTGCCAGAGAACCAGAACCTTGGGCCACAGCCAAAGTTGGAACATTGGTCTCACTGTTCCCAAAGGTTCATGCAGAATATGAGTTTTCAAATTGAATGAGGAAGTGGGACTGAAAAATATATTTAGACAGATGTTTTAAAAATTAGAAAATGAGAGGGTTTTAAAATACTCCAAGCCCTGAGAAACTCTTCTATAAAAAAGTGACATAAATTGACCTTTTTTACTTAACTGTGCCTGGTTTCCTCATATGAATCTTTAACAAACTCTCCTGGAAATTCAGCCTCCACTTTCTGAGAATGAAAAGTTAAGCCAGAGGAATTACATATGCACAGATGTGAGACATTATCAAAGGGTTTTTGGTGTTAAAAATGTACTCTGCTATGATCCCGCCCCATAAATGCCAGATTTTATTGCTTAAATGTGAACTTAGATGTGTGATGCTTATGTTTTATGCCTGACAAATTACCCTCTCAATAAATAAAAATATTTATTAACGATGACTAAAATTATGTAATTTCCTAATTTAATGTCTCTGTTTTCTCACAAACAAAATCACATGATATTTTTATTATAAACAAAACCTACACCTTGAGCTTGCTATCAACAATCCCTGCATCCCCGATTGTTTTAATGATCAAAAAGAAGTTATAATTTCCACGTAGCGACAGTAGGAAAAAAAAGGGCAAGAATGAGATGCAGCTCCTTCTTCCACTCCCCACCCCATTGCTGGAAGCTCTGGGCATGAAGCTGTACTGGGAGACTCAAAGGAAACAAACACAGAACCTGTGACTCCAAGATGCCACCTGGAGATGCTGTCAAGGCTACCATCACCTAGTCTAACCAAGGCAGCCCAATGCGGCTCAACAACACAAACATACTCAATGCTGCCCACTCAGTTTACCTTTGGGTGGAGACTAATTAGGTAATCTCATGGAAAAGATTACCAGAAGTCCACCTGCCTGCTATGCAAAAGTTGGTAGGAAAGCAGAATCTGAATTGAACACATCTAAATAATGTTAAGATACATATATCTCAGTGGTTCTCAATCTTGGCTGCCCAATTAGAATCTCCTCAATCCAAGTACTCAGGCTGCATTCCAGAGCATTCACTCCGGATCTCTGGGGGTGGTCCCCTGGACCTCAGCATAAAAGCCCCCATGGTGATTCCAACGTGCAGTCAAGATGGAGAACCATCGCCTCGGATGCTCTACTGTCTGATAAACCCAGCAGCCAGGAGAGGAGGTGCTCCCAGTTACTGAACGAGAAAGTCGTCCTTGCATCCAAATGTGGGACCTGCAAAACTTCAAATAGAACTAGCAGAGCTTTGTGAGTCAGTGCAACTCAAAACATTCAGCCTTTCAAGACTAACAGTGGGCTGAATGCCCAAGTCCATAGTCCCAACTGGGACTTTGAATTCAGCAAAAGCTTCTAATGGAAGAGTGAGATGCTTTCTGAAGAGAAATTCAGACCTCACACTTCCAGAAACATTGTCTTCTAAGTTAAGTACTCAGAATGGAATGTCAGACAAAATAATCCTCTTATCATTTAATTATTAATTCTTCTTTTTTAAAAAAAATTGTTTTTGCTTTTGTCACGATGAGCTCGTACAGTTAAATTTGTTTAAGTTGCATGCAAATATGACATGGCCCCCGTGTAGTTCAGCACCCCTATAAGCAGGAGGGCAGAGAAGAGGCTAGGGGCAGCTGTGAAGAGCCTGCAGACCTCCTTTTTTCTAGAGATCCCTGAATACAGAACCGAAATGCATTTGAGAAGTCAGGCGAGGCTGCCCTTTGCCCTTGGGAAATTCCGTATCTACATCATCCAAGCAGATTCCACGGAACATTTAAGGGGTTCAAGATATTTCCTTCACTGCAGGACAGGCCTAGAATGAGAGTTTCTCAAGTTCAAGACCCTACAAACAGCAAAAATACGAAGCTCTTCCGGCTTCCGTGAAATCATCTTGAGTAAACATGAGTTCTAAGCTAACTCAGACTGAGGAGCTCTGCCACTGAACAAATGCCTTTGTAATATTTATTCGAGAAGTCATAAATTCTAATATGTGCTCATAAAACACTCTTGAGAGACATTCATAAAAATTAAGGCTTATCAACAGAGTGAGCAAATACATATGAATCATCTCTTTAAAAAAAAATAAGCAGGCAAGGTAAAAGAAAATAATCTTGAAGGCTATATCTTAATTGAAAAAACATGTTGGTTAAAAACCAAATGCTGAACTAAGTTTCTGATAAATTTCCTTTAATAAGCAGGCTGTCAAGTAATAGGCAAAGATTTTCAACCACTTAGCTGAACAATGATCTCACTAACATTTGAAATAAAATCCTCTAAAACAACTTTTAATTCTCTTCTACATACTTTAAAGAAAGTGTTCCCAGCTCTTTAAAACAAGCAAACAAACAAACAAACAAAAACTCCACAGATAATTGAAATAAATACTCAGCAATAGGAAGTGAAGGAAAGAGTGCACCACTGCAGAAATAAAACCTAATTAAGGTTGTGTTTATCCCTGTCTCAACTAGTCAATTATTTCAAGTTATGCAATACTTTGTAAAGAGGATAACATATAGCATGCTTCCTAAACTAATTATTGAATACTACTGGAAAATGTCCACTAATCATTTTATCATTTTATGACCTAAGCATGGTACTTTGTTACAGTTTCATGTTTGGAATTAAAGTAGCCCACAGACAAAATTATTAGAAATAATAATAGCACACAGGAAAACAATATAGAAGGAATGGATAAAATGACCTAAATAAATAATAGAAAAAACAATGAGTCCATTTCTGATTTTTGAACTTGCCCAATAATAACATTATATTTCTCGAGAGCTATTTAATTTGTAAAGCACTTCCTTTTGCCTATGTTGCCTTTTGAAGTAGACAGAGTCTGTGTTGTCTGCATTTAACAGATGAGGAAATGGAAAAGCAGAGAAGAAGGTACAGCTTCTCCTAGGACCAGGGCTGGCAAACTATAGCCCATAGACTAAATCTGCCCATGGTCTGAGTAGATTTTTGTATGGCTCATGAGTTGAGAATAGTTTTTACATTTTGTGAATAGAGTTTACAATTGAGCCACACATTAGCTATTACCTATGGCTACTTTCTGTATTCTGACAGCACAGTTGAGTCATTGTGACAGAGACCATATAGCCCACAAAGCCAAAGATAATTACTCTCTGGCTCCTTATTGAAAGTCTGTTGACCCCTGCCCTAGACCCACAGGGGAGCCATAAGCAGATTCCAAATTTTTGGGAGCCAAGTCAGTGTTCTTTCCACTCAATCTTCTGCCTTTCCTTAAGCCATTTCAGTGTGTATCATTCCAGGCATCTGTTTGAGGGATAAGAGAAAATGTATGGAACATGAATCTAGATACTTGAAGTGGAAAGAAGGAGGCATTGAGAATGGAGCCAGACACAGCAAATGAGGAGACAGGAGGGACAACCAACATGTTTTCTAGTTTCACAGGTCATGGATGGAGAGAAACCTTGCCCCGGGATGGCCCACACCCAGAGTCTCACCCATATCTGACTTAGATAATGAGATCTGGGACTTTTTGAGTTGATATTTAGATTAGATTTGGGTCTTAGAGTTGATGCTATAATGGCTTAAGACTTTTAGGGATGTTGGGATGGAGTGATTATATCTTGTATGTGGGATAGATGTGAATCTTGGGGAGCCTGAGGGCAGACTATACTGGTTGACTAGGGGATTAGGGTGGGCCCTAACCCAAGGACTGGTGTCCTCATAAGAGGGAAATTTGGACACAAACACAGAGAGGACAATGCCATGTGAACACAGAGGCAGAGGCTAGAGTGATGTGTCTACAAACCAACGGATGCCAAGGATTTCCAGCAACCAGACGCTAGGGGAGAAGCAGGGATCAGAGACCTCAGAGCCTTCAGGTGGAACCAATCAACCTTGATTTGGGACTTTCGTCATCCAGAACTGTGAAAAAAATAAATTTCTGTTTTAAGCCACCCAGTTTGAGGTACTTGTTACAGCAGCCCTAGGAAACTAGTGCAGAGTAGTGGGCAAGTGGATGTGGCCTATGAACAAGAACATCAAGGGAAAAGAAGAAAGTGGTACACGTCCAATCCCACAAAAACATTTTGTTTAACATAAAAACTGAGTACCTCTAGAAGGCCATGAGGGAGAACAAAACAAAAGCAAAAACCCAGAGGCCTTGATTACTAAGCCTGATTAGGTTTTGCAAACACATGCTGCCAATGTAAGCAGAAGTGGCTTACACTTGAGCCTTTCCTTCCAAATAGATCTGTTTACAAATCCATCCCTGAATTCCAAGCTGCGTCCAGTCACCTCACTATGATTGGTAAAGAAAACACATTTTACAACAGGGGAAAAGAGATTAACTGAAATCACCACAAGGAAGTTTCCTGCCACGTCTCTTCTCTGAAATAATCTCAAATCGCCACAGAAAGCCTCATTTTCAGAATACATTGTATAGGGTAAGGAAAAAAGAACCATACGCTTTCAAAAAGATATCGCATGTACTCAAAAGCAATATATAAATCATCGCAGTCACTTCTAGAATCTTCCAGTGGCTCAGAGTGCACCTCTCGCATTACTTGGCACCAGATCCACCCCCGGCGTTTTCAGCATGACACTGTTGAAGGCAAAACTGTAGGCAAGATAAGTTCCTTCATTTCTTCAAGACAGCAAGGAAGGGCTGGGAAAGACGTGAGGTTGCAGCGATAATGTACAGGTAAGTTGAAAATTTGGCACATACTATGTTTTCCAGTGTAATTCAGTCACTGAGAAATATAAAATCTAAATTGTTTGATTGCTTTAAAACTCTTTGTCTATCACATATAGAAAATATATACGAGTACAGTTGCCACAAGTTCGTGATACCAAGTTGTCCTTGGGGGTGTATTACTGAAGCCCATGCAACTCTGGCATTTCAGCAGCTAAATTCTTTTTAAATAGATCCACAAGAGACCCATTTGACACAGAATTTTTCTCTGCCTCATGTTATAACTTGGTACCGATTATTTTAAATAAACTCTTATTTCTAATCTAGATTCTTAATGAACTCAGACACGGTATTACTTTCGTATGGATTTGCATTCCAGTATACATATTATATTTTATTTTTCCCCCTCTTCCCACCCTCCTGCCTCAATATTTTCTTCTGGTTTTAAACAATTTGTATTTTAAATACCCGGTGGTGACAGGAAAGCCAGTGCCAGCTCGACAGCATCACCTTACGAGAGAGCACATTGCTAGCCGGGACATAAGCATCGCTCTCATGATTATCACTTAGTTCCCAAGAAGGGCTAGCTCCCAACATAAACACACAAAGCCCACTGATTTCTCTGAGCAGTCTGCAGCACATTAGTGAAAATATTTCCTGAGACCGGGAATTCTTGAAAAGTCAGCCATTGCAAGCCCAACGTCCCCAATGCTTCGGTGAAGAAATTAACTGAGTCTCTTAGTAGAAAGAGAAAATCTATGTCTTCTTTTCTCAGTGCCTGAAATAAGCAACAGAAATAACTGCCCAAACTTCTGAATCCCTGTACACAGGGTAGCCTCGCACTTCCACATGATAGAACTCCTGCAGAAGGAAGACCACGGGGCTAATGAATTTTCCCAAATTCTCTCCGTTATCTCTACCCCAGGGTTTGAGTGCAAGAGCTTCTCTGGCCCCCAACCAAAGCACTCAGTCTTTTTGCTCAAAGACATATGCTACTGAGAGCAAGCAGACACACATTCCTGGATAGGGCAGATGCCCCCAGTGCTTTACCTTATTCTGCTCACACACATACTGTATCCTCAGGGTGTCCATCGCTCTGATCATGGCTTGCATGGCGGTGAATATGTTTTGGTAAACCAGCTTCGTGAACCCCTTTCTGTCTTCATCGCTGTAACCAGACCCATGGATAATTCTCATTTGCTTGATAAAGGTGCTTTTCCCACTTTCACCAGTTCCTACGAGACAAAACAAGAGAAAAACACAGTCAGCAGACTTCCAAAGGGACACACTGACAAAGAAAGGACCTCCTTCCTGGCAGTATCAGCCCATATCCCAATTAGTGGGTTGATGGGACAGCCTTGGAGAGGGTCTACCCAATGTTTATGCAGTTTTAGGCTGCAGGGTAGAGCCATCCTAAGTCTGGGGAAATGCTTCCCCACATCCCTTGCCCTGAGTCCTTGAAATAACAAGCAACTGTGTCTGAAAGCCCTGAGCATTTGAGGGGTTTGTCACATGGCTATGGCAGTGATAGGGGCTGCTTCAGAGTGAAGGGAGGATTTGAGCAGTGGGAACACTTGGAGGAGAGAAAGGGGCTAATGAACTGGCCAATTCCTTCCTTTCAAACACATGAACACTCTTGATCCTCACACAATGAAGGACCTGGGTTGTGCCAAGTGTCTCCATGCTTGCTTCTCTTCAAGTTCCAATCTGTAGTTCAGGAGGTTCTGGAAACTCACAACACTTGCACAGGGCAGCCAAGGAACACTTTACAATATTTAACCATTCTCATTGTTCTGAAATGTGGATTAGATGTCCAGAATAACATACGTGACATACAATGCCAAGACTTGATATTCATGTTAGATGGAGATATTGCTTGAAAAGATAGTAAAAGTTGCTGTATACATGATGGAGATTTATACAATGGAATAAAAATATTTTCTAATATTTGCTGTGATAAAGATAATTTATCATATGAGATCCCATTACCATGTTTTGAACACAGTATGTTCTATTCACAGTTCATTTCCAAATCTAAGTATTACTTTAAGAATTTTATTAACAGTTCAGGTTGATACGCCACCAGAAGGACAAAGTTTCTTCAAATTGAAACGAATGAAAAACTATTTCAGAACTAAAATGGCTCAAGAAAAGTTGTACACTTTAAATGGACTGTATGACATGTCAATTGTATCTTAATAAAACTGTTGCAAAAAAAGTTGTCTGACTCAGTATTTCTGTCAAAAAAACAGAAATTATGTGAAAATCTTAATTAGAACAACATAATTAGTGATTTTGCTATAATAAAGGCAAAAATTACGGAACAGGATATGATTTGTTAATTATAAATATCTTTATTCTATTACTCATCCACATCTTGTTGGCCCAACAGGACACCCAGACTGTGCAATTATAATTAAATTCAATCATCTTTGATGCTTTGCCAACTCTTAGTCATATAAAAACCACAGTTGTAGACATCTTTTCCTACGTTTTAGTTATAGAGACGTGTTTTTCAGGGTAGAAGGATGGAACATATTGATAATAGTTTGTTAGGCTGATGATAACCTGTAACCATTTAAACTCGCAGGGATGTGGGTGTCTGTGGGTACTCTTGCCAGGGCCCTGTGCGTACCAGGGTGGGACCTGTTGCAAGGGCCCAGTTGAGATAAAACTCTCAGGAAGATAAAACTCAAGGAAGATCAGACTCTTCCTTGAAAGAAAACATATTCCTTCAGATTGATCTTCTCAAAACACAAACTTGCTCTTCTGTCTTTCTCCTCATCTTCAGCTCAAAATCCTCAATGGCTTCCCACTCTGCTTAGGAAGAAATTCAAAACTCCTTAGCATGACCAGAAAGGCCGTGTGGGCAGGCCCTACACCTTTACCAGCCTCTTCTCACAACCCACTTTCTTCCACCCTCAGTGTTCCAGCCACACTGGCTTCTTTCAGAACCTCCTTCTTGCAGCCTTCTCACACGCTGTTCCCTAATCCTGAAATGGTCTCCCCACTCCTGCTCACCCTTGCTCTTGGCCTTGTCTTCCCAAAGTGTATCTGGGACAAGTGCACAAAGAGAAGTCCATGGCACCACAAGAACCTAGAGTGTGAAGACTTGACTTCATCAGGGAGGTGAGACAAGGCTAAGAGCAAGGGTGAGCAGGAATGGGGAGACCATATCAGGAACAGGCAATAGCGTGTGCGAATGAACATTATTGGTGATCGGGGGGTTGGGTGACCTAGATGGGAGGGTTGAGTGACTTAGCTTTTATGTCCTGCATAATCACATGGTAGAACGTGTGTTAGGGTCAGTAGCATGGGTGCACTCTGCTTGGTTTCTTCTCTCCTTGCGAGGACTTTCTCACCTGTTCCCCCACAGAATGAATGGGCTGGCAGAGGGTCCTCTACAGCCTCGACAACTACAGGTACCAGAGAACAGGAGCCCTTGCCCTGGGGCGGCTTTTTGGTTCACAAGGATGGGAAGCCTTTTGACTGGAAGGTGTCCCATTGCCAAGGGGTTCACTTAGATGGGGTGGGGGTGGGAGGGCCACAGCCCAGAGGACTTTCCATCCTGGGCTCTATCTGTAAAATCACAGAGTGGGAGAAGGAACAAAACTACAATTCCATTTCTAGATTCTGTCTCAAATATAATTAAGGGAAATGGCTCTTCTTCATTTAGTTTTTGTTTCACTGTTTTTATATTTAAAAAGAAAATCTAACAATGGTTTTAAGTATTTTGAAATTCTCATTATCATCAAGAGCTTGCTATGTTTGAGGTACTTGTCTCCATCCTACTGCAGCTGTCCTCCAAGATAAAACCAGCAGATAACTGCTGGGGAAGGCACCCGCTGCAGAGCCGTAACAGATTCACCCAAGGACTGAATGTCCCTTTCTCTGCCTTTATGCTCTCTGACCTCTCAGCAGGGGACAAAACCGCCTCTGGTCCAAGACTCCCATAATCTCCCCAATCTCTTGCCATAGCTTGCCCTGGATCCTTTGTCCCCCCAACCCCATAAATGTGAATTATTGCCTTTTCCAGAGTAGACACTCGATTACTTTTAAATTGAACATACAAGGCTTGCTACTCTGCCGTGGTTGGCATGTACAGATAATCTGTGTTCTGTGTTAAGTTGAAGCTCACCCCCACCAGCTTCCTGCTCACTGTGGGTGAGGTGTGTGCCTTTGGCCCTGCAGAGTTAGGCACTTTCCTACAAGACACTTGCTTCTGACCCCCACTCAAATCATGTTTCTCAAACCCCAATCATTTGTGTAGCAACCTTGTGATTTTTGTCATACCCATATGTCACTTGTATGATTAATATTTAGCTTTATTTTTTATTTAAGTTAGTTTGTTATGAAAGGAAACCTGAATGTCATAATTAAAAAGCAGTATCATTTGCCATGATTAATCAAATTAAATGTAATAAAATAAATAAGACTTCTTCTTCAGCGATATTGCAACCAAAAATATCTTGCCTATCACCAGTGATCTGGGGACCACATTTTGAAAAATAATACACGTGAATTATCATCCACTTTACATGAAATTTACCTTTTTACTTTTCATCCTTAGAGGAGATTCTTCCTCCAACTTCTCTCCAGAGGCTTCTGAAATTCTACCCATGAAACTCATCCAAATACAAAATAACCAGGATTGAAAACTCACATAACTGAAAAAGGGTCAACAAAATGTCTTAACACGAAAATTCTAAGCTTTCTGAGATTTGAGAAAGCAATACGAGGTTAAAGTTTCAACTTAATTTTAAAGACACAGACAGGCTCATGGAGGGAACAAAAAGTTGCTTTTAGGATCCAGGAGGGAACAGAGGCCAAAGCAAAATAAATCCTTTCCAAGTGATAGACCAAGGACATCGAGACAGAAAGCCAATTGTTCTGAAGTTTACCTAAAATTCAGAAAGACTGCCTCCCAGAAAGCCAACGACAGCTGATAAATCTTCCCAGATGGGGAGAGCCGTCTCCCGTTGTCTGATGTTTTCTGAAACTGTAGTGAGAAGCCACTGTTTTTAGCTCAGTTTTACAGGAGACAACATAAACAGCATTAAAATGTATGTCAGAACGAGCATGAGGACACTGTTCTGGATGTTGGTCATATGGTCTAAAGGATCTATGTGCCCAACAGGCAGAAGAGGGTGCACAAATAGCTGATGTGACCAGCAGGTTGTCTCTCTAAGCTGGGGACCTTATTTCTCTTCTTCTCTGATATCTCTGGAGCCTAAAATGGAGCACAAAGTAGGAGCCTGATAAATATCCGTTAATGGATGTTTATTGACTGTAGACAACCAAGACAGTTTCGGCTGTGGGAAGCAATAAGGAAGTGGGTTTGCCCGCTCAGAGTCTGTTGAAGTATACGAAGAAACCTCATCCAGGAGCAGGCACACTGCCACCTGCCCTTTCTCAAAAAGACACTTGAGAGCCGGTGCCAGCAACACCAGGAGGCTCAGGTTCCGTATCAGGGCTTTCTTACAGTGTGAATAGGTGAGTTAAGAAAATTCCTTCTGCAATCTTTAAGCAGGAGTGGTTCTTAGCAGCCAGGAGGCCTGCCGTGAGGAGAGTGCCCGGACTTGGGGCCACTCTGCTTGGCGCCCTCTAACTCACAGCTGACCTTGACAGTAGCCGCTTTTTTACACAGTGGGAGTTTCTGCACCTGCATGTGCTACAATCCTGGCGCTTGTTATTACAAAGATACTGATTCATGAGAGAATCGGCTAATGCTGGGGAAAATTCTAGATGATTCCCTACCCAAGTGCAGAGCAGAATCCATTGGGGGGCGGGGAGGACACTCATTGAAAATGCAGAATCCTGGGCCCCCCTCAGTTCTATTAATTTTGACTGGCCTGGGAATAGGCATTTTTAATCCATTACTCCAGGGGTTGTGATGTGCCCAGTCCACAGATTGGTTGGCAAACACTTTTTAAGGCCCTTCAAAGGGGAACTTCTACTAATAGAATTTACCTAGGACTGGAATGCTCAAGCTATTACATGCCATTCAATTTAGTTGATGGTTTTTTTCCTACCAAGTTCCAATTTTATTTCTGTATGAATAAAATATCCCTTGAGAGCTCTGTTTTTCAATTTCCTGGGGGAATACGTACTTTAAAGTGCCAATAACATTCGCTTATTCAAGTCAGTCCTGCCTGCTTCTACCCGGCCCCCACGTCGCCATCACAACCAGGTCACTTCCCCAGCTTTTGTTCTTGCAAATAGAACAGAGCTGCTGTTTTTCACCATGAAGGGAGAAGTAGCAACGTCCTAGACAACACAGAACTGGAAACAATTGCAGACAGGCTTCATGGCTGCTCTCTTAACAAAAGAGGTTAATACTAGACTTAAAGTTGAAAGAAATTAAGGTGATGAGGCTGAATAGAGAGTTTAAGATTTAAGAAAACAACAAAACAACAGAGCAGAATTCAAAAGCTGCTGTATTATTTTTGATAGCCTTTTTGGTTCATTAATCTGCAAAATCATCTTAATGAACCAAGAAGAGCAGCGATTCCAAAGATTTCCTGCTACTTTCTGTCCTCTTTGGGTCTCATTTTGATCAAGGAAGTATTTTCAATTCCAAACTTCGTTTGTGAGTAGTTCTTATATCAGGCAAAGTCAAACAGTCATACTAACAATCTTTAATCACAAAGAATTTTTGAATAATTGTCTTTCTAATTTGAGGTGTCAAAAAGAAGGTACTTTTCCTATTTGCCATGAGTGCATTTAAAAGTTCAAATGCAATGAGACTAGAAAGGCTAATTTCTACTCTAAATTAATCTGAGCTATTTACACAATCAAATTGTTATAATTTGTTATAAATGTGGTATTCTTTTAAAATTCAATACAAATGTTTAGCTTAGTACTAGCTGCTTTATATCAGGAAACGGTTGGCATTGATTTATATTAATCTCTTGTATGTAGTCACATGGTCCAGAGCTCTTTGAGGCTTGCTAAAACATTAACTGGCCCTTCCATAAAGAGTTACACAATTTTGCTTGTTCTATGTCAATAGTTCATATGTATAAGATGCCAGAAAAGTACCAAAATATACAGACTCTTAAGAATCAAATTAGTGTCAAAACACTATTTTGGAAGATTCCTTTAACATCAATTACTTTTATCTAAAAATGAATAAACCACACAAAGGATAGGGAAAAACTTATTCAAATAAGCTCTGTGACTTACAACTAAAATATTAGTGATTGCATTGGAAGGGCAACTCATTTCCCTTGTAAGGAGGCCCATGAGATCACTTTCTGCTCTGAGACTGACTCATCATGTTTTACTTTTTAAACAAGGTAAATTGTAAGCATATTCATTAATGGGTTTAGCATCTTCCACAATTCACTACTGCTTCTGAAAATTAACATTTCCCTCATTTTTACAGAAATATTCACTAGGAAATTATAACACCAGGGCACTGGTAAGACTTCGGCCTCTCAGCCTTTGAAAGAATATGGGAAGTAATCTAACATGAGAATGGTTAACACAAGAATGAGCCTAAAGTCAGAACTTGTCCTTGCATAATCGTTGTGATTGTGCAAAAATTTGGCTTTGCTCATATTGAAGAAGAAAACAGAGAAAGAGTAGGGCCAAAAATTACTTAAAGGAAAAGAAAGAAGCTCTAAAAAGAGACAATGGCCTTAAAATTCTTAAGCCCAGTAAGGGCAGGCGAGGAGAATGAGGCAACCATCTGGAAACACTGAAACATTTTGCTTAGGCCAGGCATGGTGGCTCACACCTGTAATCCCAGCACTTTGGGAGGCCCAGGCGGGAGCATCATCACTTGAGCCCAGGAGTTCAAGAACATTTTGCTGAAACACCAGCACCTACAGAGTACCTCACCCACTTCCTATCCTCCTCCCCTCACCCCTAAAGATACATCTAAATGAAAATAAAATAAATGCTAGTTAAACAAAAGGAGCTGCCAGTGCAATTAAATATAGGATCGGATTGAGAATGAAAACGTGGAAATTCTAACACTGTAGGTCTTTAAAAGTGTAATGCCCTATAAGCCACCTTGAAAAGCTAGGAAGTTGTTCTCTTGAAGTCCGTCTCAGAATTCTGGCAGACCATGAAATTCATTTCATTCAGATTTAAATATATATACAAATAGGTATATAGTGTTTTCCAGCCCACGATTGTGATCAAAATATGCAAATTTACCCTTGAAAGGTCCAGTTTAAGAATGCATGGGCAAGATTGCCAACCACTTAAAACTCCGGCCTTGTCATTTCCACCTTCCTTTATCTATCCCTGTAGGCCTGCTGACGCCCTGGCCAAAGCCTCCAACTCATCCTCACACTGCTCCAGCACCACTTTTTCCAGGAATCCTCCTGCATTCCCAAGAAGAAAGACTCCTTCTCCCTTCCTGTCCCTACAATATCTTTATGTACCATTACTGCTGCATTTGCCGTGTTTATGTGTCCTCCCGTTACATGCTTATGTGCCTTCTCATTAGTCCGTGAGTTCCCTGAAGTCAGCAACTGTCTTCTCCCTTTTGAGCCCCAGCAACCCAGACAGGCTGCTCTCAGAGTAGGTGCTCGATAAATGTCTGAATATTGGAAGAATTATCTAATACCACCTTCCACAGCACTCCCTGTCTAACCACCAAATGGCCTTGCAATCATTCTTACCATCTCAGTTCAGGGGACGCTTTCCCAACGTACATGAAATATGCTCTCTTCCTTTAGTTGTCCTTTCAACCCCTAAATCAACAAGCAAGTTCGTGCCTACTCGACTCTTGAGTTCTCATCAAAAGGTTTCCATTATGGCTTCATCCTCTGAAAGAGAGAGATTTCTTTTCTGCGGTACACTGTGAACCAATCCAATTCAGGACGTGCTTAGAGTCATTCCAGCCACTGCTTATTAAGCATGTATGGAGTGCCCTGGCTGGGCACTTACTCTAGGGTGTGAGTCTCCAGCAAATGGAGAAGATCAACTCCCCAGTTTCCTCTCCTCCAGGCCAAAATCCCCATGAGCCCCAGACTCCCAGAGCCGTAAGCTCCAGAATGACTAAGACCAAAACATGTGGGTAAGAATTTTTCAATGTGTCTCTCACTAATACCCAAAAAATGTCTTAGAAGCTGGGCACAGTGCCTTGCATCTGTAATCCCAGAAACTCAGAAGACTAAGGCAAGAGAATCACTTGAGGCCAGGAGTTCAAGACCAGCCTGAACACATAGCCAGACTCTGTCTCTTAAAAAAAAAAGAAAATTAGCTTGGCGTGGTGGCTCACGCCTATAGCCCCAGTTACTCCAGAGGGTGAGGCAGGAGGGTATCTTGAGTCCAAGAGTTCAAGGCTGTAACCGGCTATGATCACACCACTGCACTCCAGCCCGGGCAACAGAGTGAGACTCTGTACAAAATTTTTTTTTAAATTTTAATTTCTTAAATATATATATTTAATTTCTAAGGAGCAATCTAATGATTCATGGCTAGTAATCATCTCCAGCCCCATTCACCAAGATCCCTCTCTGTTTATGGGAAGATGTTTTCAAAAACAGGCTGGATTCCTCTCTCCAGAGTGGGTTAAAACAACCAAGATGACCATATCTTCTGGTTGCCCAAGACAGCCCTAATTTCTACTCATTGTCCCGAGGTAATTATTCATAGCATAATAATTTTTGTATTCTCAAAAGCATCCTCATTTGGACAACAAAGTATGTGGTTATCCTAAGTATAACTCTGCCTCATTGGGGGTAGGGGAGACTTCAGAGCATCCTCTGGCCTCGCTACTCTGATTCACTACTTAAACATACAGTCTAAGATAAGGAAATCCATAATCAACCAGTTTTTCCTTTTCATACACCCTCCTCCTTAAAAAATCAGATTTTCAGTAAGAAAATTGTGGCAATTGCTGACATGTTTCTTACATTGGGAGGATGTACTTTTTGCCCTTGCTACAAAACCAGCTGAACAACATAACCCAACTAGCTGCTTTGTCACAGACAGTGGGGAAACATAAGCAAAAGAGGTCATTTCAACTCCAAGAAATCTGTAGATGAGATAGTTATTATTTGTATTAATTATATCTCCAGTGACCTACTTTTGGGGAAAAAAAATCTTTCCACCAAAAGCCAATCTGATATATCTTCAAAGGCTATAATTAAACGTGTAAAAGAAATTCTGTTGTTATAAGGGAAAAAAAGAGAGGTAAAGTAAGCTCTCTCTTTTTTTATTCTACCAATTAGTGGGATGCCTTTGCTGTCATAATAACAAGGGTTGTTCCTCCAAGGTGTAGGGAAGCAAAGAGAACAAACTAAGGCTTCCTCCCATTGTACCCCAGTGACATGGACATGTTTTTGTGGCCTTTTTTTTTTTTTTTTTTTGAATGCTGGAGAAGGTGGTATGGCACAGTAATTATAGCAAGACAGTCCATTTTGGGTTGATTATTTTTTCTTGGAGCTAAAGGGCCTATTCTTGCTAGAATCCCAGATTTTTAATCTACTAGTTAACTGTATAACTTCAGACAAGTTACTTGAACTCTCTGGACCTTAGTTTCTTCATCAATTAAGTTGGCAGAATAATACCATCCCCATAGTCATTTGTGGTGAGAATTAAAATCACTTTTAATTATAAACAGCAGGATTCAAACATGAATTATCATGATAAGTGATACGGGTGATAACTGTGGAAACGGAGAGGAAGAAGCAAATGTAAGGGTTTGGAAGACTCGGTGCATTTTGGAGACAAGGTTAGAAACAGGAATGACAACCTTCGAGACCAGGAACTTGGTGGCATTTCTAGTAACAATGGGGAAGTTGGAAAATGGCACCTGTATTGGTTTCCTAGGCTCCTGTAACAGAGTACCACAAACTAGATGGCTTAGAACACTAGAAATGTATTGTCTCACAGAGGCTCTGAGGGAGACTTGGTTCCTCGTTCCTCTTCTAGCTTTTGGGGGTTGCTGACAATCCCTGATGTCCTTTGGCTTGTGGCAGCATAACTCCCGCCTGTGCCTTTCCCTTCCCACGGTCTTCTTTCCTCGGTGTGTGTCCGTGTCCAAATTTCACTCTTCCTATGAGGACACCAGTCATGATGGGTTTAGGGCCCACCCAAATTCACTATGACCTCATCTTGACTAGATCACATCTACAAGGATGCTATGTCCAGATAAGGTCACAGTCACAGGTTCCAAATCCATCACGGGTTGGCAAGGGCACACAGTTCACCCCCACGCGGTGCTGCTGCTTGGGAAGGGTGACCACAGGCTCAATGCTCAGAGAAACCTGACATGATCATTACTGGTAGGATTTTTATAGAAGTGAAAGGAATAGTAGAGGATTCCTGCACATTTTTCTAAATCCAGCAAATTTTTTTTAACCTCCACCATGAAAGGGAAAGGAGCTCTTTACTGTTCCACTTTTCTTACCCACCATACAGACTTTAACTGGCAGGTTGAAGAATTTCCTCTTTACAAATTTTCCCCTCATATTTGTTTTCTATGTGAAGCCATTTCTCTAACTGAAGGTACTTTATTAGGAGTAAATATGGGTAAACAATCAGATTATTGAGCTTCTGTATCCATGTGGCAGTGTCAGTTTAATGTCTTCACCAACAACCCCAGGAATCTGAACTCAGAGATCCCATTCCCATTTAATTTGGCCAGTACCTTGTTCCACTCTTTAATATCTAATTCAAAAGTCTTTTGCTATGTTTCCCAGGCTGGTCTTGAACTCCTGGCCTCCAGTGATCAAAAATTAGTAGATTAGTGGAAATTGAAGATTCTGAGTTTGAAAAAGAATGAGGAAGAGGAGGAAAAGAACAGCTATAGAATCTACATCAATCTGTACATTCTACCTATAGTCCCTATGGTCTTACACCAGGCCCATTCACACCTTTATGGTACCTGCAAGAGCCTTGAAAGCATTTAAGTTTGCCAGCCATGAACTCCATGAACTCTACCACCCTATGGCCCTGAAACCAGCCCTCCTTCTCCAGCTAGAGCTATCACTTGACTCCATTTCACCCAAAATTCCCTTACTTGTCATTTATTGGGCTAGTGATTTTCCCTTATTAATCTGTTGTTTTGAAATTATTCTCAGTTCAGCTTTTGTCTCCCCCACAACTAGATTTAAAATAGCTTCATATTTTATATCCTCCCACAACATCTAGCCTAACCATCTGCACAGAACAGACCTTCAAATGCTTGCTGGCTAAAAAAGAAAGGGCCAGCAAGGCAATGACCTGCAAGTGTTCTCATATTCCAGGGCCCCTCCCAGTACCACCCTCAGAGTTGGGCAAAGGAGCTTCAACTTTAGAGGGCCTCGTTCTGACCTTCTTTCACCTTCTCCCCACCCAAAGGAGCAACGCGGACACAGGGCCAAGGGACCCTGCCTATTTGCCGTCCATGTCCTCTCCCCAGCTTCACAGCCTTGCTCCAGGCACTTGGGACTCTGGATCCCAGTTCTAGGGCTTATATGGGCCATTCCCCAATCTATCCTCTTGGAGACAAACACGTTCCTAGGCCTCAAGAGTAGCCAAGGGACAGATGTTTGTGAGGCGGTAGGGACAGAGCTTGGGTGTGCTAGCCAGGGTGCATGTAAAGTCCTTTGCACTGTGGTGGGAGGGGCTAGGGAGAAGGGGACACCAGCCAGGGGCTTCTATTTGTACTCCTGCCAGGCTCTGTAAACGTTTAGTACCTCCCTGGCTCCATATGCACTCAGGGTTGAGGAGGTAACGATCGATGGCAAAATTCTCTTATATACACCTTTTACCCAGCACACGGTTCCCCAGCTTGCATATATTTTGGTATTGATCTATTCAGTAAAGAAGTATCTGACTTTTATAATAGCTATTTGATAAAAGAATGGTAGACTAAGCAGAGAAAACTCTCATTTTCAAATCCAGGCTTTTTAGGAAGTGAAGGAGACTTTGCAAACATGTAAGAATGATACATATTATTAGCTAAATGTGTAAAGATTCTTCAGGGTTAGCCAGTGTTTCTAGGCAAATATAATACCCACGACAACCAAGAGTGATGTCATGAGGTCACATACATATCCATGTCCACCCTGAAATGACCATCACCACTGTGCACATCTAGGTTCCAGACACACGCATTACCATAAAATCCCCTCAAGTTAGGCAATACAGTGTGATATCAATTAGACAATACTAATTAAAAATGCATTTAAACAATCTTCAAAGTAGTCATTAAATCTCATTTTATATATTCTATAATCCAACTATTGTCTACACGGTAAAATCCGAAGAGAATCAAATAGGAGAGGGAAATGAGATGGCCTTGGCGAGACTTTCGAGGTCAGGTTGTCCACAGGAGCAACAAAATTAGTTGCAGCTTATATTGAAATGGTCACCTCCACATTTGTTCTCACACACTGGAAATTTAGTTACACTAGGTCTCAAGATCTGATTTCAGATTTTTCCTTACTGGTTATGCTCCTGTGGGCATAGTTCCTGCTTTAAATTCTGTATGGAAATGAAAATTCAGTTCTGATTTTCCCAACGAGGAACATTTCCAAGCAGTTGGCTTTGTCTTCCCCAACCACTGCCCCTAAAAACATACATTGATGAATTTTTTTTCCATCAGAGGTTTTTGTTTGTTTTGAGAAAGGGTCTTGCTCTGTTGTTCAGGCTAGAGTGCAGTGGCGTCATCACAGATCACTGCAACCTCACAGTCCTGGGCTCAAGAGATCCTCCCACTTTGGCCTCCCAAAGTGCTGGGATTATAGATGCGAGCCGCCTCATCTGGCCTCATTATAGGTTTAAAGGGAAAAAATTCAACCTTTTGGCAAATTAGCTGAAAATTTTCATTACACTTTATACAGAAAGTATGTGTCTATAAATCAACAAACAACCAAAATCTAGAATCTTTGGCTAATGTTCTTGACGCAGATGTACATTCTCTAGCTGTTCTTTTCCTCCTCTTCCTCATTCTTTTTCAAACTCAAAATCTTCAATTTTTCCACTCATCTACTAATTTTTGATCACTTGAGGCCAGGAGTTCAAGACCAGCCTAGGCAACATAGTAAGATCCCGTCTCTACAAAAATTTTTTTAAAAATTAGGCAGGGATGGTGGTGTGTGCCTGTAGTCCCAGCTACTTGGGAGGCTAAGGCAGGAGGATCGCTTGAGCCCCGGAGTTAGAGGTTTCAGTGAGCTATGATCATGCCACTGTACTCCAGCCTGGGTGACAGAGCTATCTCTAAAAATATGTATAAAATAAAAACATAATAAAAACAAGAAATTCAACAGAAGCAATCAATTATGCCCCAAAGTTCTAAAATAAAATAGAAAGAATCTATAATCTCCAGATTCTGGGGGATTATTTGTTTGCTTGTTTGCTTTTTTTGTTTTAGTGGGGAGCTGGTGGTAAAAGGTAAAAGAAATATAGAGGCGTTGACAGTTGAGAGATGAGCAAATCTGAGAAAAAGATTTAGAAATGAAAATAATGAGAGATAAGATGCTCTGAGCATGTTTAGGTTTTTATACTTTGGCTTCTGGCAACAAAGGATTTGTTGATGAACTTTATTAACTAGAATGGAAAAATGACAAACTTTTCTTGGTCTTGTACTCTGTGGTATGTCACAAGCTACACCAACTGGTGAATTCGATTATCTTGTTTGGCATGGCATATTACTTACAGCCATTGCATTCTGCTCCTTTAAGAATTTCAAGATCATCTCACAAAGAATGATTACTCTGATATAACAAAGGAAACAAATGCTACAAAAGACTCAATTCACTCAGCAAGTGGGCAGAGGCAACTTTTTCCAGAGTGATCTACCACTGTAGCTTTATTTAGTCTTGATACATCAGTGAAACAAGAATTAATTTTAAAATCATTATTAATTTACCTTAGATTTTTTTTTTACATGCCAAAGAATTTTTGGATTCTCGTAGCTGAAAACAATGAGTACTATTAAGTACCAATCTTAAACAGCCCATAATAATCAGACTCTAACTTATTTTCCATGAAGCATCAAGCACTAGAAACCGTGCCAGCCAATGGAACACTGTGCTGCAGGCGTAACAGTCAGGGTAACTCAGCAAGGGTTTTCTAAAGGTCGCCATTGCTGTGTCAGTATGAGAATCCAGATGGGGACCGTTCCATTTACCCAGTGACGATGCGATCTGCTGGGAAAAAACACGTTCCAGGGAAAAAGGCATATCAAACTCCCAAACTGGCTTATGGAAGCTAACCATGCTCGTATGCCATCCAGAGGAGCTTCATAAATCATAAATGAAAGAGTGCAATCTCAATTATCGTCTTGCTACTTGTTTCTCCTCCTCCAGCCACCTCTTGGATGTGGCCAGGCTCCTTACTTGGTACCTCTGCATAAGATTATGCCAGAAACAGAGACAGGGAGAGAGAGTAAGGAAAGGAATGTCTATGGAGAAACCGTGCATGCCAGGCACTACTCCTACCCTTTTCATAAACGGCATCTCAGTAGTGTTGGGACTAGATCTTAACCACGTGGGAAAAAAATCAGACCTGTATGGCACATCGAAATAAATCCCAGATGTGTCAAAGATTGATATGCAAAAAATTTAAATGCTCAATATACTTCAAGAAAATTAAGGTGAGTATTTGTTTAACAATGCATGAGGGAAATTCAGATTATTTGAATATAAACAAAA
>NW_012149052.1:1807932-1809479 GCF_000956105.1 Propithecus coquereli
GCTCAAACAATTCGCCCGCCTCGACCTCCCAGAGTGCTAGGATTACAGGCGTAAGCCACCGTGCCCGGCCTGAAGTCTAAAATTTTAAATGGTTTAGTAAAAAATAAACCACATGCATACATGTCTCTGTGTGTGTCTATCTAGACAGAAAGCATACACCACAAAATTAAAGAATTGGATAATTTAAGTAAAAGGAAAGCAAATGATTAATGTATGCTCTTTCAACTTTCCTGTAGGTAAACATTTTGAAAAGAAAAGAGTTGGAGAAAAAAGTGGCCCATCGTCATGTCCACAAGGCAACATGCACAACGCTGTCCATTGCACCATCCTTAGGGAAGAACTGGAAATTGCCCAAAAGTCTGAACAAAATGTATATTTGTTGGAGGAAATACTGTGCAGCAATGAAAGGAGTGCGCTGAATCTATGGTGCAGCAGCATAGAGGGGTATCAGGAAGCAGTGCTGGGTGAAAAAATAGATCCATTAAAGCAGGTGGCCAAGTGATAAACATTCATTACAGTAAACACTCATTTTTAAGCACACATAAAACATATTGCAAATCAATTTTTAAAAACATCAATAAAAGAAAAAACATGGAAAATACAAAAAGGCAATTCTCTAGAAGAAAATACAAGTAGGCATATGAAAAATATTTGGCTTCACCAAAATGAGAGAATGCAAATTAAAACCATGACATGCTGTATTTTGTCTGTTAAAGGAGCAGTATTTGTGGACATATAAGAAAACAGACACTCATTCCAAATTATCCTTGTGCACAGCAATATTAAGAATTATACGACAGCTTGTATCAACATTATTTAAAATGAGATGTTATGTCATCTGGAAATTCCAGTTCTAGGATATGTAACCTAAAGAAACCATTGGACAAATGGCCAAGGACATATGCAATGGGGCATTGGCCACAGTGTTATACACAATAACAAATATAAATAAGAAAAAAGTAAATGCATAGTGGTAGAAGACAAAATCAATTAGTTATGGTGACTCTCTACAGTGGAAATATTATATGGTCAAGAGAATCAGTGCAGATGAATACTTACTGACACGAAGTGCTGTCTACAGTACAGTAAGTGAAAAGTAATGAATAAAAGCTACCTGGCTAGAAGGGATATAGCAAAGGTTAAAAGGGGCTGCCTGTGCTCAAATTCTAGGTCTGCCAGTCACCTGCTGCCTCACCTCGAACAGCTCCTCAATTGGCCTCATCTGGAAAATGGGAATGATAATAGTGCAAGCATTACACCAGTGCCTAGCCCATAGTAAACACTCAGTAAGTGTCAGTGTCACTTTAAGGTGAAAGTGATCTAGATTAGTTTTTTGCTTGCATGCACACACACACATACACATACAGTTTTCAGTTGGAATTATAGTCACCAAAAGTTAATAGCGTTACTCACTGAATGGCAGTGATATAGGGTTTGTTTTTTATGAATTTATGCGTAAGAAAGTAAACAAAATTTTGTCCCCATTTGTTTATGAACATGTCATGTCTATTAGTTGTCAAAGTTTAAATTTAATAGTTTTGCTAAAA
>NW_012149052.1:1811314-1812722 GCF_000956105.1 Propithecus coquereli
TTTATTTATTTTTCCACTTAGTGGATCAAATGTTTTAGAAAGGAATAAAAATATGCACTCATCCTAAAATGGAATCACCCCAGGTCACCACCAAGGCATCTCAATGCATCTCCATTTGTGTCCCAGCAAGTCCCTTAGGACCAAGCCTTCCTCTTCTGCACAGCCCAGGCCAGTTCCAGCTGTGTGCTCTGAGCTCTCCCTCTTCTCTCTGTCTTCTAACCAACCCCAGGTTTCTCAAACCAGAAGCTAGCTTGGAAATTCCCTTCCACCATTCACTAATGTGCCCCCTCAGACACACCTCGCAGTTCCCTTTTCTTTCAAATCACAGTAATCAAGCTGTCTCTTCCAGGCAGTGACCCTTTTGCAGCCCTTCATTTTGACGTGAGCTATGGCCAATAGAGAAATAAACCCATGGGGTCTAGGGGTGCCCTCCACAGTAGCCCTGCCCTGGGCTGATGCCAAGGAGCACGCAATCCATGCACATGCTGAACAAATGAACAAATGAATAAGTGAATCAGAAAGAAAGAAAGAAAGGAGAGAGAAAAAAAGACAAGGGAGAAAAATAGAAAGGGAAAGATTAGGAGAGAGAAGCAACCAACTCCATGGGACTATGGTGAGCTGGCGGAGGCAGACGCATCTCTCCCAAATTTATTATCCCCATGAGCAATTCTCACCCAGTGGGAAAATAACCAGAACACTGCAGGCATCAACAAAATCACAGTGAAATCGGAGAAGACCACCTTGCTCTTTCTAGTGTTTTTATGTTCTAGGGCAAGTACAGACATTGTGCTGAGCGCTCTCACTCCATAATTACTCAAATAATATTTCTTTAAGAACAAAATATTGGTTAGCAGGGAATACAAATGGCCCACATTAGCGAATATTTTTGGCAGGGGATGGAACTGTCTTTTTAATAACTAAGAAAAATATGACAGAAATACAAGAGAATCTGGATAAATGGTATAAGGAAGTAAACTCAATGTGAAACTGTTCCTCCTCCAGTGGAACAAGGGGTACAGTGGTTACTGTTATAGATGACTATTTCATGGGAGAAAATGGCACCATAGAAGGGTAGGTCACCTTTTAAACTAGACAATCACTAATCGAGAATGAAGAGGTAAAAACACTTTCTAAAAAAACAGGGTATCATTTGCATAATATTTTACATAGCAATTTATAATCATATTTTTGAACAGGGAATCAGATTATCTTACCCAACCCCCTCATTTTGCCAATGAGCTCAGAATGACTAAATGACTTTCCTCAAGCCTCACAAGCACAACCCAGGAAGGACTCTAGCCCCATATTTTCCAAGTGGAACCATTTCATTCTTTCCTTCTCAGCTCTCCATCTTCTGAAATCTGTCTTAGTCTTCTGGGGCTTCTGTCAGGAAATTAATTAATTAATT
>NW_012149052.1:1813080-1873541 GCF_000956105.1 Propithecus coquereli
ATTTTAAAGTATGTCAAGTTTCGAGTAATAGATTTAGATCTGTGCACAGCTGCTCAGACATCTCATGTGACACAGTTAAGAAGCCCTTCCAGAGGAGGGGGATTTATGGGCTTCTAGATAGTATGTCTAAACCTAATGACAGCAAAATCATATCTAGAAAATGTGTCGAGGGTGCTGGAGAAACCAGATGGTTTGTGTATGACGAAACCTTGGCCCAGATGTCACTGCCTGCGACTCTTCCCATCAAAGGCTAGGGTTGGGGAAGAGACTGGAACCTGTCTTCTGTGTAAAGACAGAAGAAGCCTATAAAAAACAGGTTACATGCAAAGATACAGAATCGACCTAAGTGTCCATTGACTGATGGGTGGATAAAGAAAATATAGTATGGATAAACCATGGAGCTCTACTTAGCCATAAAAATGATTGAAATAATGCCTTTTGCAGCAAATTGCATGGAACTGGGAACATTATCCTAAGTGAAGTATCCCAGAAATGGGAAGAACAAACACCACATGTTCTCACTAATAAGTGGGAGCTAAACGATGAGTACACACGGTCATAAGGTTTTGTAAAGGACATTGGAAACTACGAAGAGGGAGGGCGAAGAGGGGGGTGGGGGACAAAAACGTACCTATCAGGAACAATGTACATCACTCTGGTGACAGGCACACTATGAATAAAAGTCCTGACTTCAGCATTATTCAGTTCACCCATGTAACAAAAACACTTGTACCCCCTTAATATTTGGAAATTGAAAACAAACCCAGATTACAGACAAGAATGACTTTCCATGAAAAACTGTCACTGCCTTTGTTTACCACTGTATTCTAAAGAAGCAACTTTGAAACATCTAATCCAGTGTCGTATCTCCCCTAGGAAGTACCATTACAGTGAAAATAGAAAAAAAATCTCCCCTGAGCACCTGGGCAGGATGAAGCTGAATATCTGGGTCTTCCTCAGTGTTGACTGGCTTTGTTCCATCTCTTCCCTTTGAGCCTGACTTAAAGCCTGTTGCTCTCACAGCTTTGACATAAACCAGAGCACTTATCTTCTCTCCGGATTCTTAGCTATGACACCACAAATTCTTCCAAGCCTCAGCTCTTATAACTAATAAGAAATGCCTCTTACTTCTTGATTCTCATCAATTAACTAGGTAAAGCCCAACTGCTCAGAATGGAGTCCAACTTCTCAGAGGCAGTCGCCGTAGAGCTTGGTCCTGAGCCCCACCTCCAACAACCAGCACAGCTCCCAGGAGGACTCTGGCTTGGAAGTGGCCAACTATGCCACCAAACATGGGAAGCACAGACAAAAAGGGTGCAAGTGTTGGCTCCGTTTTCAAGCAGTTTACTGTGTCTACAAGAGATGATAGGTCACTAGACATACAACAGGAGGTTCACTGCGATGACTTCCATGAATGTGAGACAAAGGACTGGCATCCCTTCTGGACCAGAGGGCAAGTGAGAAGGGCCAGGTGACCTATGTCCTGACACTCTGATGGGTGGAGATGGAAAAGGTGTGTGCTCCAAAAGAAGGGCATGGCTTACAAAGAGGCATGTAGGAAAGAAAGCGTACATCACAGAGTGAGGACAATCATGCATGTGTAGGAATAATTGCAAGCTCGTGTTGAGGGAAGACACTCTTTAGCTCTGAGCTTGGTAAAGTGAATGAAGTGGTTAATCCAACAGAAACAATTTCCTTGGCCATTTCTCTACATCAGATTTATATTAAAAAAAAGTGCCAGTCAAGAAACAACCTTATATACGTACATCCCCCCATCCACCGAATTACTTAAGGGATTGTGCCACATGAATGGTCCTTCCTTCCACTTTCTTTGAGGGTACAGTCATGGCTTAATAGGTTTACATTTTCAGTTTTAGCTTTTTAAACTATTCAATTAAACCCGTAAATAGAAAATGCTTCAACCAGGTGGTGGTTAGTATATCTTCATTATGTGATAAACACTATTGGGTTTTTTAGCCCAGAAGATGATTTTCAAAACATATCACATCACTTCTCACTCCTGGCTGCCCATGTGAATTATCTTTAAAAAATTGTATGATGTCAGGGCTTGCCCCTAGAAATTCCCATGGTGATTCCATTATGTTTTCAGGGTTGAGAAACTGGGCTAGAGCTACACACCTTTTACACTTTAGTTTTTAAAAAACCATCTGAATATAAGTAACAACATGCTTAAGAAAAATACCCATAAGTCAAAACAAAAATAAAATATTTTGATAAAAGCAGTTACTTAATAGTTCTTAATTGCTTTTTTCCTCCTCAATCTTAAAGAGAGGATGTTTTAACTGCTCTCACCAATTTTATCATCCTACCCTGATTCCAAAAGCTACTCCACCAGTGGATTCAACTAGGTCCTTCTCTGCCTTGAGTAGCCAAAGCACAAAGCTCTGCAGAAAGGCAGTGCCTTAATGCCCCATTTTATGCCTGAAATGAGGAGTTACTACTGTCCCATAGTAGTAACTATGGATGGTGGCAAAAATCAGGGAGTACTGTATGCCTTCACCCAGCTAAAGTTTACTTAACTCTTTTGAAAAGAGTAGACCCATTCCGCTGGGCTTCCTAAGCCTAACTTTTCTAGCTGCCACCTACCTAAATGAAAATGTGAGCCACATAACCCCCTCTTCAGAGAGCTCTCTTAGCCATAATCACAATTCTAAAATGTTTAGACACTCCTCCCTTCCAGAGCTTTCACTACAAATACTAACTTAGAAATTTTTAAGGGTTTTTATACAGAGATTGAAACAGACTTCACAAGGGTCACCAGGTACCTATTAAAATACATGGCACTATCCCCTCTAGATCTCTACAGACCCCTGCAAGGAAGAGCCGGGCAAGGAGAATGGGGTGTGGTTACGTTTATCTATCACACCTGGTCTCATCCATCCCACTCTGTTGGGTCAAAATACCTTACTGAGCCAGTCAAACTAATTTATTCCCTGGGATGAACAAATCCCTCTTTAGAGGCCAAGCAAAGGATGTGAAATCTTTGAGAGAGGAGGAAGAGTGAGAGTGAATCAGAAAAACAACTATAAAATGCCATGCAAGTGGTGTCAATATTTCACAGTTTAAAAATTTTGTTCATCCATCAACAGATAAACAGATAAGCAAAATGTGTTATATATATTTCCTTCCTTAAAAAAGGAAAGGAATTCTGATATATGCTACAACATGGATGAACGCTGAAAGCATTTTGCTAAATGAAATAAGACAGATGAAAAGGGCAAATATTATATGATTCCAGTTATACAAGATATCTAGCTAAAATACGCAAATTCATAGTAACAGAAAGTAGAATGAAGGTTACCATGGGCTGGCAGGGGTGGTGAGGGTGGAATGGAAGGTGAGGGGAGTGGAGAGTTATCGTTTAGTGGGTTTACTGAGTTTCTCTTTGGGATGATGAAAAAGTTCTGGAAATGGGTAGTAGTCATGGTTGCACAATATTGTAAATGTATTAACATTTGATGCCACTGAATTGTACACTTAAAAATGGTTAAGACAGTAAATTGTATTATGTTAATGCAAAACCCAGGAAGCTAGAAATTGACTGCATTTCCCTTCAGCAGGCTAACTTACTATTCCATGAACAAACATCAACACCATTTCTTATTTTCCTGGCTACCTGGTTTCTACCAATCAAATGGGGCCTTAACAGAAGCTGTTTTTTTCTTGGGAAATCTCTCCTCTTTTGCACTGTTTCACCTTCTCCCTTTTTTGAGATAAAGCCCAAACAACTTACCACTGACTTTCTTAGGGGGTTCCAAAGTCTGATAAACTAGGTTTTCAATACATAGTCAAGGTTTTAGCTCCATGAATTAGCCATATATAGTTAGAACTGATTCTCTCTAATATTCTGTGAGTCTGTAGATGGTTCTGGAATAACTGATTACAGGATTTCATTAGAAAACTTTAGCTGTTGTAAAAAAGTAAAATCATAGGTTAACTATATGGATTCAAAAAACTCAGCGACGGGCCCGGTGCGGTGGCTCACGCCTGTAATCCTAGCTCTCTGGGAGGCCGAGGCGGGCGGATTGTTTGAGCTCAGGAGTTCGAAACCAGCCTGAGCAAGAGCGAGACCCCGTCTCTACTAAAAATTAAAAGAAATTAATTGGACAACTAAAAATATATAGAAAAAATTAGCCGGGCATGGTGGCGCATGCCTGTAGTCCCAGCTACTCAGGAGGCTGAGGCAGAAGGATCGCTTGAGCCCAGGAGTTTGAGGTTGCTGTGAACCAGGCTGACGCCACAGCACTCTAGCCCAGGCAACACAGTGAGACTCTGTCTCAAAAAAAAAAAAAGCTCAGCGACGGAATCTTGAGATGGGCACCGCTAGGTGCCTGAAGATGCACCATCCCTTCTCTCATGGACATTATATAAGTAGGCAAGGCATATAACCACCCATCATTTAAATAAAGCTAGGAAGTAGTGTGTGAGCAGAACAGATCAGTGTTACGTAAAGTCTGGGGAGAAAGAAAGAGTAGAATCTGCACAGTCTTAACCAGGATAAAGTAGCTAACGTAAATGGGGAGTGAGGGCTGAGAGCAAGGAGGGCATTTGAAGAACACAAAGAGACGGAATCCAAAAAGATAACCACATATGGGGGGTAGGGCCAGGGCATAGAAGAAGCCAACATGCTGGGGTCTGGGATTTATTCCAGGAAGTAGAAAGTCTCATGAAAAAGGGAGGCTGAAGCCTAATGAAGATGGTGAAGAGGGAGTCGTTTCAAGGACCGAAAAGAATCTCCTTGCATGTGGCAAAAGTCCCATGTGCTGCACAGCACCTATTAGCTATGAAATTCTGCTGGAAAACTTACCAAAAAATTTTAATACTTATTTCACACTTAATTTAATCTATATTTTCAAACCTTTTTGATATCATATCCTAAAATTTTGAAAACATAAGATCAAATCACTTCATATTGATAATTTTTGTTTTATTTTTTAAAATAAAATTCCAATTAAGCCATGCTCCCCAGCCCCCAGTATTCACCATGAAATGTTGGGTCCCCCTCTAAGCCAACTCACTTTAAGGGGCCTTTTTCCCAAGTAGATCATCTTCAGATCATGGGGCCTCCTGTAGGTCTTAACTAGTTTATTCCAACCCCAGTCAGAGTAAGATCCCAATATCAGATTTCTTGACTTGTGGGAGCAAAGATGGGTACATGTTATCAAATGGCCAGCAACCGTAGAGTCTGTATGAAACCAGTCTGGCATTTGGGTAGTTCACACAAATGAAGTAATGAATGGCAAGGGATTAAAGTGTCAGACCCCTCACCATGCACAACTGCACAGCAAATGTAAACCCAGGAACTAAAATCAAATGAGAGGGAGATTCATTCAGCCAGGCAACACCACTGGCTCAACAATGAAACCTAATGTAGATGCATTTTTCTTTTCAGAGCTCATGCTGTATATTATCATTAGGAGGGAGGCTCAATCCTTTGCCTTAGGATGTGAGTCTGTTTCCATGGTGACAACAGAGAGTGGGTCTTTAAACTCCAGGACAAATGAATGGAGCATTCACTACATCAAGCAATTTGTAGGTATTTTCAAAGCTTAGGAAAAGACAGATAATGGCTGTAAATCTTGCCAAACACTGATTTGTTTCATTTTTAAGTGTAGAGAAGGTCAATGATGGAGAAATGTAAGAGAACTGCATCCAAGCCATTACTGACCCTGGTTCAAATATAAAACATGCCTGGTTCTCAAAGGGGCTTATCTTGTCAGATGAAATTGTGTTGGCTTCACCCTGGATGGCACTAACACTACCACGGCCATGCATTCAAGCAGAACACAGCAATAGGAGAAACTGGGTTTTTTAACAAGATTTTTTTCCCCTGTCAGTACAATTGAAGTGTTGCTTTCTAAATACCAGGGGTGGTTAATCTCATGTTTTCAAATGGTTACCATGAACTCATGAATCTAAGTGAATAACTCAAAAAGTCTATGATCCTTCTTTTTGTGGACTACCTATTAGATAATTTTCTATGGAGTGCAACCGTGGGGTCCTGCAGCATTACATGTTCACTCAGTAGAGCTTATCTAGAAAGACAGGCACCCCTTTTATGGGCTCTCTTGATTGAACTTGGCATGAAGTTGGATGGCTAAGGATTAGAAAGAGTCCTGTCAGGTGCTGACACTTTCACAAAAAAATGTCAACCCCATCCCTCAGCTCATTTGATCTATTTTATCTTTAAGACAGGGATCTGTCCTTATTCAACAATGGAAAACCCTCACCAGGAACTATGCCTCAAAGTACCTTCCATCAGATCCTTATCAAATTCTTTTTGCAAATCCGAGGATAACTGCGTGAAGGACACGCAGTCTGTATTTGTGGTTCTCAATCCTGGCCATGCTTTAGAATCATC
The DNA here is from genome assembly GCF_000956105.1 of Propithecus coquereli. Taxonomy (NCBI): domain Eukaryota; kingdom Metazoa; phylum Chordata; class Mammalia; order Primates; family Indriidae; genus Propithecus; species Propithecus coquereli. The sequence continues at coordinate 1,819,463 of NW_012149052.1, forward strand.
TGAAGAGCTTAAGAAAGAAGTCCCCAGAGATTTTGATTCAACTGGGACAGTTGGGGTCCAGGAAGGATCCTTTAAAAAGCTTCCCCGGCAGTTCTGATGTGCAGTTCAGGTAATAACCAACGGCACCCAGAGGCTGTCAGGGTGATTAGAGCTAAGGAGCTCACTTTTAAAAAGCATTTATTACACAAGTGCTACATGAATACATTTCTCCTTATTTGAAAAGTTCAAACATTAAGTTAAATCCTGCTTTGGCCACCTGCCCCACTTTCAGTCCAGTGGCCTTCCTCCAGAACTCATTCTGCTCATGTACATACATGTGTATTCACAGACACACTCGTGAATATACACGTATATGAAAATATAAGTGCATTTCATTTTTCAAAATAATTTTAGCATGTGTCATGTCATGCATATTGTTCTGCTGCTCTGTTTTCACTGAACAATATGGCTTTGAGCTCTTTCCATGCAGAAGTTCTCTCCCTCATTATTTTTTGCTGCTACACAATCAATATGCCACATTTATTTTTAAAAGCCATTCCTCTAAATCTCTGCTGCCCAATATGGTAGCCACTAGCTAAATGTGGCTATTGAGTCCTCTAATGGGACTGGTCTGAGGGGGGATTCAAAACACACACCAGCTTTTGAGTATTTCATACTAGGAAGGAAAGAATGTAAAATATCTCATTGATGATTTTATACTGATTATGTGTGGAAGCAACAATATGTTGGATATGTTAGATCAAATAAAATATAATATTAAAATCAGTTTCACCTGTTTCTTTCTACTTTTTTAATGCAATGTTCTTTCTACTTTTTTAATGCAATGATTAGAAAACATAAAATTACTTATGTGGCTCAAGTTATATTCCTATTGAATGGCTCTGCTCTAAGTGATGGGCACTTAGGTTATTTATGGTTCATCTGAAATTACAAAAAAGTGCCACAGTGGACATTATTATATATCAGTGGTTCTCAACAGGGGGACTTTTTGCCCCCCAGAGTATGTTTGGCAAAGTCTGGAAACATTTTTGCCACAACATGGGGGTGTTACTGGCATCTAGTGGGCAGAGGCCAGGGAAGCTGCTAAACATCCTACAATGCACAGATCAGCTTCCCAAGACACAGGACTGTCTGGCCCAAAATATCAATAGTGCTGAGCTTGAGAAGCTCGGTTAGGCATTGATGGGGCTCAGAAAACAGTACCTCAAAATGAAGCAAATGTTTTTCTCTGACCTTCTCCTGTCCTCCTGTCTCTCAGTCCCATTCTCCCCCGAGGCCAGCCATAGAAACCAGAACCCTTCTTCCCCAAGGCAGATCATAAACGTCAGAACCCCTTTTTCTGAAAGCCAGCCATAATACCTAAAATTGTAAAAAATGGCCATAAAGAAATTATCTGACCTTGTTTGATCATAAGGCCATAAGACCCCCATTGCAGAGAGGGCCCTGCCCCTACCCAGAGGGAAGGAATGCTGCTCAGAGAGGCCAAGAAGAATCTAGACCTTGCTGAGTTTCTGCACTCGATCTGTTGGCACTAGATCATGCCCTTTTTGTCCAGTCATACTTCTACATGGCTGTCCATTCCTTGTTGAACCTAAGTGTAAAAATGAACAGTTTCCCCTGTATCGTTGGGTCTTCATTCTGAAGGTTCCTATATATATACGTTAAATACATTTGTATATCTTTCTCTTATTAATCAATCTGCCTATGTCAGTGATTTTACAGCAAACCTTTAGAGGGCCAGGGGCCTTGCTCCCAATAGCATGAATCCTTGTCCACATGTGGGAATGCTTCTCAAAGGTAAATATTAAGTCATGGACTTGCCTCTGCTTTTGATATGTTCATAGACACCACCAAATTGCCTTACAGAGTAGATATGCCAATCTCCTCTCTCATCAGCAGGACATGAGAATATTCAAATTAATCTTTAAAGAACAAATAAACAAATCTAGCCTGGAAAAGTCTGAAAGGCTTCAAAGTGCCCACTAAATATTCTAAGTTCTTAACTATCACCAACAGGAATGACAATACAACTCAAAGTCTTAGAGTTTTAAGCAATATTTGGAGGTTTATTCTATCCCCACCCTTTAAAAATTGCCTTCTATGATCCCAGAACATAATTCACTTTAGGTCTTAGCATTGTTAATTTATAATTAACTAACTAACTGGTATATCTCTCTGCTTTTTAACTGTGGCCAAAATTTGAATCATGGGAGAATGACCTTCAGCGGTCTCAAATACTGTGCTAATTTTTTAAAAAGCAATTTGCATTCCCAGGGCCCTAAATCTCTGCCTGTTTTCCTAGAAAATACTGCCATTGGAATGACCTTCATGTGTAGTAACTGATAACACAAGTCATGTGCCCGGGCCAGGTAATCTGTTCTCAAATATACTATGTATTTATTAGAGATGATTCTGCCAAACAAATCAGCAAGTAGAAAAACACTGAAAATCTAAATATGTTATGCAAATCCGGAGGTACAATTTACATGAAATGCATTGCTCCCATATATTCACATTTTGCCCAGTCTTTTGTAGGAAGCAAGATTATTGACCTTCTCTAATTTTCAATTTCCATATTTAAAAAAAAAGGAAATTTTAGCTAACATGACTCATGTTCCAATTTTTTTGCATGACATGTCAAGGTACTCTACAGCCATAAAGCTCTTTAGGTAAATTCCAGCCCCTACAGGCTGCAGGCCTCCTCTGCTGTGAATTCCCAAGAAATAACTCATTTTAACTTTCATTCTGGAATGAATTTGAATCCTGAACTCATTCTCAGTATGAATGACAGAATGCGAAATAAGTGCTAGAAACAATTACAATTAGTTCTAATTAGTCACCATTTTCCCCTACAAGTTTTAAAAAATATGTTTTATGGGCCAGTTTCCAGAGTAAAAGCATTCCATTATGGCCAGCAAAAGTTCATGATAACCTTCACCAGGTCTTGGTCTAAACTGGTATTTATTGAGTTTCCTATTTTCAGCCTAAAACATTCTGAATAATAAAAAGAAGGGGGCAGGGAGGAGGAAGAGGAGAAAGAGGAAGAGAAAGGAAGACAGAGGAGACGCTGAAGGGTAAGTTCCCTAAGGACAGAGAGTTGTCCTCAGCTCCCAGAACAGGTCCTAGCACATCTAGCATACCTCAAATCCTGCTTAAAAATGGAGGATGAAGAAAAATAGTTACCCAGGTTTAAAAAAATTAAAATAAAAAGGCATTCAGGTTAGACCCAAATTTTGATTTAGAAGTGCAAATGAGGACCTGGCCAATAGGTGTCATTGGATCGGCTGGTGGGGGTAGGCAGAGCCCCTCTCAACCGTCACCCTGAGGAGGAAATGCTGACTGAGCCTCCTGGGGTGCACCAGGTGGGGTAGGGATGGCGAAGTCTCTCAGAATCTCCAGGGGCCTCCCTGAGCCTGTTCCGCTCATCACAGAGCTGAGAAGCAGGCTGCCCACTGGGCTTGCAGCAACCCCCTCCAGCTGGCCTAGCAGAGGCAGCTAAGATTCAATGTAGACATCAAAGTTACACTTCAGGAACCCCTAAGGGGATTAATTTGGAAAGAGAATGTCATACCATTTCTGAGATCAACAAGGTCTCTGGTACTCCAAGATATTCTCAGGTGGGACTCCAAGCCAGATGAATTTGCCAACATCCAGGCAGAAAGAGCTTTCTATTTAGCCCAGTTTTGATAAGAAAACCAAGTCCCAAATGCACCTTCTCTTGTTCTATTAGAAGTCTCTACTACCTCAGATGCATTTTAAGTTGAATATCCAGCCTCATGAATCTCTTTTGCCTCTTTTTTTTCTTTTTATGGGGTTGGGAAAAAAATGTTTCTTCCCCGCAGAAGGTGGCTTGAACTTACTCTTGCTGTTAATACATGTTTCAAGCATGTTAACAGATGTTTCAAGTACTCATGCTGTTAATATGTTTCGAGCATACCTTTCCTTGCTCCTGGTAGTGAGGTGGTAACTAATAGGCGAATGCCCTCCTGTTAGCACAGCAGCAAAGGCGTGGAGATCATTGGCACTTGGGCTTTCAAGAAGGTACAACTTGGGAATTTGGGAAGGAAAGTACACATTGCCAGATGTGCTGCAGCTGCTCCTCTCCAAGGCTGGGGGGCTCAGCATTGTACTGCCCAACAGGTTTCTTGAGCACCTACTATGTGTCAGGTGCTGTGAAATGGCTGTGAACAAGACAGACACAGCCACTGCTTCCCAGGAGCTTACAGAATGATGAGGAAGAGACATCCCTACATGAGACCGCTCAGGGTGTAGTCAGTGTCCCAGACAGGAGTTGCTCCAGGGAGGAATTAAAGTGGAAGGAATCAAGGGTCAAAGGCTACCTTTGGGCTTTGGTTTCTCCCCTGGATTTAACAGATTTAAAGGTCTGTGTCTGGCTCTTGAAACCAAAAAAGAAGAGCTATCTTTTCTTGGGGGAATATATGTTTTTCTTTACATAAATCATACAAGGGAAAATGTCCACAAACTTTGGCACCAAGAATTTTATTTTGATTAGTTTTTGTTGTTATTGTTTGTTTGGGGGAAGTTGTTTCTCTTTAAGGTAGACAAATAAATATATATTTCCTTAATTCTAAGACCATTTCCCCCCCAATTTTTAACAGCTTTATTGAGATATTATATAACCTACATACCATAAAGTTTGCTCATTTAATGTGTACAATTTAATGGTTTTTAGTATATTTACTGAGTTGTGCAATCACCACGATAATCTCATTTGAAAACATCTTATCATGTTCTAAAGAACAAAACCCAAAAAGAAAGCTCGTACCCATTAGCAGTGACTCTCCATCCCCACCAACCAATAATCTACTTTCTGTCTCTATAAACTTGCCTATTCTGGACACTTCACATGTGGGATCATGTAATATGTGGTCTTTTATGACTAACTTTTTTTATTTCACATGATGTTTTTGACGTTCATATATGTTGCAGCATGTATCCGTACTTTGTTTCTTTTCATTGCCAAATTATACTCTATTGAATGGATATTCCATATTTTTTTATTCATTCATCAGTTGATAGACATTTGGGTTGTTTCTACTTTTTTGCTATTATTAATAATACTGCTGTGAATATTCACGTGCAACTTTTGTGTGGATATACGTATCAATTCTTTGGGGCATATACCTAGGAGTGGACTTGTTGGGTCATGTGGTAGCTCTAGTTAAACCTTTTGTGGAGCTGCCACAGTGTTTTCTAAAGTTGCTGCATCATTTTACATTTCCACTAGGAATGACTAAGCCCCCAAATTTTAATGTTTCCAAAATAAGGGTACAACTTATAATTTACGTGCACATTTAATATAGTGGATCACCCTGTTACATCCAGTATAATAATAAGTTATTTATTGAGACTAAGCCCCAGGTATACCTTATCTAATGCTCATCTACTCTGCGATAGAGGTATTACCTTATTTTATAGATGAGGAAACTGAGGTTCAAAAATCAAGTTATAGTTGTATAGCTACCGCTACTGCATGGTAGTAGTACTAGCATTTGAACCCGGGTCAGTTTTCTAACAAAATTCAATTTTTTTTCTATATTCTCGTGCTACTGTTCAAAAATGAGCAAAGAATAATATGTATCTATGAGACAGATAAATATAAAAATATTTGAATATGAGACAGGCTGTGATAAGTACTCAATAAAAGGAATTTTAGAAATACTTTGGAGGGGGCAGAGATTAATTTTGACACAGGGAATCTTGAAAGGTATCTTGGGATTAGTGGGATTTAAGGCAGGTCTTATAGGGCAGATATGAGGGAGAATTTCCCAAACCAATGCTCTAGGACTGTGCCATCCAATATGGCGGCCACTAACCACAAGTGGCTACGGAGCACTAGAAATGTGGCTAGTTCCATTTGGGAAGTGCTGCAAATACATACAGGATTTCAAAGACTTACTACTAAAAAATGGAGGTAAAATATCTAATTAATAATTTTTATATTGATTGCATGTTGAAATGGTAATATTTGGATATTTTGGGTTAAATAAATCTACTACTAAAATAATGTCAACTATTTTTCTTTTTACTTTCAACAATATGGTTAATAGAACATTAAAATGATCTACGTGGTTGGCTTTAGATTTCTATTGGACAGCGCTGCTCTAAGAGATAAAGATAGCAGAGACTATTTTGACATAACTGACAGCTATATTGAAAAAGCCAAGAGGTAAAGCAGAAACACTCTTCGGAAAGAATGTAGGGTCAAATTGCTGTGGATGCAGATGTCCTGCAATGCTGAGTAGCTTAAACTTTGGTCTCCATGTAATAAGGAGTCAAAGGCTTTGAGAAGGGGAGTGAAAAAATCAGGCCCATGTCTGAGAAAGTGTATGCTGGCAACCCCTAGTCAATAAAGATGACTGAGATGACAAGGCAAGATTAAGAACAACCTCTTGCCCCCAAAAAAGAAATCCCTCCAAACTCATAAAAATGCTGGATCCAATGTAACACCAGAAAAACACATAGTCAAACTTGGAAGCAGGAAAGGGAACTCCCCGCTGCCATAAACAGAAGGAATTAGTTGTCAGAGCAACGAGTCAAGAAGCTCAGGGGGTCGGAACAGGACGTAGGCCATTAGGGTTGGGGGCAGAGGCTTTTATGTCCGTGTGAGAAGGGGAGCCCAGGTCAATGCCTTGCATATAAAAAGAAAAGAAATCAAATCACATGAGTAAATCTGGCATTAGAGAAACTCCTCCCAGTGGAGACAAGGATGTGATGCTTGGGAAAGAAAAGTTAGGAGAAAGACAAGGCAAAAATGCAGGAGCTTCTAAAGGAAGAGTACAGGCAAATTGGGAGATGGTGCTACTTGGTAACTACCCTGATCAGATCGCCATACTTTATGTGTATAGAAACATCACCATGTACCCCATGAATATGGACAATTATTATTTTTCTATATAAAAGAAAAGAAAAAGGAGGGAGGACCAGTGGTGCCAGATGCTGAGATGTGGAAACAGACAAGAATGAGACAATGCTCCTGATTTGCTGATTAGGAGGTTTCCCAAGGCCTCCAAGAGAGCGGTATCTGTATAGTGGCGGGAAGGGAGGAAAGCACGAGGCAGCATTCACAGATTTGTCTGAAAGCTGTAGCAGGGAGGGAGATGAGTGATTCTAAAGATCAAGGCAGGAATCAGGACTGATAAAGGAGCAAGGTGTAAGGGTGACGATCACAGGTGGAGTCAGGAAAGGTACGGGACCTGGCCTCCACGAGAGGTTCAGAATGCCACGCCTGTAAGCTACAGAGCTATCTTGGAAAGGGAACACCAGTGGTTGAAAGCACATGGGAAGGTTTGATGCTGCTGCTGTTGGGATTGAGAGGAAGAAGTCCCCAAGAATGTGGCTGAGTGGCTGGGAGGGCCGGCTGCCATCAGACTCCCATGAACACCTTGTCACTTTCCCTGGCAGCAGCCTGGATCAGCAGTTACCCAGGACTGAGTGAAAAGTGCCCACAGGAGGTTGAAGAAGTGAAGCCCAGACTAAGAATCCAGAATGACTAGAGGGAAAAGTGAAACCAACACTAGAGGGACAGACTGAGAAACTAGGAGGGAGTTGAGGAAGACACTAGGCCCAGAAAAATGCAATCCATCCAGTTTCATTTTACAGGTAGTTAATGGTCAAATGATAAATACTAATTTTGCTATTTTTATTTATGCCCAACAGCTTAGTCATTTAAGTAGACGAGAAGCATTATGTTAATTTATAAAAGTCAGGACAGACATGGAAATTTTAAAAGTGATGTAGCCAGATGGTTTCCTTCTACCCTTTTTCTTTCAATTCTCTTCATTCATTCACTTAACCTTCCTGGTATTCCTTTGATGTGCCAGGTCCTGGGGGATGGGAGTATAGACAATTATAGAAAATATGAACTATGAAAAGATAATGTAGAATGCACATTTTACTTAACCTGAGACCTAAACCCATACTTAAAGAATTCAAATTCAATGAACTTGAGTCCTCTGTTTATAGACACACCAAGAAAATAGTCACCGGTCCTTTTACTTCAGGGACTGGAGGAAGGTCACAGCTGGAATGAAGAAAGCTAGGACTCCTTGACTTTGACGCGAGGGTGTTCATTATAGGAGAATCTGTGTTTTCACTCGAGCATGTTTACGTTGTGTAAATGTTGGCATTCTAGCAACATTGAGAAGAAACTGAAAGAAAGGGTGGCTGGGACCAAAGGGCTTAGGGAGGGAAACCCTGAACACAGTAAATAGGAAGGTTCATGAAAACTTTCCAGGTGAAGCAGAAAAGTCGAGTCATCTTGAAAACTGCAAGTTGGTCTCCTTTGGCAGTGAGTTGAGTTATAAGGAACTGAAGAAAGGACAATCACAGTTCCCCAAGGAAAAAAAGATCAAGAGAAGGAAACAGAGATCTAACTTGTAGAGAGGAAGAATAGCAAAATGCATCAATGAAAGTATGTAGACTGCGAAATAATATCCAAAAAATTAGCCAGACAAATCTTGCATTTTTCCTATTTTTGGGTTCAGTCTTACCTTTTGACATTTCTCCTTTCTTCTCTCTTTCTTTCATAAAATGAAAGAAAATATATACATACATTTACAGAATACATAAGGAAACACTAAATCTAATTTGGCCCCAAAAGGTATCTTACAAGAGACAACTTTGTTTCAATATGTAATAAACCGATTTGTGACCTGTGATCCAGTTTTCAAAAAATATTTATATCAGAATCACAATCTATAATTAGAAACTGACATTAACTAGCAAAAAATAAAAAATAAAATTAGTTTGAATTAGCCAAGGTAATCAAGCCTATCAAAGACATTAAATATCTTAAAGCAATAATTAGCCTAAAGTTATCCCATGCTTTGAAAATCTTGTAAAACTTTGCTGTCTGTGTGTCTCCTGGGGACTCAGCACATTTTAAAATGAGGTCAGGCCAGATCCAGTAGTGTGCTCCTGGGGTCAAAATTTAATGAGCTGTAGCAACAATTTACTAAATGTTCCATTGTGGCCTCATGGAGATAATATTGCAGGTAGACAAGCAGAGTTCTGTAGAACTAGGTGATCAGGAATTGCAGAAATAAGCCATGAATAATAAATCAACAACACACTGTTGGTACTAAATAAATACTCAGTGATATTATCTCAGCTAAAATAGGATTACAGGTCCCTTTAATACCTTGCTTGAAAATTAAATACTTTATCCATCCTTGAATGCTTCCAGGGAATAATCTGTTGATTTTTCTGTATAAAGGATGTTGGGTTGCAGAAGAGGTGAGCATTGAGAGTGAAGATCTAGGTTTCAGCTTCCACTGGGATACAATTGATCTGTGGTCACAGGATTTAATAGAAATAAGATGGTTCTATTTCTCTAGGGCATCTGCAGGCTCCATGATGGAGTGATAAGAGGAAGGGGGAAGGCAAGAAATGAACAACAGAATGACAGAGATCTTGCATCAAAACCTCTAAAGCAGGTCCAGGGTGCTAAGTATCAGGTCAAGAATCATCACAAAGTTCAAAGACAGTCAGTGGTCAAAAACAATCAGACTTTTGTACTGCTGAAGCACTATCCTTTGTTTCTTTAACCTCTGTCTGCTTCTCTGTGGTTGTTAGACCAGAGATTGGGGGAAACGTTGGGGTTGGCATGTAACTAAGTCCACCTTAGAGAGGGAGTCAGGAGGGAAGGGAGTATACAGGAGCTTAGCAAAAGAGTAACCATTGAACTATCTACATGTATCTATTTGTATCTATGTATTTTTGTCCGGAGCCATGTGGTCCGGTCTGCTCATCTAAGATGGCCGACTAGCCCGCAGGATGCGATAAAAAGCCCACGAAAAGCTTGGTGGTCTCCAGTTACCCATTGTGACGTGGCCCTTGTCTGCCGCCCAGAGGTTCCCTTTTACGGAAGCCCCCTGGACACCAGCACCCCGGAAAGCGCCCCCCTTGCTACTTCCTCCTTCTACCGTACTTAAGCCTCTGCCTTACTGCCAATAAATGAGACTTGATCAGACTCCTGTCTTGTCTCCATTTCTTGTGTCTTTCGCCTCTCCTATTTCCCACTCCCTCCCCTGCAGGTCTACGTTGACTATCCCGCGGGTCGGGACATATTTTTACATATCCCATAACATCACGTTGTAAACCTCAATTATGCCTAATAATATCTATTTTTTTAAAAAAGAAAGGACCTGCAGGAAATACAGTGAAGCAAGTTGCCACCAAATATAAACAAGGACATGGCATTAAAGCTAGTCTCAGCAATAGGACCATCAAGATGGACCTTAAGGTTATTTAAGGTGTGAAGAAAAAGGCAAAGTCAAGTCTAGAGAAATCATTACTTTCAGTAGTTTATTTCTGAATTAAAGAAATTGTTTGTATGGTAATTTCAAGTGAAATGAAAGGCTTTTCCCCCCAGGTTGTCATGGGTCTAGAGAGGTGGTTAATTAGATGCAGTACACCTAATAACGATTAATGGAAGAAAAAATATTTCTGCAACTCGGAATTCACATATAGTATATACTGTTTCTCCTCATGCCTTAAATGTGCAGGAATATAAGGATTAATGTACATACATTTTCTTCTCTCACTTCAAAATGGGTAAAAACATAAGGATTCTTATAAATTATTACTATTAGGAATATTCATTAATCTTTGAGCGTCTCCTTATGCATAATTAACAGTAACCATCACATCAGACAAGCTCTGAAATCTCAGTAGCTTAATACAATAAAGGTTTCTTCTTTATTTACACTCAGTGTCACGCAGGCAGGTAACCCTCCTCCATGTTGAAGCTATGCTACCTGTGACATGTGGCTTCCAACACTGGTACAACAAAGGAGAGGTAGGTGAGCTCTTACCTGCCTTGTCCCAGAAGGGACTCTGTCCTCAGAGTCACATGGCTCTAAAATAACTGCAGGGGAGGTGGGAAAACATAGAGGCTCACAGGCTATTTGGTGAGCACTAACTTCTGTCTGCCACACACTCCCAACTTTGTAGAGATGAGTAGGTCAGACAGATATACACTCCATTGGGGCAAAGTAAATGAGGTTGCTAAGGGAACTTTTCTAGAGGGTGGTTCAAATCTCTAAGCTAGCTGGAAACACAAGACAATGATTTCATTCTTCATGTTCTTACTCAATGTTCAGGGTTAGGGCTTTGGCCCAGATACAGAACAGAAGGTAGCTGCTAAGGTCCTGTTTGATTTCAAATCTGGCAAGAATTCAAGTTTCTCAATTTCAAGTCCAATGTCATGAAAACTAGATATTGCTTCCTTCTAGAATGTGGGACTCCTATTGAGATATCAAAGTCTCCTAAACTTTCCACATTTACTTCCAGGTCTTACTGCGGAGTAGTATTTATTAACCCTTGTAAATTAAAATCACCTGGAAGCATTTGGAAACTATTGATGTCTGTGCCCCATTTCAGGTCAATGGAGTTACAATGTCTAGGGTCAGGCTAAAAGATTTGGTTTTTAAGTGACCACGGTAATTCTCAGAGGCAGTTAAAGTTGAGAAGCTCTATTTTAGAAGTAAATCCATCTCATCACCTAGAGATTACAACTTTCTGTTGGTTTTAAGTCTGAGAAGCTTTAAAAAGTATTAGTGCCAGGGACCCATCCCAGATATTCTGATTTGATTGATTGGGTGGCGGGAGCTGGACATTGGTACATTTAAAGTTCTTCATGTGATTTTAATGTGAAGCCAAGTATAAGAACTGTTATTTTATGTCAACATAGCCCTTCCTAAGCCCCCTTGACAGGCCAGAGTTGGCATGACCAAAATTCGGGAGGGGAAGAGCAGCTCCGAAGGTACTGTCCGTGGTGCTGAAATATTGTCATAATAAATTTTGTATTAGTAACCATGGTGAGCATTTGTTATTGTTTAAAATGATAAAATATAAAATCTTCTACTATTGCATATTTTAAATTTTTTGAGAGGTATAAATCTACTGCTAAGCACAGTAGATTTATTTTATTTTTTTAGATTTATTTTATTTTTTATTTTTTATTTATTTTATTTATTTTTATTTTTTATTTTTTTACTTTTTATTTTATTTCATTTTTTCATTATTTATTTTATTTTAGATTTATTTTATTTATTTTATTTTTCTTCTTAAGAAGATAGACATGACACTGTTTGACAAAGAGCCTATTTTCACAGAGTAACATCTTCAACTCATACTGTTTTACAATACCACCACTGATGATTTCTACCTGATGTGTTTGTGTAGCTTTATAAAAAATGATTAACATAGTTTCATATCCCCAATGATTAGCTATGGCCTAGAGGTTAATCATTCTCATCTTTCCCTCCACATTCCTTACATCACTATTGCAATTAAGTTGTCCAGCCAGTAATTTCTTATTTCTCCATGATCTAAAAACCTGTGCTCATTCCCTCAAACTTTTATGGAGATTCTATATGTTCCATGACTCCATCCTGCAGTGACTTGTTAACAAAATGGTTGAATAAATGCTATAAATTTTCTTAATTTATGACTGTTCTATGGAACAGAGCAAATGTTTTCCACAATAAATGACATTATGAAAATATGAGCCTGATCTACCTACCTGAAAATGTCAAACATCTGAACCTCACCTTATCAGCAAATAGCTCAGAAACTTATGCTTCTTCCTTGCTAAACTCTAGCATTTCCCATGAGGCAATGGGATATACATGCACAGAAATCAAATAAATCACACAGAAACATCCTTCGGAACAGTTATATTCCCATTTCTCTGCCAGCAATTGGAAATTAAGAGCTTCAGCCTAGACACTGAAGGCACTTGCTAACATGCAGATCCACAGGCTGTTTGAAGAGTTAATGGGAAAAAAATCCCTCATATTAACTTAAAATCACTCAAAAACTCATTTTATTTATAACCAAGCTATATGAGCTTGGACACCTGAATCTATTCCTTTGGAAGGAAAAAGAGTAAGTATCTGCCCCATATTTTCTTAAACGCATCACATTTCAAAGAAAGAATTCCAGATAAATCCAATTTATGCCTAAATGAAAGTTCAGAGCTTTGCCAATTTGGTTAGTATAACAATAAAGTAGAGTTCCACTCTCAGATCTTGGTTTATCCTTCACCTATACAGACATTTAATGAGTGGATCTCATAGACTCAAGCCTTTACTGGATTCAGGGTGAGGGGCTTTCAAAACCAAACAAATCCCACCATCCTACAATCATGGTGCACCCCTCCCTCTAGAACTGTCATCAGCAAGGCAAGACTTCTATTTGCCAAAGGGGCTTGCTTTCAGGAGCTAGTTTACAATCAAAACAATTAGAATCTCTTTAACATATTAAACCTCTGATATTCCCTATCTACAGATTACACACTCTGAGAACCTTTCTATTTACTGACAGCTTTCAAAGAGGGCTCTGCAGAATCTAGAATGGGGAAGACAGACAGATTTGAAGGGGGCACTTTGGAACTGCTCTTCTTACTATCAGAGCTCTGGGGGGCTGTTTTGATGGTAAACTCATAACTTCCTCAGGCTCTGGTAGATCCCAGCACCCCAAATGGTTGGCTCTGCAACTTACACAGCTCTGCAGTAAATTTGTTTGCCCATAAAATGGTCTCAAAACTTGTTCTCCAAGGAGTCATGCTTTTTATGGAAGTAAACAAAGAAATCATAAATACTCGTCTCTCCCCACATATGAGGCTATATTACTGTAGTGTAAAGACACTCATCATCAGAGCCTGTAGTCAATAGGCCAAGGGTTGTGGAGGAAAACGATGAATGGTCACAGCAATAAGATGATGTCTTGCTTGGCTTTTATCTGAGGATCATTGGGCCTGCTCTGCATCAGTGGCTCTGTGGTTTCAGTCTCTCATATAACTCTAGAAAACTCTATTATGTGTAGGGCCAATGACAGTTTTTTATTGCTTGAAAAATTTATTTAGAACTTGTTCTATATTGTGCTTCAAATATGACTCAACTGTTGGAATAGATACAATGGTGAAAAATATCAGTCTACAACTTGAACATGTTTAGCCACACATTGCTATAATCTTCAGACACAGATAAGCATGGGCTACTTTAAAACTCATAAAATTTTTTAAAATGAATACATGAAGAAAATATTTTCATGCAAATCTAACCAGAACCTCTGTTTAAAGAGTGACGACTACCCTTCCAACACTTATCTCACTTAAAACCTTACCCCCATATGATATTTCCCATATTGTAGTTTAGTTGAAACTCTCAAACACCTCATTTCTGCACACATTTTGTCTTTATGAAGAAATAAGCTTTAAACATGAAAAGGATTCATTACTAGAAAAGGGAATGGACCAGTTGGGTGAGAGGGGCAGAGACTTTAAGTCCACCTAAAACACTCCAGTAAAACTCAAGATCCATAGTCTTCACTAATGATAAATCCTTTGGACTGACTTGTATCCAAGATACAGACTTGTGGACCTAGAGAATGCTGTGGCCCTTATCTCAGACTATAGAGTGATGCTGGGCTATGATGTCTGGGGCAACTACTGGGCCACTGCCTCTGAGCCATCCAGCCCTGGAAGGCTGGGAGTGAGATGCAAGAGGTGGGATGAGGATGTCTTACCCAGGATCTCTGAGATCCAGGGCATCACCAGTCCCACCCTATGCCACTCCTATAAAGCTGGAATACCAGACCATGTGGCTGGCCTTCAGGCACTGTGAACAAATTAGGGGTCTTCACTCTAAGGCTGGTCATTTCTCAATGCAAAGGAGCAGTGGAGATGACAACTGTCTTCAGATGAGAACACACTGCCAACATGAACTACTCCCTCGCTCTCATGTAACTCAACTCTCCTCCCAGACCCAAATACTAATGGGACTAGAAGCTCTTGTGGGGGCGGCGGGGTGAGGATTGACTCAAGTCCTGCCCTCCTCCAACAACAGACAAGGACAAAGATTTGGAACCAGAGACCAGCTGCTTATCCAAGCTGATACTGGTTCTGGTTTCATGATCACTCAGTGGTGACCTTGGGGGCACATTCTTTCAATTTCCCAAGAATCTAGTTTCTCCAGTTTTGCAAAGTGATGTTAGCTTTGCAAATTCAAAGGAAATCTTGATGTCTGCAAGTCTCTACTCTTGGGCTTTTCAAAGAGCTATTGTTCCTCCTTCAGCATTTAGGTTGCTTTCCACAGCAGGAAATACACTCTAGACCCCAAGCTCCCCCCAGATACAGACATTTCAATGACAATTTCACCAAGAAATGCAAAAACGGGCTGGATTTTATGTCCCCTTTGGGTCTGCTGACTCATTTCCTTAAGTCAATGGCAAGTACTAATTTGTTCAATTGTGAAGTGCTTGGACAGAAATTATTGCTAAGAGTTGTCTTTTTGTAGTTTCCAGCTGAGCTCCCAATCCCCTTGCTAGGTGATTCATTTCTATCCTTCTCCACATTCCTCTCGGGGGCACACTCCAATCCAGTCATTTATTCATTCAAAATCTATTAAGCACCTATTATGAACCAGACCTTTTGGAATTTTTGCCTTCCTCTGGCAATTTTAGGCAGGCTGGAAATACGGGTCAATTTGTGGCTTCCTTCCATTCTCATTTAATATATAACATATAACTAGGGTGACCATATGTCCTGGTTTGCCTGGGAGAGTCCTAGTTTGTGCCTGTTGTGTGAGCATAGCTCTTAATAGTGCCCACTTTTACTCAGACTATCCCAGTTTGAATGATAAATTATATGGTCACCCTGAGGATAACTAGACCTACCGGAAGTTCTCGTAAACTTTGTGTAGGGTGTGTTTATGGCAGGGGTGGGGGAGAGGGAAAGGACCTATGTTTAAAGGGACCATGTGAAACCTTAGTTTTGTGATAGGCTGAGATGAACCATGAAGCTTTCTGCCACCTTTTAAAAACATATTTGGAATCAGTTATTTTCAGAGGCAGCCTACCAGAGAGGTTAAGAGCGTAGACTCCATAGCCAGACTTCCCCCCACTGCCAATTTCCTAGCTATATACACGGGGGCAAGTTATTTAACCTCTCTGTGCCTCAGTTACCACATATGTAAAATGAAGATAATGACAGTACCCACATCACGTAGTTGTTGTGAAGACAACATGAATTAATGTATCTGACACATCTGAAGTGCTATCAAGTGTTTTCTGCCACAAGTAATTGCCCTGGATTCAGATCCTGGTTCCAGACAACTATATACTGGCAGGACATAAGGGAGGCCCATTTTTAAAGAAAATTTGGTACAAAAGACTTTCGTTTGGGTATTGACAAAATGAACCCAATCAGATCCTCTCTTTTGGAAATAAATGC
Organism: Propithecus coquereli; assembly: GCF_000956105.1. Taxonomy (NCBI): domain Eukaryota; kingdom Metazoa; phylum Chordata; class Mammalia; order Primates; family Indriidae; genus Propithecus; species Propithecus coquereli. The sequence goes on from NW_012149052.1 coordinate 1,835,724, forward strand.
TTGATAAACAAGGCTGGTCACTGAAGTTGAATCTCAAGGGACAGGGAGCTCTTGTTCCCGCAGTGTGGCACAGTCACATAATCTTTAGGATTTGTGGCACCTGGGCACCCAGGAGAAACAGCCTGGCTTCCCACATTCCTGTGCACCCTTGTTATAATCTTCAATCACCCAACTTCATCTGTTGTTGGCTCTCCTCTGCCACCTTAAATAAATACTGGGAAGACAGGCCAAGCTTAATTCACAGAGGAAAATGTACATGAGAAATCTGGAAACTCAGACCTTGACAGCACCTGGAACCTTCCACTTCTGAAATCTTAAACTGTAACATCTTACTCTCTGACCACAACTTCAGATCAACCCAGCTCCCTGAAGCTCATAAACACTTTGGGTCCTTGAAGCCCCCATTATTCCTCAAATTATTTTCCTTCCTGGCTTCATCTTCTTTTCTACATGGCCTCGGTCACTTGTTCTTTCATTTTAATGCCCTTTCAGCAACACTTTACTTTTACCTCCTGGTGTTTATCCACTCAAGACACCAAAGCTCCTAACCCTGGATTGATCCTACTTGACATAAGAAAGCCCCAATGAAACTGCAGAATACTTTAGATTTGTGCCGATACTCAATTACAGTTCACAATTTCTGTGAGCCTTCAATGCTGTGCTTTCCCTCAACTTTGGTCAGTTTCTAAGCTACTAACCTCCCACCTGCATCACTGTCTTCAACAAGTTTAGCAACCTTTACCTCTCCCCTACAATGTTCCACCACAGGCATGTACACCTGGGTTGAGAGACACCACCCATCAGGATAAAGTCCAATCTCTGTAACCATTGTCCACCTGCCTCTCCTGAGGTCTTGTCCATTACCTTGAACGTGCAGCTTGCCATCACTCAATGCCGATCTGCACATCTATTTTGCATAAGCTGTCATATCTGCCTGGATTTCTTTTTCTTCTTTTCAGTGCACCAGACAAAACACTGTTTGCTTCCTCATCCCCGCTGCCACGAGATCTAATCATTTGCACCACCCTTATCACTTGACACCTACTACATATTTCAGTTGTTGTGCAATGTATCTGTGGTTGCCTTATATCTGTCTGTATATCTGTATTTGCCACAAGACATTGGGCTCCATAAAGTCAGGGGCCTGGTCTTGCTCATCTTTGTATTCTCAGGGTACCAGGCAGCCTCCAGGAGATACCCAAAAACCATTGGTTGTATTGACAAAAACCCCACTCTCTGACTGGCAGGGCTGGGTGTTCATACCTCTACCCAGCCATGTTAAATTGGTATCCCCTCTGATAACTGCAGTGCAAGCATCTGAAATTTCTGGTCAAATTGCATATAAAAGGGCGCTCAGAGACTTCCCAGCAGCATTCACTGGTGCAAAGCACAGAAGTCTTGACATATGCACAAGAACTTCATCCCATCTCTAACCCCCCAAAACAAATGAAGAGACAACATAGCCTTTGTTTTGCAAATCTGCTAAGGAAATGCAGGCAAGGCATTAAAGACTGAGTTGGGGGGCGGGGGGTGGAAACAAAGAATATAATCAAGAAAGACAAGAAAGCATTAAATTTATACCCTAGGTCATTAGAGCTTCAGCTAAGACCGGCAGATAAATAGCAGGCAGCTGGGAAATGTAGAAAAGCTCTAGCAACATAAAACCCTATTCAGGGAATCTGACTCCAGATTCCAAGAAAAATGACTTCTCTGTAAGCTCATGATATTCCAGTAAACTTTTGTTTGGGATTTTCGTTGTTTTTGTTTTATCTTCTCATTGATTGAGAGGTTGGGATTTTTTTTTTTTAATCTTTTCAAATTAGTTCTATTTGATCTACTTCTGAGTGTGGGTGTGAGAGATGCTGAACAGCCTAACTACTGTGTCTGGGGTCTACAAGGTTATGATGAGATTCCCATTATCTCTTCTTGATGCCTCCTGCCCTCCAACTCACTGCCCCCAGCAAATCCTTGATCAGCCCTGAAGTAGTGTTTCTGTGCATACCAACTTTAAGGGCAGTCTTGTGAAAAATAACAGGAATATACCTAATCCCACAATTTCCCCATTAACAGTTAAAGATCAAGCCTATGAGTTCTCTCGCTAAGAGGTACCCCGTGGGAGTTCAGTTTTGCACAACTTCTGAAAAGAGCTGGGCAAGTAGAAAAGAGATATAAATCTTTCTCTTCCAAAATTGCCTTTGAGAATCTCCTTTTTTACAGTCTAAAGAGTTCCTGAGTGAACAGCAGGGAGCAAGCTTCAGGCCTCCGCCATATCTCAGTGGGCAGAGTCACATCGCCAGCGATAAAGCCTGTCTCCAAGAAAGGCAGGGGAGCCAGCTCTTAGACTTTGACATCCTGCTGCCGCTTCTGTTATCAACCTGCTGCTAAGAAGAGAGAAAATGAGAATGTGGTAGTTTGCAGTGCCCTGTTAATTTGGCTACAGTCATAAACCTTTACATCCCTTAAATAAAAAGCCTGAATACCTGATTCTCTCTGGCAACATTCTCTATCTCCTTCACTTCTGTGTTTGGCCCTTTTTCCACTCAGGAAAAAGTATATATAATCTTCTTTCTATCCTATTCTTTGCCTAGAGAAATCTTTCTCAAAACCTGAGTGCATTTGCTCACACCCTAACACCAATCACCTGGGGTTCTTGCTAAAAATGCAGATTCTGACTCACAGGTCTGGGGTGAGGTCTGAGCATCAGCATTTCTAACAAGCTCCCAGGTGATGCCAGTGCTACTGGTCTGAGGTCCACTCTAGAGTAGCAACGTTCTACCCCTCCACTAGTGGATCCAAAATGTGTCACCTAACTTTGGCGGGACAAGCAAATAAGAGGCTCCATTGACCCAAAGGAAGGAAGATTTAGAATTTTATAGATGTTAATTTTATCTAAAAATTTAAAATCTCGACAAACACAGGTATTCTCACTTGGTCCATTTGTCAGATGACCTCCCCTCAGGTTGTGTGAAAGGAACCCCGAGGAAAGGGTGGAAATAAAATTCTGCAACTCAGCGGGGTAGACAGCGACAGACTCGCTTGTTCATTCCCTTCAGCTTACTGCAATATGCTGATATGTGTATGTCGCAGAATTTATGGAATGTATTATCTCGTTTCAACCAAACTAACCCTCACAAAATGTACAAGAGGCTTAAACAATGCCAAGAAATGCTAAAGACAGCATTAAGAATCGACATCTGCCAACAAAAGTTGGTCCAGAAATTCAAAATCATAATGAAGATTATTTGGAACATGGACATAGTCATTAATGATGACCTTGATAGTGTATTGCATCTGGAAATAGCAGTATACAGCTATAATTTAAAAGTAATAGTTCCTACTTTGGGGAGTACATGCGCAAACATTATTTCACCAATGGGTTGCACAGTCATGGTTTGGAGACTACTGCTCATACTACCAGTTTGGCTTCCTTTGTGCCAGAGGATAAACATCCCGGCATCCTTTGATCAACCCCCCAACCCACCTTGTCTCCAGTCCTGTGATCCTCCCACCATCACTCCAGCCAATGTGTGAGCTGAAGTGGCAGCAGGAAAAGCAAGCAATCCCAAACTCAAATGCCTGCAAAGGGAAGGGAGGGATCACAAAATCCTAAAGAAGGAAGAGTGTGTATTAGACCAGAATATTCCATCCCCAAAGATGCCTTTTTGTCATAAGGATTATTTTGAGCTGATTATTTTGAGAAACTACAGACACAGGAGTTCTAAAAACAGAGTATAAGTTTTCCTTTTGTAAGGGAAATTTACATCTATAAAGGAAATCTTCTTTTGTAAGGGTGTCTCCCTCTCTGTACCAGGAAGAGAAGGATGACTCACTAGAGTTTTTTCTCAAGGAAGAAGGCACTGAATTAAAGCTGCATAACAAACTCTACCCATAGTTAACACGATTTTTCTGGTTATCTCCTCATAACTGGACTTCCCCCAATACCCTTCTGACCATTTCTCCGACCATTACTCCAATGGCATGATTCCAGCCTCCTGGCCTCTCATCTCTGCACATGGTCTGTTGGCCTGTATGCCTCTAATGGTATGGAGCACAAAGTGTCATTCTTCACCCAAGGTGTGGTATGACCAGTACAGAACAGGATTTTCACCTCCCTTTTCTCAAATAGTGTGCCTTATTGATATAGTCTATGGCGTCTATCCACTAAACCCCCTTCGTCTTTTTACTGGTGTTTGTCCTCTAGTACGTCTTCCTCATTTATAATCCCAGATGTCTCTCTTGAACTGTGAGAGGCTTTTAGACTTTATATTATTAGATTTAATGTATTATTCTTTAGTATTGCCTTCTTTGTATGCCCATAGTGTATTCTTATTGTTTTTGTCTTCCCAAAATCTATTTGCTCTTCTTTTCGTAATAGCGTCTCTACTTCTTTTACATGCAGTTTTAGTGGTGCTAACAATCAAGATGCCTTGCCTGCTTTTGACCTAGAGATTGAACATTGCCTGGTATAACAGCCACTCTCCTCGCTTAAATCAGGGATACAAGAATTGAAATAATTGGAACAGACACATCATTAATTCCTGCTATCCAGAATCCCAGAGCACCTTCTTCACAGATTGGTTTTCTCTCAATTCCATGGGTTTTCCAGTACTGATTTCCTATTGCTGCTGTAATAGATTGCCACAAATTTAGTGGCTTAAACAATACCATTCAGGGTCTAGCAACCAAAATGTATAAAGAACTCTCACAACTTAACAAAAAAGACAAATGACCCAATAAAAAAATAGTCTTAGAGATGTCTTTGAAAAGGATATATAAATGGCCAAACAAGCACATGAAAAAATGCTTGTCATCATTAGTCATTAGAGAAATGCAAATAAAACTCATAGTGAGGTATCACTTCACACCCACTAGGATAGCTATACTTTAAAAAAATAACATAAAATAACAAGTGTTAGTGAGGATACGAAGAAATTGGAAGCCTTGTATGTTGCTGGTGGGAATGTAAAATGGTTCAGCTGTTACATAAAACAGCTTGGTGTTTCCTCAGCAAGTTGAATTATCACATGACCTAGCAATTCCACTCCTAGGTATATACACCAAAGAACTGGAAAAAGATACTAAAATTAGTGTGCATACACACGTGTTCATAGTAACACTACTCACAATAGCCAAAAGGTAGAAAGAGCTCACATGTCTACCAATGGGTGAATGGCTAAAGATATTGTGGTATTTACACACAATGGAGTATTATTCAGCCATAAAAAGGAATAAAGTGCTGATAGGTGGTACAGCATGGATGGACTTTAAAACATTATGTTAAATGAAAGGAGCCAGCCACCGAAGGTCCCACATATTGTATGGCTCCATTTATAATAAATATTCGAATAGATACACCCATGGAGACAGAACATAGATTAGTAGATACCTGGGAGAGGTGGGAGAGAGGGATGGGAAGCAATTGCTTAATATGTATGAAGTTTCTTTGGGTGTGATGAAAATGTTTTGGAACTAGATAGAGTGGTGGTTGCATATCGTGAATGCGCTAAATGCCACTGAATTATTTTGCTTTAAAATAGTTATGTGAATTTCATCTCAATTAAAACACACACACACAAACGCACACACATCCTCACACACACACATTTACAATTTAGTCTCTCCCAGTCCTGGAGGCAAGAAGTGCTAAAACCAAGGGGTTGGCAGGGCTCTGTTCCTTCTGGAGGCCCTAGGGGAGAATTCATTGCTTGTCTTTTCCAGCTTCTAGAGGCCACCTGCATTCCTGGGCTTGTGGCCCCTTCTTCCATCTTCAAAGCCAGCAGTATCTTCGAATCCCTGTCTCATAGATGTCAGTCATATATCTTCTCCTCTGACTCTGACCCTCCTGCATCCCTCTTATAAAGACCCCTGTGATGACAATGACTCCACCTGGATAATCCAGGATACTGTCCCCACTTCAGGATCCTAATCCCATCTGCAAAGTCCCTTTTGCCATGTAAGGTAACATATTCACAGGTTTCAGAGATTCAGAAGTGGGCATCTCTGGAAGGCTACTGCTCCATCTGCTCCATCTACCACACCCCCACGTCCCTTCAATGAACTCCTCTTCTTGCTTCCGTTAGCCAGTGTCTGCTGCTTATAACCACAGAACTTTAGCCGATAAAATGCCTTCTAGTTTTCAGCACTGAATTTTGAATGAATGAGCAATGTGAAACTAACAAGCAGGATTTGGGGATTTCTTGACCGTAACTGAGAATGACTTAGGGAAATCTGTAGAAATTTTATGTTTAGCACAATGCTTTCCCCAGGAACAAGGATGCCATGAGAGCAGATGCTTAGTAAGTGTCTGAGAGCTGAATGAATAAAAGGGTGAGACAAGATGGAAAGTTTAAAGGTTTTCATCAGAGGATACAGAAGCAGGGATAAGACTGCACAGAGAGGAGTGAGAAAACAGGAGAATGAATCATGCATAAAAGTCCAAGTTACAAGGCTGTTTAGCACACATAACATAAAAGTTGCCAACCACTCTTCTTTGTCGAGTGACACCCTTCTACTGTCAAGCATGAATCTGAGCCACAGGTCACCTCAGCCCCAGGAAGTCCTTCTGATGTTCCCAGATAGAATTAGCAGCTTTCTCTGTTCCAAAAATATATATTGAGTGCTTCCTGTGTTGCTCTGAACTATTACAATCACAGAAAATTCTTCAGAAGAGGGAACATGCTTTCTCCACTGCCTAAAAGTGCCTGCTACACAATGGGTTTCACACGCTAGCTGCAGTAAGAAAAGCCAAGTGCCAACACAGCTAAAAAGAGAATCATTCTTTTGTTTCAGACATTAGAATTCAAAGACATCTTCACTTTTTATTCTATTTCATATAGACCCTTTAATATATTTTTAAAAATCAAGCTTGGAATCATAGAACTTTCTGGAGCCCCAGCAATCTATTTAGTTCAGTAACTTTTAGGACCACTTTACCAAACCCTGGCGTTGGTTTTCACAGGTGCGTTTTTTGCAAGCTCTGCTGGGCTGACAAGCAAATAAATAATCCCTGGTGGGTGCAATCTACCTACCCCAGAGGCCAGCCCACTTTATTTCCCTGAGCCTCTTCAGGGTGAGGCTATTTGACTGTCTGCTTTAAACAAACTGCTATTTTTTGCCAATTCATTTGACTTTGACATAGAAATTTTATTCATGCAAAACGGAGTTGAGCTAGTTTTGTTACTGCAAGTCAGGGTTCCCGGAAAAGCAAAGAACACTCTTTGTTCAAGGTATCATCTTAGAGTTCAGGCATTACTTATATTTCATGCTCAAAAGCCGTAGCATGAGTCAGCCCTGCTTGATAGGTGTATGTTTGTTGAAAGGAGAGGAGGTTGTTTGTTTATCCAGGGTGGGGAAAGCACCAAGGATAGCTGGATATTGCCTTTTTCCTCTCCCCTCAGGTTATGACCTTTAGTCAATACACAGCAGGTAAACTGTAGGTTACCTAAAGCCATGCTGGTGGCCAGAGTTACCTGCGACAGCACACTCCTGTTTGGATGGCCGAGGCTGGATTTTAATCATGACCATCCGGAGTTACTGCCTTCAGTACCAAGAAATTAACTTCCTAAAACCATGCTCTACAAACTACATCTTTTTTTTTTTTTAGAGACGGGGGTTGTGGGCGGCTCACTCTTGCTCTTGCTCAGGCTGGTCTCGAACTCATGAGCTCAAGGAATTCTCCTGCCTCGGCCTCCCAGAGTGCTAGGATTATAGGCATGAGCCACTGCGTCTGGCCAAACTACATTTTTTACACTCAAGAAAACATTAAATAAGAGTAAAATCAATGCCTTTTCTCTCTCAAAAGGGTAAGGAGACCAATACCGTCTGTTTTCAACTCGGTAAAAATCCCCGTCATTTTCCCAACTTTTGTAGTCAATTCCTGAGCAATTTCTCCCTGTAAAATAAAGTTTCTAGGCTCAGGCTTTGCACTGAAGGAAACCCGTGTGCCCACAGTGTTGAGGCAGCGCAGGTAAGATTCACAATAAAAGCAACACAACCGACCTAAAGACATACGTGGTGCGTACAATTTCATATTTTCTACATGCCATGGAAATGTTCCTCCTCTTTGCTTCTCTGCTGGAAAAATGGCATGGCTTGGCTGCCAGATCCCACCTTTTCCATGGCAGCCTTGATTTTATATATTCTGTCCTGCTCCAAAAGTCAGCTCCAAACCGTGTGAACCAGCGCCTGCTTCAGAATGAGGGGTAGAGGCAGCACAGCAACAAAGCGAGGGAAATAACCTTTTTAAAGACCTGCTCACCCATGGAACAAGCAAAGGTAACACCTAGGTCACCCACATTTAAAAAAAAAATAAGGTTATGCATAAAGTTATTAGGAAGATACCATTACTTATCAATGCAAACATCCCCCACATCAGCTCATTTGCAGAGAACTAAGAAATTCTAGAACTGAGGCAGATCTTAGCATCCAAATAAGTAAAAATGACATGTCGTACACATCAGACATATTTTTAAACATTTAACATTGCTATTGCCACAGGCCAGGAGCATAACAATACGCCAGGCCTGGCTCTGGGGCAAGAGCTTGCCCACAGTCTTCTCTAAGAATAAAGAAACATGGGTCATCACCTCGAAAGAACCGGTAAACTTGAAGTCATCTCCTACTGAGCGATGGACACTGAGCGACTATGTGGCCTTGCTCTAAGAGACAAGCCTCGCCCTGCAGGAAGGCAGACACCGCACCGCAATACTGCATTTTCAGGACAATGGCAGAGAATCGTCTCGATCGAACCCTCCTACAGCAGTGCTTTTCCTCCCACATCAGATTCCTTCTTAACATCAAGCCCGTCTGGTTGAATGGAAGGCTCCATCCATGCTCTCAGATCTTTGAGTATCTGGTGTGAAATTGCAGGAAGATAGAAAGACTAGATTAAAAGAAAGAATAGATTTCTCTCTCATTTTTCTCTCTTTCAAATCGAGGTATGCCAGAGGGGTTAACTATCCAGGCCTTAGAATCAAATGTCCCTGGACTCAAGTTCTGGCTCCTCTATCCCTAGCTATATGATCTCGGGGGACTCCAGTAGCCCTCATTTTCTCATGCATTCAATGAAGATAATTAACAATAGCTATTTCTACCTTAGTTTGTTAGCATGAGAAGGTATAATTTATGTAAAACTCACAGCACAGTGAGTGGCGTGTATTAATAATACGGCCGCACGGTGCCTGGCTCTCTTTGACGGAATGCATCTCTTAGAGCACTACAGATTATTCTTCCATCTCAGAAACCCACTCCCTTGCTCAAAAACCCTCATTGGCTCCCCATTCAAACAGGATAATTTCAAACTTTCTGTCTGGCACTCAGGGTCTTCTGAACTGCCTTCCAGGTAGGTTTCCCATAATGCCCCTCATGCACTCAAGAGTCTAGCTTTCTGTGAACCACTTGAGTTTCTTGTTCATGTGCAACACTTTCCTCCCTAAGCCTGAGGTGCTTGGATTCATCCCCCAACATTTATGGCAGAGGTCGTAAACTACTAACTGTGTGGTGTGTGTGTGTGTGTGTGTGTGTGTGTGTGTGTGTTGTGTGTGTGTGTGTTAACCCTTATGAGATCCTGGCTTGCTTTTATTCGTTGTCAAAATTGGGAGATTTCACAGAAAAAAGCATATTTCTAGGTTCTCATGAAATATAAGGTCTGCCCTCTTTGGGTCTACCTTCCCAGGTTGCAATTCTGGGAGAGCAGCCTTCTCCGGTTGCCCCAGTCACCACCACTCCCTTTAGTACCACAGAAGCCTGATTCACTCATGGTTACTACCTGCTTGGCCCTCTGACGGCATTTGAGTTTGTAATCCCTGATCTAACTCTTACCCATCCTCAACCCTTCATAAATTCTTCCTTGATTCTTCTGTATTCAAAATAATTTTTCTTCTCCTTTTTTAGCTCTATTTGTCACTACATGTGTCACCGGTCTCCTTGTCGTATAATACTTTGTCTTCTTGCTCTATTGCCCTTCCGGAAACATAAACCTCTGGACACAGAATCCGTAACTGGCCTGTGCCTGGCTTAGTAACAGATACCAGCAGGCATTTGATTAATGCTTTTAATTGAACAAAAACCAGGTAACTCATCATGGAAAAGTCGCAGCTCACAAGGCATGCAGACTTTTTGCCTGGGCTGGGCTAAGTTTCAATGGTCAATCGTTCCTAGAAAAAGGCATTACAGGAGCTGGGGGTGGATGGGAGGGGGAAGGTCCACTTGAGAGGGAGAGGCAGTTGCACTTACAAGCCCGATGCCCAATTTCAAATTATGTCCTAGATTCATTGGCAGGACAAAAAATTCCTTACACTCTTTAATGAGAGATGTGCTATAATTCTATATTTGGTAAGCACTTTATTTTGTTCTGTGTATTGTCACAGACATTATTCCCTTAGAATCACACAGAAACCATAAGTAGCAAGGCGGTGTTATTACCTCCAACCACATAGGTGAAAGCTGGAGCTGTACTTTGCACGATCAAAATACCTTCCTTATCGTTCCTAACTTCTGAAGGCTGAGAGGGATGCACAGACCCCTCAGGGCAGGGCAACTGGCTGCTGTGATGTCTGAGCTGGACACCAGTGTGTCAATCTGTACCACCTACACTCTGATCCGGGCTGTCACAACACATCTTGCAAAGAATCACAATCACCCTCTTTCCTACAAATTCTCCTTTTCAACTGTGCCGTTGGACTGCACGTTGGCAATGCAGAAAAAGGATGAAAGAAAGACAAATCCGGGTCAAATATGCACATGGTTTTAACAGCTTGCCCAAGAAGTCTTGTTACTCTTCCCACTTAGCGAGTATGTGAGAAGGTCTGATAATGCTGAAGCCACCTTGTATCCGACAGTTGTTCACCATGTAGAAAGTCGCTTGCAGAACTGCTTCCTTTCTACTCGATGCATCAGGATCTAAAAGCCCCATTCACAAGCAAGGCCTCCTGTGATGGACTCTCTGCAGCATAGGGGCAGGGATGTGGTTGGGCAGGCAGGGCAACATTGTATCATTGCATAGACTAAATAAACTCAAAAGAGTTACAGGGATAAAGAAATAATTCAGCAGCAACATACTGGAGCAAGAGACTCAAAAAGTCTTGAGTATAGAGCTGGGAGTCTAGACACTGGGGCAGGCCTGTTCCTTGAGTCTAGGCTCATGTTTTTCCATATAGTCAAATTTCTATTCTAAGAGGAAGACCGTATCTGCCCTGCCGAAAAAGGCAGAGGCAGACTCTCAGAAGTACATCAGCTCAGGGTGTGGAAGGAAAAGGTAAGTTTCCATGGACCATCCCACTGTTCTGGTCTCCAGCAGGCCCTACATAGAATGAGAACTAAAAACAAATCAAAATGTGTTTTACACCCAAAGTCTCAGGGTGCAGTCCACTGGATTCTTAAAAACTTGAGCTGAGGTGACACCCAAAGCTAGTCAGTCTTGGTAAAATGTCGTTTTTCCTAGTCTCTCAATTTTGAAATGGGTCCCACATACAACCTGAAAGCTTAATAGGTTGGCCAGTGTCTGTAAAAGGTGAAAGAAATCAAAGGACTTACCAAGGGTAATGAGAACCCTCTCCTGAGTTACAACTGAGTTTGCAACCAGCAACTCTTTCTGAGAGTGGAAGACATTAGACTTGGCCTCGGCCCTGCCAGTTTTGCTCAAGTTTATGGTCAATGACTGTGCCTTCCCTGTGTGTGTGGGAGAGCAGCCTGCACTCGGTAAGTCTGGGCCCACTGCGAACAACTCTGCTTTTGTTTCAAGCAAGGAGATACTAATGTGTTATAGGAATACAGCAGGCCCTTGGGAACAGGAAATAAGTAACCACCACTTTGTGTATAAGTGTGGGGAATTATAGTAAGCCTTTCATGTTGCCTGAAATGCCATTTCCCAGAATTCCCACCTTTCTTCAATGCCCAGCTCTGATTTCAGCTTTTGCAAGAAACCATCTCTGACCACTTCCAAACCATCTTGACACTCCTCGCACACACAATGTAGCTGTTTGCCATGTTCCCTGTTCGAGTGAGACTGTTCGCCGCTGTTGCCACATCTTTCATATTTGCATTCTCCACACCCCTTGGCACGGGCCACCAGGACACAGCTGATGCTTAATGAATATTTGTTAAATTAATGTTTGGATTTATCCCTTGACTTAGCTCATCAAGAATTTGGGAGGCTCAGTGAATGAATGACAGGTGGGGATGTGCCTGCTCTACCAAATAGGCTAGTGCAGCTTCGCAAGCACAGAGGGTGACTCTTCATGACAAATGCCTTCATTACATCTTCATAGCTCTTTAAGCGTGTCAGGGAGAAGTACCATTTGCGGAGGGCTGTGCTAAGCAAGTGCAGTGCACACACAGCCCGCCCTGCAAAAGAGGAAACCAATGGCTTCTTAGCTTCTCAGAGCCTGAAGCTGCACAGTTAGGAAGCAGCAGCCGTGGGCTTGGGCCCCAACGCCCCTGCTTTAATCTGGCCCATCATGCTACTCCCTTCCGAACCGTTGTTTCCAAAGCAAAATGCTGATCGTGTGATTATCAAACATTGCGCTTCTCATTTCCTTTTCGCTTCCGGCTGCTCTCAACTAACCCACGTTATCACTTGACAGGACTCTGAATGTGATAAAGTCAATCTGGACAGTGCCGCAGACAGGAAATGAATTTTACCGTGGCAAAATTCAAATTGCAACCATTCTGATGGGAGAGAGATAGGAAAAAAGCACTCAGGGCTGTTAGGCATGTTTTCAAAAGACAAGCACCTCTTCATAGAGTGGGCTGATTTTTTTTTTTTTTTAAGCAAAGACAAGATATGAGTCCTTTGGAAGACTGCCCAAGCACCGAGCTACATTTATCTCCCCAGACGAGGGAAATGGGAACGACGCTGGGGCACTCGGACTTGCAGGGAAGGAGCTGTTATCTCCCCTGCAAGCCCAGAGGGCCACAAATGCATTTCTAAGTGCACTGCATATAAAACAAGCCCAGCATTGCAAGTGCTTCCAAACATAAAAATGCAAGGCCACTTCATGGTCTTCTAGCTTATGACAGGCTTCTCTCTGAATGCCAGCTACACCTAAGCTCATCGTCTGTAGACAGTGTCACTATGTCAGATGCGGAATGTCATTCTCTGCGTCGAGCATAAACATAAATATCAGGATTAATACAAAGATATAATTTTCTGAGTGACTGAAATTAAGCCACGTTCATTAAGCTGATTATAACAACCTTCAAAGGACAACAGTGTTTTACAGTGATTTCTTTGTTTCTAGCCAGAGACTTATTGCATATAACATGATATTGTACAATTGATACTTATTGACTGTCTTTACCCAGGATTAGGAATAGAGATCTGACTGAGAAATCATGAAAACTCCCTTTTAATAAAGGTGCTTGCTGTCCCCTATGCCTCCACTCCCTCACATCCCATAATGAGTGCTTCTGATGCTATGATGCCATAGATTAAATGTCTGTCGGGGGTATACTTCAGGTGGGAGCATCAGGGGAAAGGAATAGGATTCAGAGATTACAACAATCCCAAATATTTCCAAAGGGAGAAAAAAGAAGATTGGGCATTTCACTACCTTATTTCAAGCCTTGAATTTCAAGCACAGTTGAGCTTGTTGACGGACAATGATATAGCTACTGGTCATACTTCCAGCACACACCATTCCTTAGGACCCAATCTGACCCATTAGGACTGCTCTGACAAACCAAACATCTTGCCCACACTTCAGTTCCTTCTAAAGGTGCTGCATTTATACCACGTAAGAGGTTTTGGCCTCACAGCCTGAACTTCTCTGGAGAACTGATGGACAAATTTAGCAGAAATGTCTGTAAGTAGCCTTGAATGGACAAAATATAACTTTAAAAATAAAACAGTTTTGAAAACAAAACCTACAACATCATGCTCGATCATGTTTGAGAAACTTGATAAATGGCTTCTGCTTCAATTCAAAGGATGCTTTTTCTGACCCATCTCCTCCAATAAGTGTTTTAAATGTTGGTCTTGCCTGGGATTCCATCCTCAGTGCTCTACTTGGTAGATTCTTTTCCAAGAAGACAGAGAAATAAGATATTTGATAAAATCCTCCCTTTAAACTTTCTTTGATAAATTTTTCTATTAAAACATTTTTTTAAACATATGGAACCTGTTTCCTTTCGTCTATACTGACTCGTGGCTGATATATTCTTTAGCCCATTTAGTCATTTTGTGTTTTTGATCCAAATTACGGGGTTGGGCAAAGAACTGTATTACTTTTAGGGGCTCTACCACATAAAAAGTTAGGAATTGATGCAAGCGCATTCACACCTGAGCAACCTTTATATTCCCATACCTAGGAAAGAATGGTACATGTTAGATCAATATCTGTTTATTGAATGAATAAATGGAAATCCTATTCATCATTCCAGATCCAGCTCAAAATCGGCTTCTGTGAAGCCTTCTCTAGTCACCAAAGTCAGTGGTGATTTCTGACCTCTGCATGTTATACATTTATCTCTCTGGTGAGATCTGGCCTCCTCAGAGCTGCTTTTGGATACTCCTTTGTGTCTCTTACAGCACCTGGCATATTACCTCATGGACAGCACCTCCTGCTCTGTCACACATCGCAGTAAACATAAAATGCAAATTTTCCTCAAATCCAGAAACAAAAGGATCTGCTGACGTATATTTGGAGCTTCCCACTGCTTCTGAAACTCAAGTAAAAAGCAAGGAACTGGGATCAAACCGCTCTTTATAGAGTTCTTTCTAATTCATGATCTAGCCACGAATGGAAGGCAAAACATCATGTGGGCTCTAGGCCAGGGGCCATGAGGGCTTTATCCTCCTAGCTGTCCACACTCTGATCAGCTGCTTTAGCAAGGGGTCTTCAGGAGCCCCCTGTTTAAGTGAAAAGCACCCTTGCAGGTACTAAGTCTGACTGACCAGTTCATTCCATACCATGACTCATGCACTATTTATTTGTTGATCACCTATTCATGTCTAAATAACGAACCATAAGATGGGGGTGTAAACAGAGTAACACTGCCTCGGGGATACTGACATGTAAATATTTAATAAGCAACGTAAGAAATATAAAAATAGATGAACACACCAAGTACTACAAGCGTTCAAAGAGGGAAATAACTAACTCCATTGAGAGAGTCAGGAAATATTTCACAGAGTAACTGATATTAGAGTTCACCTTTGCAAAATGAACTGGAATTTTACCATATGCAAAGTAAGGAAACAGTATTCTGGACAGTGAAAACAACATTGGCAATATAATAGCATGCCTGGAACAACCACTGCTATTAACATCTTGGTTTGAATTTATTCATCAGGTTGTAATATTAGGTCATTCCATAAAATGAAGGCCCTGGAAATAAAAGGACACAGAGAAAAGAAGTTTTGAATAGGAGGAAGGAGAAAGGCGAGGCCCCTCTGTGGGACACTGAGCATCCTCTAAGGGACTGTGGGCCACTCACGCTTCACACAAAAAGTGGTAAGTGAGGGCTGAAGCGGTCCAGTGGATTTGCTCTGATTCCCACAAAGGTATAGGCTAACTGCGGCTCTGTTGGTAAACAAAATTTGATAGTCCTGCAGAAAACAGAGCTGAGTGGGGACAAATGCCACCGGTTCTGTAATTAAGATAAACATGCACCAGTTCACAGGAGTCTGCTGTGTTCTGTTTTCAGGAACAGCTCAGTCAAGTACCAATGCGTGTGCTGGGCCATGCATGAGTGGCGGGTGCTATCGGGCCTCCTTCAGTCTGAGGCACCTCCCCTGGTGAGACGTCCCTCCCATCCTCCATCATACCAGGTGACACCAAGGTTTAAGATTATAGGTGTCTTTCTTCCAGGACATGGTGGCTAGCGACAGGAATGATGGCAATTAAACTTATAAAAGTAGCAAAACAAAAATTGTAACTGTAGAGTATGCATTTGCATCATAAAGTATTTCAATTTTAAAAGCAAGGTAACAACACTTCCCTTCTTGTTTCAATTAAAAACCAGCTATAGGCCGGGTGCGGTGGCTCACGCCTGTAATCCTAGCTCTCTGGGAGGCCGAGGCGGGTGGATTGTTTGAGCTCAGGAGTTCGAAACCAGCCTGAGCAAGAGCGAGACCCAATCTCTACTAAAATTAGAAAGAAATTAATTGGACAACTAAAAACATATAGAAAAAATTAGCCGGGCATGGTGGCACATGCCTGTAGTCCCAGCTACTCGGGAGGCTGAGCTTGAGCCCAGGAGTTTGAGGTTGCTGTGAGCTAGGCTGACGCCACGGCACTCACTCTAGCCAGGGCAACAGAATGAGACTCTGTCTCAAAAAAAAAAAAAAACAAAAAAACCAGCTATAAGCATATGTTAATGAACTTGATTTAGCCATTCCACAATGTATACATACTTCAAAACATCTTGTTGTGCACCACAAACATATACAATTTTTATTTAGTCAACTAAAAATAAATTAATAATAATAACAAAGGCCAGCTGTAATCAGTCCTGAATGTCCTTGTTTGGGGGCCTTTTCACAACTCTTTAGTTAAAATGTACAGGAGCCCCAGATTTCGTATCATGTCCAAATTCTGAGGAGTAAAAGGAGAAAGGAAAGCTAAAGTTCACCCCTCTTCCTCCTTGCAATTCAAATCAATAATTTTTTAATGACAGTCAAGTCCCTATCTTGACAATGGAGCTCAAGCATTCTTATCCAGAAAGAGCATTTATCAGTAAAGCTAATTTTTAAAATCCTTTTTTTCTTATTAAAATTGGAGAGCGATTGATTTCTCCTTTAACTATGACCTGGAGTGCACAGGTACGTGTGTGGATTCTCCTAGGCACAACTGGGAAACGTGTAACCTCCAATTTTTCCTACACAGGCCGGAAATACATAAACTCTCCAATGCTTGTCACCTGGCACCCCGGCGGTGGTAGAACAACTAAGTCCATCCCCCTTAAGAAATTCAGGGCAGACCAGAGAGCAGAGACGAGGTACCAGAGTACGGAAACCAGACTACAAGTGGTGAAAAGATCTAGGGTTCTTTGGCAAGGGCAAGAGAAGTCAAAGGAAGAACTTTTTCACGTCAGTGTTCACAGACACAGTCCTCATTTACTCTAGTGGAATACATGTTTTTTTACTAAAGCTCTCTGGCTTTACAGGTTTTAGAAGTGGAGATTTCCAATATTTTCAAATTGGGAAAACAATGCATATTTGTGTAACAAAAGAAATGCTATTCTTTCTATTCGATATAGAAAGAAACATCATTCACAGGAGGGATAGCTCTGCTGAAAGAGGAAACGGGATGGAAATCAAGTGAGTTTGGGAAGAGCAATAAAGTAACTTCCTAATTACTAATTAAATCACGGTATATCATCAAAGTAGCCTGTAGGATCTATAATGGAGAAAGAATACATAAGCCACCTATTATCTAGGACGACACAGCTCCTGAGCAGTTGTAGGGAGGTGTTCGTGCACCTGACAGAGCCTACTGGTGGCCCCCGGTTGGAAGGGTTGCATTGGTTGGATGATCTTGATTCCCTCTTAACCCCTCCAGTCTCGGTAACAAGGTTTCACTTCAACGTTTTCCAGGGCCACCAATGCGTCTGCTTTTTCCCAGTGACTCATCTATCAGGGGTTGCAAACTGATGGCCAGACAATTAAACCTAACCCGCAGACAGACGCCACTCAGTCCTGCACTGCGGTTTAGAATTATTTGATTCTGAGCATCTTTCAATAGGCCCCACGCTCTCTGGCCTGCCTTAGTCATCATTGGTTCTTATTGTCCTCACACTACACCTTCCCTGCCTGGTCCTGTTTATATTTGAAATTGGCCTCTCCCCTTATTAATGATATGGCCTGAATGAATGAATGAATGAGTGCTACATTCGATCGCTGTCTGCCATAAAGCTGGAATCACGCTCACAGCCTCTGTATTTGCACTGGGGTTCAAGTTTCCATCTTTTAAAAAAGACATTGAAATCACCATCCCTGACAATTCTCTGCAACCCCTCCACCTTATAGACTAAATTTTTTCCGAAGGTGAACGAAACAAATGGTAATAACTCATTCACCATTTTCTGACCCCACAGTAAATGCAATTACCAATGGGTTTCAACGAATGGTCTGAAAGGGAATCCCACAATTATTGAATGAAGCAATTCTGAGCCTTGTGCAGATGTTATTCTGTTCTGTAGGATATTACCCATTAGCCCTCCCAGCCCACCCCTGGGAGAGACCTGGTTTGTGCCATTGGAGCTCCGTTTCATTGTCTCCAGCCCATAGTGTCTTCCTCTCCTCTCCAGCGTGGACCACGGCTTGTCTGCACTTCACCTACAAGACAACTTTGTGTCTCATGTGCTTCCTCTTTCCTTTTTTCTCTCCTATAAACTTTGTATTTATGGTTTCTTCCTTCACACCAGAACTACACCCAGAATCTTCCCAATTTAAGAAACTTTCTCAGGGATGGGCTCATGGGCATGTGATCTATGTAATCACACAGGGTTGCATGCTTTGAGGGTCCTGTGCTGGATTTAATGCTCTAGTGTTGCCATCTTGAAATTCTTCATGATTTTTCCATGAGGACTCTACATTTTCATTTGCCCTGCCCCTGCAAAGTAGGTAGGCCATCCTCAATATATTTAATCTGCCACCTAACTCATAAATGTCGTACGTATCTAAATTACATATCCTTGCTGCCAATTCTTTATTGCCTTCTTTAAAGTAGGGTGATCATCTGGTCGTGCCAGGCTTTCCACAAATCAGTGGTTCTCAAAGTTGGGCCCACAAAGCTCTTCATGCAGTTGGCTAGTTCATACTGACAACTGCTACATGGGTGTGCTCATACTCTCCTTTCACGAACAGTTATATTTACATTAAATCCAGATAGCATTTCCTGCTGTTTCAAAAGCAATACCCTTCCTCCTGGCCACTGATTTCAGCATCGCCCAACAGTCCAATCCCCTCATAGTTGAGGGGAAAATAAATCCTGGAGTTTACACTTTTTCTTACCACTTGCCATCTCACAGGAATTCATTCCACATTTCATGGGCAAATTCTTCGTCTTCCAAACACTGATAAAATTTATATCTGAATTGCAAACTCTTTGTCTCTGTGTTCCTGGACACAGGGTTTAAATGTCACTTTAACTTGGTACTTAGCCCTATAAAAATTATCTAAATACCTCAACATTACCTCTTCAATCAAGAGATTTAAATATGAAACCAGCTGGGCTATGATGAATAAGGCAACCAGCCTTCCTTTATTGCCCACAAATTTTTCAAAATTCCTATTAGAAAGAGCTCATTCAAGACCTCAGCTATGTTGATTGAAGAAGTTACCAATCCTTGGGTGGAAAGATGCACACAGGGTCTCCTTACCTCAACATGTAAGTGCTTGGAATAAGATGTCGATACAGAGATGAGATCCCAGCCACCCCAGTGATGGGGTTCAGGATGTGCTACCCCAAAATAGGGCACCTTGGCATTTGAGAAAATGACAGTGGCAGGAAGGTCACTCTCCCCTTCCTGCGGCCCTTCCCCCCTGAAGCAGGTCATAAAGCCTAGGAAGGATTTTCTGACCTTTCCCTGAACCAGGTCATAAGACCCTCAGGTGAATAAATAAAGAAAATGTGATATATATACGTAGTGGAATACTATTCACTCTTAAAAAAAGAAGGAAATCCTGTCATTTGTGACAACACGAATGAGGCTAGAGGACATTATGTTAAATGAAATAAGCCAAGAACAGAGAGTCAAACACTGCATGATCTCATTTATACACGGAGTGTAAAAAAGTCGAACTCATAGAAGCAGATAGTAGAACGGTGGGTACCAGAGGCTGGGGGGTGGGTGGGGAGGGGCGATGTTGGTCATAGGACACATAATTTCAGTTAGACAAGAGGAATAAGTTCAAGATATCTGTTGTACATCATGGCGACTACGGTTAATAACAATACTTAAAAACTGCTGAGAGAGTAGATCTTAAGTGTTCTCACCACAAAAAATGATAAGTATATGAGGTAAATGAATGTGTTAAATAGCTTGATTTAGCCATTCCACAGTATATACATATAACAAAACACCATGTTGTATACCATAAGTATATACAGTTTTTACTTGTCAATTAAAATTGTTTTTAAAGACCCTTATTTGAGAGGTGCCCTCCCTATGCTGGGAGGAAAGAAACTTCCTTGTCTCTGAAGGCAAAGGGTCACAAAGAACCTGAACAACAGGCCTTGCTAAGTGCCCCCAGTTTATTACTATTAGATCACACTCTTTGTCCTCCACAACCATCCACTCTTCATCAAACCCAGCATAAAAATACACCGGTTTAACCATTTCTTTGGGTCTTCATTTCCTTACGAAGGCTCCTGTGTCACATCAAACTTTTATGAAATAAACTTGCATGGTTTTCTTTAGTTAATCTGTTTTTTGTTGTAAGGGCCTCAGCCATGAACCCAGGATGGGTAGAGAAAAAGGTACTTTTCCTCCCCTACACCAGATTTTAAAAGGCCTGTGTCCCTCCCCTTCCATGAAAACAACTTTTCATTCCATAAATTCTGCAACTGGTGATAAGACTTGAAAAACAGGTAGCCCTGGTAATTAGGAATGACTGACTGCCATTCACATTTCAGCTGTAAACGCACAGTGAGGAAGCCTCGCCCGCCACGCAGCTGTGGGCAAGCAGCAAAGTCAAGGGACAGTGTGATGCCAGGCTCTAATGCAGAGAAAAAGCAGTGGCAGGTGACAAGGTGACACCCAGAGAAACTTCACTGGGGCTCACTCAAAGAGGAAGGTCAACCCGGAGAGTAGTTTGTTCAGACTCAAGAATGTTTCTCTCCTTTCATATGCACGTACCTCTGCATTCTGAGACATAATGAGTCCCTGTCATGTCCCACTGGACCGACAGAGACCTTCATAGATGAGAGTCACTGTCAGAATTTTCTTTTATTTCTTTTTTTTTTCAACAAGAGTCTAAGCAAGAATGTTCTCTTCACATGACAATCACCAACTGCTATGTGAATGCCCATCTGACCCTGAGACCTACACGGTGTCTGGCACAAAGAAATGCTCAATAGGTGTTTGTGGAACTTTTCCAGAGGCCAAGATCCCTGTTGCCTGGTGACACGTCTCGTACATCTTTGTATCACAGAGAAGGCTCAAAGGAGGACTGGTGTATGAACGTTGCAATGAGATTTGCTCTTTGTTTCCTTGCCCTTTACCGTGGATGAAATAGGGGCTGACAAAGACCCACCCCACGGGAAAGGAGGCCGGGATTGTAGGTCGGAAGCTGCGCTGAGCTGGAGGCCAAAGAGCCTTGGTTCTAGCTCTGACTCCTCACTAATTAACAGGTTTCTCCTCTCGCTCTCAGTTACCTCGGCTTAAAATAACGAAGCTGAATTATGATTTCTAAAATTCCTTTCGGGTTCCAAGATCCTATTATAAGCAGCATTATTTTTCTCCTCGAAAACAAAACTAGATAAAAATACTATCCATTGGCAAAGAGCCGTTCTCGATAAGACATCTCCCTTTCCTGTTAATGGAGGGGAAAACATTCAAACAATGAAGTCATTCAGGAAATGTTTACCAGAGCGAGATGAACTAGATTCTTAGGTGGGCAGCCGTGAAATGAAACAGAAACATTGTAAGGGCTTTATTATTCTCTCCAAAGGAAGAAAACTATTCTGTCCTTTTAAGGCCTTGACTCAAGAGAAATTACCAGCAATTAAAAGTTAGCATTTTCTAAATAGGAAAGAAAAAATTTATCTCCTGCCAAAAAATAAATTCTGAGAAGGTTAATTTGCTAGTTACTCATTCTTACTCAATCTTTCTCATCTTTTAAGTATATACAAATCTCTTTAAAGTCAAGCAACATTCTCCCTACAAACCCATTAAGTTGGTTGTTATTTTTGGAACCAGTTAATGAATATTATCCTTTGATTATACAAAACCAGAACCTCACCCTCTTAGATTCTTTCTTCATTAATATGCATAGCCTCCTCTTCTCCTCTTTTCGGGAGGTAAATGGCCATTATCATTAAAACAAGTGAAAGGAATATCAAAACACATCTCTGTTTTCAGATGCTGTGTCTCATGCATACTGGTGTACCCACTGTGTCTTATCGAAGGCTCGAAAGAATTCTTTCCTGAATGCTGCCATCAAATGGGCTGTAAAGCGTTTAATTAGTTAAAGTTCATGGGGGAGCAGTTTTCTGGATAGATGTTGGGAAAGGAAAAACTGCTGTATGGCTCAAAATCCTCAACTTCCCCAAGCCTTTTGTCATGGACTGTGTCCCTCCCCAAATTCATACGTTGAAGCCCCAACCTGCAATGTGATGCCATTAGGGGGTAAGGCCTTTGGGAGGTAACTTAAGGTCATGAGGGTGGAGCCCCCACAATGGAGTTCCCCTTTTTATAAGAAGAGGAAGAGACATCAGAGCTTCTTCTCTCCACCACGTGAGGCCATAGCGAGACGCCAGCCAGGATGAGGCCCTCACCGGAACTAGGGTGCCTGAACCTCACACTTCCCAGCCTCTGAAACTGTGAGAAATAGATGTCTGTTACTTAAGCCACCCCGTCTATGGTATTTAGTTAGAACAGCCCAAGCTGATTAAGACACCTTCCTTTATTAATGGATTTGCACGAGATGATTTTAGATGATTTGAGGTCCTTTGGGACTTCAACAATAATAAAAGGTAGGACAGGTTGCCATAGAATCAGAGTAAGAGAATTTCAAGTTAATCATTGGCTCATACAGACAAGAGGTATCAAGTGACATGCTGAGAAGGCATGCGTAAGAAATCAGAATAAGTGATTGCTGAGGAAGCCTAAAAACAGAAACCCCCACAAGTCAGTGGGCAGGGAGGGTGGCCTGATGGAACCACTATTTGAGGCGGACGATTTCAGTAAGCGTGTGTGGGAGTGGAGTGGCTTAGTGAGGTTGTGGGGAGGGCCTGCTGGGTCAAACCTGGCCAGATGTGTCTCGTGCAGATCAACATCATCTGTGCCTCACACACCCAAAGGTGGTATGAGGATAGGCTGTGACAACCAGCAGGTTTCCAAGGGGACCAATTCTAAAGAGCTCCACAAACTTTTCTGACTGTTGAGTGTCTCTCTTCAATGCCTGCTTGCTGCTCTGTATTTGTTTCTTAGGGCTGTCATAACAAAATGCCACAGACTGGGTAGCTTAAACAACAGAAATTTGTTTCTCACAGTTCTGGAGGCTGCAAAGTCCAAGATCAAGGTGCTGGCCCGTTCGGTTTCTGGAGAGGGCCGGCTTCCTGGCTTGTAGGCAGGGGCTTCTCACTGTGTCTGAGATGAAGCAGGGACCCCTCTTTGGGGCCTGCCGGGACCCCCTCCCAAGCATGGAAATAAGGGAGAATCTTGAGTCCCTTCAGGGAGAGTTCTGGGCACCTGGCTATCCCGAAAAAGTGAACGGGCGACCTGATGAGCAGGAAGACAGTAACAACAATGGTTCTCCAGGCAAGCCAGAGCCATGAGGTGTTCTGGTTCCCATGGAAACTAGAAGATGGCATCTTCACACATGTTCTTGGGTTATTTTTCAGAAATCCCCACTGGATGAAAAATGCAGATAAGGGGGAGCTGAGGAATTAAACTCTGATGGCCAGTTTTTGTTCTAAGTTTCCCACCGAGGGGCCAGGAGAGAGTCACACGCAGCTCAACATCCCTTTCAGCTAAACAAAGAATCTCTGAATCCACCTTTGACTTGCAAGCCCCTGCTTCAGTGTATCCTGCCTTTTCGGGCCAGGCCAATGTATAACCTCCATGTACCGATTTATAATTTTGTCTGTAACTTCTGCTTTCCTGAAATATACCCCTGCCTTTAAAAATCCTTACCTGTAAGTCATCAGGTCTTAAGCGTTAGCTGCCTGTTCTCCTTGTGTGATGCCATACAATAAAAACGCCTCTTTTTCCCTCTGCAACTCTTGGCTTTAGTGTCCAGGATTGCTGCACTGGGTGAGCGGACCCCAGTTTGGCTCAGTAACACATCCTCACACGGTGGGGAGAGAGAGAAAACTCGCTGGTGTCTCTTCTTATAAGGGCACTAATCCCACAGGACTAGGGCCCTACCTTCATGACCTCACTTAGCCCCAGTTACCTCCTAAAGGTCCCATCTCCTAACACCATCACACTGGGGGTTAAGGTTTGAACATACAAATTTTAAAGGGACACATACAGTCCATAATATTCCTCCCTCAACCCTCCAAAATGTATGCCCTTCTCAGCTGCAAAGGGAGTGGGGCTTTCACAAAGAGCCTCAGGACAGGAAGGTCCCCAGAGCCATGGGGGTGGTGCTGCCACCTTACTCGTTTCCTAAGGCAGAGCACTGAACCAAGAAGGATTATTCTTGAGCCTTAAGATCTAATGGAATTTGCCTTGCTAGATCTTGGACTTGCTTGGAACGTATCACCCCATTCTTCTTACTGATTTCTCCTTTTTGGAATAGGAATGTCTATTATATCTGTCCCACTATTGTATTTTGGAAGCACATAACCTGTCTGGTTTCACAGGTTCACAGCTGGAGAGGAATTTTGCCTCAGGATGAATCAGACTTTCAGTCTCATCCATACCTAATTTAGATGATATTTAAACGAGACTTTGAACTTTAGATTTTAGAATTGATGCTGGAATGAGTTGTTCTCTGTAAGGGACCCCATCCCCTGGCTTGCTGGAAAGGCCCACCCATGCAACTCTCTGCAAGGGTGGCCTCACCCCTAAAGCACTGGACAGGGGCATCCTGGCCTGCAGACAGTGGCTCCTTTAAGACAGAGGAAGAACCAGCCCTGCTCCCTGGGCCAGCAGGGGGAGTGGAAACCCTGATGATCTCTGAATTGCCTTTGGGGTCATTATTTCCTTTCCTTCAAAGATAAAGCATGTTCACAGAAAAATAGTCTCATTGTCCTATCCTAAGAATCTAAGAAGTCCAAAATCCTTCTTTCATTCTGTTCTGGTTTTTTTTTTTTTTTTTTTTTTTTGGCCCCCTTTGTCCCTGCTAGCTGCATTTCTGTTGATATAATCCCATCCAGTCCTGGCTTCTGCTGACATAGCTGATTAAATCTATGGTTCAAACCCACACTAATCTCTTTATAACAGAATTCAGCCACACCCCTGGTGTTCTCTTAAGAATAATCTTTCTCATTTTTTGCAATATGGATAGGCTGAGAATTTTCCAAATCTTCAAGTTTTGGTTCCTTTCTGCTTAGCAATTCCTTCTTAAATTCATCTCTCTCCTCTTCATTTTACTATAAGCAGTTAGAAAAAAACCAAGATGCTCCTTCAATACTTTGCTTAGAAATTTCCTCAGCTAAATACCAATTTCAGTGCTTACAAGTCTTACCTTCCACAAAACACTAGAAGACAAACACAATTCAATCAAGTTCTTTGCCACTTTATAACAAGTTTTCTCCAGTTTCCAATAACCTGTTTCTCATTTCTGAGACCTCACTGGAATGGCCTTTAATGTCCACATATTTAGGTATTTGTTACAGTAGCACCCAACTCTTAGTACCAAAATCTGTATTAGTTCCTTGATGCTTCCCTAACAAATTACCAGACTAGGTCGTTTAGATAATAGCAATTTATTTCTTACAGTTCTGGAGGCTGGGAAGTCCAAGATCAAGGTACTGGCTAATTTAATTTCTAGAGAGGACTCACTTCCTGGCTTTCAGGCAGCCACTGTCTTCTTGCTGTGTCCTCTGTTGAGGCTCAGAAAACAATACCCCAAAATATGGCACTTTAGCATGATGAGTGCTTTGAACAATGGAGATTGAAAGGCCCCAGAACTAAGGTCTCTCTCTGATCTTCTCCTGCTCCCCTCTCACCTTTTTCCCTTCCAAAACACAGGGTCATCTCTCTCTGAAGTTCCCTTATCTGACTGAGTTCTTCCAAATGGAATGCAATTGTCTTGAACCCCCACTCTAGGAATCTCATCAAACAACCAGTGGAGACTAAAAGTCATCACGATACCCAGGCAGACTATTGCCTACTGGGGGGCTGCTCCAAAACAATGTTTATTACCTGGGAGACTTTATTTGCATAATAAGACAACCTTTGTTGACAGTGCAGTATTGCCCCTCGCCTTCCCATAACTCCTTTCCACCCCCTCCAGAGCCCAGAGGAACTCTGTCCCAGGCTATGTTTTGTTATTTGGGTCCATTCACTTTCCCTAAAAATATTTACTCTACCTCTAAAATTGCCTACATCCTCTACTTCTCTCTCCCCTATAAAAAAAAGGAATTTAAACTTCAACCATCTGGCCTTCCTTTGAGTTTCATACTTTGTGTGGCTCCCATGTGCTTGCATGTTAAAATTTGTGTGCCTTTTCTCCTATTAATCTACTGTCAGTTTGTTTCATAGATTGAAATTATTGAATCTTCAGAGGGTGGAAAGAAAGTTCCTTCTGCTCCTACATCTCACATGGTGAAGAAAGAGCAAAATCTCTGGTGTCTCTTTTTATAAGGGCACTAATCCTGTTGGACAAAAGCCCCAACCTCATGACCTTCTCTAATACTATTTATCTCCCAAGGGACCCTTCTCCAAATACCACCACCTTTTGAGTTCAGGTTTCAACACATGAATTTTAGGAAAGACACAAACTCTCATGCTCCTTTACACTCACAAACTTGAAGCTAAATAAGCTATTTATTCATTAATGCCAACATCTATATGAGTTTGATCAAATGCAACCAAATAAACTATTTCTGATCACACACTTTTATTATAATCTTGTAGACAAGAGCAAAGAGGAACAAGAAGCATCTATTGAAAATATTTGTGAAATGTAAAAGATTGGACTCTTGCTCATAATGAGACAGAGAGGATTAACATATTAATGCCACCATTTTTCCTGCCTTACTTGTGCTAAAAAGGACTACTGTTTCCCTCCTTAAGCGTTTTCTCCTCCCTTGCACTTCAGGGATGAATTTGCCCTTGTCAAATTGGGGCTTTAATAATGCAGAATCAGTAGTAACTGAAAGATAGGAAGTAAATGGATATGAACATATTCTGAGACTGGACCACATGGCTCACAGCTTCCATCTACATTTGTTTTACATTACCTCATTTTCAAATGGTTTCAAGACAGCTGCAAGATTGTTAACCAAGAAAGTAGCTGTCAAGCACTAAGAAGGGCCTGAGATTTTACCTTATTTATAAGCTAACAAGTTAGCCCACCCAGTTTTCATGGCAGAAGACATGAGATTCCAGAGTCAGAGACAAAGGGCTTTATTACTCATTGCACAGAAAGCAGCATGAGCATCTTCATATTTGCATTAGTTCTGCTGCCCCTAAATCCCAAGGGAGCTACATGGACAAGCCCAAATTGATGCCTAAATGCTCAATGACTGGGTTGCAGGAGAGGAACTCTGAGCTTAGGAAATTTGAGTATTTTTTAGTGGGCAGTAGGCATGCCTGTATTTGGAGAAAGACAGTATCCCTATCTTTCAATACTGTTTGCTGTACCAACATCCTTGAAAAGAGAGTCCCTAAAAAGAAGAGTTAGTGCCTTGCTTGTAAGACATGCAGAAACATGAGAGTCCCAGGGGGAATTACTTCCCAAAAGTAGCAGATAATGACTTTAAATCTCCTCCCTATCCAGATAGCATTTAGCCTTTGGAGTTCTAGACTGAGCTACCATTATGGACACAAACATACTCAGAATGCTCTCATGATCTGGAAGTTTCTAAACTTTAGTTGCCCCCAAAATGTAAAGTACTAAGACCCATAAGCAATGCACAATTTCAAAAACATCAACATAAGAAAAAACTAAAGAAATAAAAAATAATATTGCCATTAATAACAATAATATCAATAAAAGAGTAATTATTGGGTGGTTGTAATATACCAGAAGCTATGTTAAAGACCTATGTATATAATATTATTTGATTTTATGGATAAGAAATAGTCATAAAGAAATAAATTACTCATCAAGCATCATACAGACCATAAGTAATAGTTGGAAAATAGACACCAAAAACTGAGCTCTTACGACCATTTTGCTTCTGACAAGAAAGAAAAAGCAAGATCATACCCATCCAAAGAACCAAAATCAAAGTCCTCACCAAAGACTAAGGCTAGCAGGTAGCCAAGGTGAGACAGCCATAGGAAATGTTCTCCTCCAAGATCCTGTTCCAGACATCATTCCTACCAACCTGGGTGGGTAGGTAGCTCCAAACACAATCTGTATCTATCCAGGCCAAATACCTCCCCCAGGGATCTCATGCTCTTTGAGTCCATCACCAGGCAAAATGTTTAAATAAACAAATAGAACCAAAAAGCAAATGCCAAAACTTAAAATGCAAACAAATAAAAAGACATGAATTGGTCTTTTTTTTTAAACCACTTTGTTGACGTATGATTGACATGTAGAAAGCTGGCAAAAGAAAGACAAAGACTAACTCCTGCTCAACATTACTAATCATCAGGAAAATGCAAATCGAAACCACAGTGGGATATTACCTCACACCTGTTACGATGGCTATTATTTAAAAAAAAAATAGAAAGGTAACAAGTGTTGGTGAGAATGTGGAGAAAAAAGAAGGCTGGTACACTGTTCTTGGGAATGTAAATTAGTACAGCCTTCATGGAAAACAATATGGAGTTTCCTCAAAAAATTAAAAATCAAACTACCATATGACCCAGAAATCTCACTTCTGGGTATTTATCCAAAGAACTTGAAATCAGGATCTCAAAGAGATGCCTGCTCTCCCATGTTCATTGCAGCATCATTCATAATAGCCAAGATGTGGATAAATGTCTATTGACAAATGAATGGATAAAGAAAATGTGATATAAACATACAGTGGAATATTATTCAGCCTTAAAAAAGAAGGAAATTGTGCCATTTGCAACAACATGGATGGACCCAAAGGGTATTATGCTAAGTGAAATAAGGCAGACATAGGAAGACAAGTACTGAATGATTTCACTTATGTGTCCACATATAAGTGGACACATAAATGAAATCATAAATAAACTAAAATAGTTCAAACTTGTAGAAGCAGAGAGTAGAATGGTAGTTGCCAGGGGCCAGGGGAAGAAGAAAGTAGGAGCTTATTGTCAAAGAATGCAAAGTCAGTTATACAAGATAAATAAGTTCTGGAGATCCTCTGTGCAGCATAATGCCTACAATTAATAATACCACATTATATACTTAAAATTTGCTAAGAGGGTAGATCTTATATTAAATAATTCTTATCTCTAATAGCAATAATAATAATAAAGGGTGTAGGAGGAAACTGGGAGGTGAAGAATGTTTATGGCCTTGATGGTGGTGATTGTTGCACAGGGGTATACTGATCCCCAAACTCATCAGGTTATATACATTAAATATATACAGCTTTCTACATGTCAATTATACCTCAACAAAGTGGTTTAAAAAAAAAGATTGATTCATGAGCTAACTTTGTAGAACATAAACTAATTTAGGAAAATTCCACCTTAATGTGGAATGTGCTGATGATTTTCCACTAAATTGCTCCCATTACTTTATCTTCTCTTCCTTGCAAAAGTTTTAATCCTGCTGGAAATGAGAGGAATATATTCTTTAAGGACTAGCGGTTGTTTCTCCCACAGTGTAAGGGAAGAAACAGCAGCCAGTAGTGCAGTTAGTCTGTGAGAGCAGCAGAGAAGCTACTGCTACACTTCTTGCTTGGAAATGGAGTGTATTAGTCTGAGTGTGCTAGGCTCAGCTATAGTAACAAATAAATCTTTAGATCTCAGTGACTTAACCCAAAGAAAATGTATTTTTCACCTATGCATATAAAGTTCAATGCACATGTTCATGGTTGGGCAGCTTTCCTCCAAATGGTGACTCAGAGCACAAGGCCCTGTTTCTCTTGTAGCTCTGCCCTCTCTACCTAAAGGCCTAAAAGATGACTACAGAGGGTAGACAAAGAGGACTGCAAATGGGAGATTTATTACAGGCCAAACCCAGAGATAGTGCACATCACTTCCACCCACATTCCGAGGATCAAAACTAGATGTATGTCCCTTCCATCTCATTGTCTCTGTCACACTGGGTCAGCCAAACCACCCTGGGTCCTCAGTTCTTGAAATATCTGGGTTAGAGTCCCATATCTTAGTGTTTTCAGTGTGTTTTCTCAAGAAATCCTGGGGCGCTATGCAGCATAATTTTGACACTGTGTCACATTCAAACAAACATAATGTGGCAACAAACATGTACGTAATTCTCCAAGTCTTTCTCAGTCTTTACAAAATATCAAAAAGGATATTCTGTATTTTTAAAATGTATCCTCAAAATGTTCTCTCGTTATCACTGTCCCTCCTAATATTTTCCACCCAGAGCGCAAATGTTCCCTGAAACTCTCCTGGTTTCAACACTCCCTCAGAAAATGCCCTCTGAGAGACAGTGCCGTGACTTTCCTCTGTCTTTCCTTCTCCCCATTTCAGATCTGTATTATCGATCAACTGGCCTCCCTCACTTCATTAGCATTCTCTCCGTGTCATCCACTGCCTAGAGTATCCCTATGAAGAGCCTACGGGCTAGCCCAGTGAGAAAGAATCTTTTCCTCAAAGAAATCGCCAGAGGTGGTAGATTGCAAATACTCCCACAGTCATAATTTACTGCAAATGCCAAATGTATTTAGAGCAGCAGAAACCAGCTTGCCTCCTAAAGGGTTATGAACTTGGAAAGACCAGAGGGGTTTAAAAGTCTGATTTAACTGAAAATCCACTTATCTTTGGCAGTCTTACTTTTCTCTATACCCACAGTTCTTGGCACAGAGAAAGTTCTTGATTGCCTGTGGAATAAAGCCAAATGGTTTAGTTGCTGAAACAAATGTAACAGCAGCACCGTCATAGAACCTTCACAAAGGAAGAAATGTAACCAGCCATCTCCAAATTAACTATCAGTTTCTTAGAGAGGAGAAAAGATTCTCCCAACGCCTCTCAGAAATTATCCCAACTTGGGATGTCAGGAGACAATGCTTTTAAAGCCGCTAAAGGGAAATCAATTTTAAGGGACATTTACTTATAGTGTAAAATATCTGACACACATTCTTGCTTCTTCAGCTTAGGTAAGTGCCACCTCTTTGGCAAGGTTCTGCTCAGTTCCCATCATTGCCAGGAAAACTTTTCAAGTCTCAACCCTCAGGAAACAGCACTTTCTGCTTTTTTCACCAGACTCTCAGCATGTGCTTCCTCCTGCTGCAGATTACCACCCCATGTTTGTGTCCCCTCTCCAAGGAGATGGGAACCTTCATCAGAGCAGAAAGACCAAGCAGGAGCTGAACCCACACTCTTCCCCATCTCCAAGTCCAAAGGCTTTTTGTCTCTTCCCCATCATACACAGTACTGTACTTAGTACATCCCAACTCAATGCTGATGGTTGAAAATGAAATATATATATATATATACACACACACACATATATTTCAAACCACAAAGACAAAAAGAGAAAAAAAGAAAGAAACAAAGAATTTATAAAACAACTAGGAAATGATTAACAATATGACAGGAATAAAGCCTCACATATCAATACTAACCTTGAATGTAAATGGGTTAAATGGTCTACTTAAAAGATGTAGATTGGCATAATGGGTAAAAAAGCATGATCCAATTATATGCTGTGGACAAGAAACTCACTTTACCCATAAAGACACAAATAGACTGATAGTAAAGTGGTGGAAAAAGATATTCCATGTAAATGGAAACCAAAAATGAGCAGAAATAGCTATATACTTACGTCAGATAAAACAGACTTTAAATCAAAGCCGATAAAAAAAGACAAAGAAGGTCATTATACAACGATGACCTTATTAAAAGGATCAATTCAGCAAGGGGATATAACAATCCTAAATATATATTTACCCAACATCAAAGCACCTGGATTCACAAAACAAATATTACTAGACCTAAAGAAAGAGATAGACAACAATACAATAATAGTGGAAGACTTTAATACCCTACTCACAGCACTAGTTAGATCTTTGAGACAGAAAATCAACAAAGAAACACGGGGCTTAAATTGGACTTTAGACCAAATGGACTTAACAGACATTTACAGAACATTTTACCCAACAACTAAAGAATATACATTCTTTTCATCAGCAAATGGAGCATTTTCCAAGATAGACCACAAGTTAGGCCACAAGACAAGATTTAACAATTTTAAAAAACTGAAATCGTATCAAGTATCTTCTCAGACCACAGTGGAAGAAAGCTAAAAATCAATATCATAAGGAACTTTGGAAACTGTGCAAATACATGGAAATTAAATAACATGCTCCTGAATGATCATTGAAGAAATTAGGATGAAAATGTAAAATTTTTTTGAAACAAATGAAAATGAAAACACAACGTACTAAATCCCGTGGGACACAGCAAAAGCAGTGCTAAGAGAGAAGTTTACATCATTAAATACCTACATCAAAACAGCAGAAAGATCACAAATTAACATCTTAATGTCACATGCCAAGGAACTAGAAAAACAAGAAAAAGCCAAACCCAAAGTTAGCAGAAGAAAAGAAATAACAAAGATCAGAGAAGAATTAAATTTAACAGAAACCAAACAAAAAATACAAAGGAGCAACAAAACAAAAAGTCAGCTCTTCAGAAAGATAAACAAAATTTATAAACCACTAGCTAGACTAACAAAGTAAAGAAGATCCAAATAAACAGAATCAGAAATGAAAAAGAAGACATTACAGCTGATACCACAGAAGTACAAAAGATTATCAGAGACTATTACGAACAACTATATGCTCATGAACTATAAAACTTAGAGGAAATGGATAAATTCCTGGAAACATACAACCTCCCAAGATTGAACCAGGAGGAAATAGAATTCCTGAACAGATCAGTAATGAGTAACAAGATTGAATCAGTAATAAAAAATCTCAGAACAAAAAAAGCCCAGGACCAGAAGGATTCACAGCTGAATTCTACCAAACATAAAAAGGAGAACAAATACCATTCCTCCCGAGACAGTTCTCAGAAACTTCTCATTCTACGAGGACAGTGTCAACCTAATACCAAAACAGACAAGGGTACAACAAAAAAAGAAACTAAAGACCAATATCCCTCATGAACATAGATGCAAAAGTCATTAATAAAATACTGGGAAATCAAATCCAACAGTACATCAAAAAGATAATACGCCATGATCAGGTGGGTTTTATACCAGGGATGCAATGATGGTTCAACATATGCACATCAATAAATGTGATACATTACATAAACAAAATTAAGGACAAAAACCATACAATCATATTAATAGATGCAGAGAAAGCATTTGATATAATTCAGCATCCCTTCATGATAAAAATCCTCAATAAACTGGCAGAGAAGGAACATGCCTCAACATAATAAAGGCCATATACAACAAACCCACACCTAATATCATACTTAATGGGGAAAAGTTGAAAGCATTCTCCCTAAAAACTGGAACACGACAAGGATGCCCACTTTCACCACTCTTATTCAACATAGTACTAGGAGTCCTTGCCATAAGCAATCAGGCAAGAGAAAAAAATAAAAGACATCCAAATTGAAAAACAGGAAATCAAATTATCCTTGTTCACTGATAATATGATCTTACATCTAGTAAACCCTAAAGACGCCACCAAAAAACTCTTAGATTAGATAAATGAATTCAGTAAAGTTTCAGGATACAAAATCAATGTATATAAATAAGTAGCATTTCTATATACCAATAATAATCTATCTGAGAACCAAATCAAGAAGCCAATCCCATTTACAATAGCTACAAAAATAAAATAAAATAAAATAGCTAGGATTAGGCCAGGAGCAATGGCTCATGCTTGTAATCTTAGCACCTTGGAAGGCTGAGGCAGGAGAATCACTTGAGGCCAGGAGTTTGAGACCAGCCTGGGCACTGCTACAAGACCCCACTGTTACAAGAAATTAAAAAGAAATAGCTGGGCGTGGGGGCACATGCCGATAGTCCTACCTACTCAGGAGGCTGAGGCAGGAGGATCACTTGAGCCTAGGAGTTTGAGGCTGTAGTGAGCTATGACTGCACTCCAGCCCGGACAATAGAGGGAGACTCTGTCTCTAAAAAAAATTAAAATTTTAAAAAAAATCTAGGAATATATTTAATCAAGAAGGTGAACAAGATCTCTATAAGAAAAACTACAAAACACTGATGAAAGAAATTGTAGATGACACAAACAAGTAGAAAACATCTCATGCTCGTGGATCAGAAGAATTAATATCATTAAAATGACCATACTGCCCAAAGCAATCTATAGGTTAAATGTATTCCCTATCAAAATACCAAGATCATTTTTCACAGAATTAGAAAAAAAAATTCTAAAGTTCACCAAAAAAGCCCAACTAGCCAAAGCAATCTTGAGCAAAAAGAACAAAGCTAGAGGCATCATATTGCTTGACTTCAAATTGTACTCCAAGGCTACAGTAACCAAAACAACATGGTACTGATATAAAAATAGACACATAGATCAATGGAACAGAATGGACAATTTAGAAATAAAGCCACATATGTACAGCCAATTGACCTTTGACAAAGTCAGTAAGAACATATACTGGGGAAATGACACCTTTTTCAATAAATGGTTCTGGGAAAATTGGATTATCATATGCAGAAGAATAAAACTGGACCTCTATCTTTAATGGTACACAAAAATCAACTCAAAATGGATTAAAGACTTGAATGTAAGACCTGAAACTATAAAAATACTAGAAGAAAACCTAGGGAAAACTCTTCTGGACATTGATCTAAGCAAAGAATTCATGATTAAGACCTCAAATTACAGGCAACAAAAATGACAAATGAGACTCAATTAAACCAAAAACCTTTTTGCACAGAAAAAGAAATAATCAACAGAGTGAACACACAACCTGTGGAATGGGAGAAAATATTTACAAACTATACATCTGACAGGGGACTAATATCCAAAATTTACGAAGAACTCAAACAACTCAACAACAACAAAAAATAACCCCATTGAAAAGTGGGCCAAGAATGTGAATACACATTTTTCAAAAGAAGACATACAAATGGCCAAGTATATGAAGAAATATTCAACATCACTAATCCTCAGAGAAATGTAAATTAACACCACAATGAGATATCACCTTACGCCAATGAGAATGGCTATTATTAAAAAGACAAAAAAAGAATGACAGATGTTGGCAAGGATGCAGAGTAAAGGGAACTCTTATATGCTGTTGATGGGAATGTAAATTAGTGCAACCTCAATGTAAAACAGTATAGAGAATTCTCAAGGAACTAAAAATAGAACTAACATACAATACAGCAATTCCACTATTAGGTGTCGACTCAAAGGAAGATAAATCAATATATAAAAAAGGTACCTGCATTCATATATTTATTACAGCACTAGTCACAATAGCAAAAATATGGAATCAACTTAAATGTCCATTAATGGAGGACTGGATAAAGAAAATGTAGTGTGTGTATACACACACACACACACACACACACACACACTGGAATACTATTCAGCCATTGAAAAGAATGAAATCATGTCTTTTGCAGCAACATGGATGAAACTGGAGACCATTATCTTAAGCAAAATAACTCAAGACACAGAAAGACAAATACCACATATTCTCACTTATAAGTAGGAGCTAAATAATGTGGATACATGGAAGCAGTGTGTGGAATGATGGATAATGGAGACTTGAAGGGGTTTGGAGTGGGGGAGGCAGATGATGGGAGGTTGTTTGGAGGGTACAATGTGTGTTACCTCAGTAAAAAATAAAATAAAGTAAATCGAAGCTAGAAGATTTTTAGCTAAAGATAAATAGTGTTAGTCCATGAGTCATTTTTATGTTAATAGATATTTTTACAATCAGAAGCACCAGTCAGACTACCAATTCATTTCTGTCCCTGACAAACCGGTTTTGATACACTGAGATTATTGCACGTGTGAAGTCTCTTGTTACATGAAAATTCAAACACTGTTAGAGAACAAAGCAATATGAAGACCTCTATTTCTGCCATTTGACACCAAGGAAAACAGAAACTGGATACTATTTCCTAGGTTATGCTGGAGGCATACACTACATGCACATACTACACAGACAGACAGTCAGACAGACAGACAGACAGACACACACACACACACACACACACACACACACACACACACACACAGAGTCAGCATCTGCCTTGAATGATCAAGGTAACTAAGGCTTCCACTATGGTTGACGAGTTACCATGGAAACTCAGGGCTAGGAGGATGTAGAGACTGCGTGAATCCAGCCTCCTCATTTTACCGATAAAGAGCCTCTGTGATTTTGTGACTTGCTGAAGTTCATACTGCACATTAGAAGCCATACTGTGACTTATACCAAAGATTTCTGGCAACTCATCCATAAGGCTTTGTACTGCATCCAGCTCTTTCAGGTAGCTGAAAGTTTACAAGTATTAAAGGGAAAAGCAACTCATTAAGCAGATGATGCAGCAAGTATAATAAGGAATGTTTAGAATTCTGGAAAAAATACAAATTAGAAAAAAATATTTGTAATTATAGCTCTAGCAGATATCACAATATAATTAACATATTTTTAAGTTTTCCTAATCATCAAAATTAGGCCAACGTGATCCTCCTTAAAGAGAAAGATGACTTTAAATGGAAATTTCAGAGGCTCAGGAGGAACACTTTAACTAAACAAATGAAGATACTTTCTTGGATGATAAATTTCTGGTCATTGTCTGGTTTGCACCAAGATATAATTACATTGCACATAGAATTGGTTTAATTATTCTAATGGCAAATTCAAATTGCCTTGTAAGTGCTAATTTCAATTTATCTGGTGGTTTGTGTGTACATGGGTTTGCAAGCACACAGACACACACACAGAATGAATTGGCTTCACTGGGTCATGCCTAATTGATAGACATCTTTAGTGTCCAGTCTTATTCTTATGTGTTTATGTCAAATAAACCAGTCTCTTCCTCATTTCCTCCACCTGCCCCAAACCCTGATACAGACACAAATTAAATTATTAGGCAAAGGAGAAAGACTTCCTCATTACCCAAAATGAACGGCAATTTGACAATGGTCAGGGAAAGTTCAAACAGTTTCTTCATGCATGAGCAACCTACAGACCATCTGCAATTCCACATTAACAAAAAAAAAAAAGGCAGAGAAAAGCTATTAAACGGGGTGATGCTGTCAACTTTTAGACATTTTAGAACAAAGAAGCAGGATTTAAACACAAATACTTGCTTTGAAGGCTGCCGGCTGGCGAGGTTTTCGGTAGGTTTATAGTTTGTGACTAGGGTTTTATATTTCATTTGCTCTATTTCAGCTTATTCTTTAATTCATTCTTCAATAGCTTAAAGGGTTCAATGAAAGAGAAGAAACAAATACAAACAATATTATACTGATAAGACATGTTCAAACACAGTTATATCCAAAGCAGAATATACACAACAAGCATTAAATCATGGCTGGGCAGGGTGGCTCACACCTGTAATCCAGGGAGGCCGAGACAGGAGGATAGCTTGAGGTCAGGAGTTCGAGACCAGCCTAAGCAAGAGTGAGATTGTCTCTACTAAAAATAGAAAAATTAGCCGGGAGTCGTGGCACATTCCTATAGTCCCAGCTACTCGGGAGGCTGAGGCAGGAGGATCACTTGAGCCCAGGAGTTTGAGGTTGCTGTGAGCTAGGCTGACACCACGGCACTCTAGGCTGGCCGACAAAATGAGACTCTGTCTCAAAGGAAAAAAAAAAAAAAGAAATGAAATCATATCTCTCATCTCTTGATCCTGAGATCTATTTTTTTTCTTCTTTACTTTAAGTTAGGGGACTAAGGGACAGCAAAAGAATAAAAGATGTTGACTATGAAACAGCTTTAAAAAAATGTAGCAAGTGTAGA
>NW_012149052.1:1873591-1875395 GCF_000956105.1 Propithecus coquereli
CAAGATCATTTTTCACAGAATTAGAAAAAAAAATTCTAAAGTTCACCAAAAAAGCCCAACTAGCCAAAGCAATCTTGAGCAAAAAGAACAAAGCTAGAGGCATCATATTGCTTGACTTCAAATTGTACTCCAAGGCTACAGTAACCAAAACAACATGGTACTGATATAAAAATAGACACATAGATCAATGGAACAGAATGGACAATTTAGAAATAAAGCCACATATGTACAGCCAATTGACCTTTGACAAAGTCAGTAAGAACATATACTGGGGAAATGACACCTTTTTCAATAAATGGTTCTGGGAAAATTGGATTATCATATGCAGAAGAATAAAACTGGACCTCTATCTTTAATGGTACACAAAAATCAACTCAAAATGGATTAAAGACTTGAATGTAAGACCTGAAACTATAAAAATACTAGAAGAAAACCTAGGGAAAACTCTTCTGGACATTGATCTAAGCAAAGAATTCATGATTAAGACCTCAAATTACAGGCAACAAAAATGACAAATGAGACTCAATTAAACCAAAAACCTTTTTGCACAGAAAAAGAAATAATCAACAGAGTGAACACACAACCTGTGGAATGGAAGAAAATATTTACAAACTATACATCTGACAGGGGACTAATATCCAAAATTTACGAAGAACTCAAACAACTCAACAACAACAAAAAATAACCCCATTGAAAAGTGGGCCAAGAATGTGAATACACATTTTTCAAAAGAAGACATACAAATGGCCAAGTATATGAAGAAATATTCAACATCACTAATCCTCAGAGAAATGTAAATTAACACCACAAT
This sequence comes from Propithecus coquereli, assembly GCF_000956105.1. NCBI lineage: Eukaryota > Metazoa > Chordata > Mammalia > Primates > Indriidae > Propithecus > Propithecus coquereli. The sequence goes on from NW_012149052.1 coordinate 1,874,403, forward strand.
GAGATATCACCTTACGCCAATGAGAATGGCTATTATTAAAAAGACAAAAAAAGAATGACAGATGTTGGCAAGGATGCAGAGTAAAGGGAACTCTTATATGCTGTTGATGGGAATGTAAATTAGTGCAACCTCAATGTAAAACAGTATAGAGAATTCTCAAGGAACTAAAAATAGAACTAACATACAATACAGCAATTCCACTATTAGGTGTCGACTCAAAGGAAGATAAATCAATATATAAAAAAGGTACCTGCATTCATATATTTATTACAGCACTAGTCACAATAGCAAAAATATGGAATCAACTTAAATGTCCATTAATGGAGGACTGGATAAAGAAAATGTAGTGTGTGTATACACACACACACACACACACACACACACACTGGAATACTATTCAGCCATTGAAAAGAATGAAATCATGTCTTTTGCAGCAACATGGATGAAACTGGAGACCATTATCTTAAGCAAAATAACTCAAGACACAGAAAGACAAATACCACATATTCTCACTTATAAGTAGGAGCTAAATAATGTGGATACATGGAAGCAGTGTGTGGAATGATGGATAATGGAGACTTGAAGGGGTTTGGAGTGGGGGAGGCAGATGATGGGAGGTTGTTTGGAGGGTACAATGTGTGTTACCTCAGTAAAAAATAAAATAAAGTAAATCGAAGCTAGAAGATTTTTAGCTAAAGATAAATAGTGTTAGTCCATGAGTCATTTTTATGTTAATAGATATTTTTACAATCAGAAGCACCAGTCAGACTACCAATTCATTTCTGTCCCTGACAAACCGGTTTTGATACACTGAGATTATTGCACGTGTGAAGTCTCTTGTTACATGAAAATTCAAACACTGTTAGAGAACAAAGCAATATGAAGACCTCTATTTCTGCCATTTGACACCAAGGAAAACAGAAACTGGATACTATTTCCTAGGTTATGCTGGAGGCATACACTACATGCACATACTACACAGACAGACAGTCA
>NW_012149052.1:1877049-1932768 GCF_000956105.1 Propithecus coquereli
ATCTATTTTTTTTCTTCTTTACTTTAAGTTAGGGGACTAAGGGACAGCAAAAGAATAAAAGATGTTGACTATGAAACAGCTTTAAAAAAATGTAGCAAGTGTAGAATTCCTTCAACACAAATTCGATAGTGAAGAAACTAGCTGCCATTACAGGTAGTGTTGGTACAGAATCTAATCATTAAATTAGGCGATTAAAAGTTTTCAAAAAACTGGAATAAAGATATAAGTGGTGCTTTGGGTTGTAAGAAAATGTATGGGCTTGAAAAATTGTCCTAACTCTTGGGCCGAGATTGTAAATCTCTTCCTGGTTGAGTTGAATTTTGCAAACCCCATAAAGGTGAAAGAATAAGAGTAAGTAAATCAAACATATAGTAATGATGTTCTCAAGTTAAACTTTAAAATAAGCTAACAGTAAACATTAGTTAGTCAGCACTGAGATTTTTTAATGGTCTCCTTATTTAATGTATTTAAATATGGTATTAAATAATCTATCAGAGTTGTGATTCATCTACAAGAATTAACAGTATAAATGTGATTATTTAATTTGATTACATTTATAAACAGTTTTGGAATGTTTAAGAGAGTAAGATTTATTAACCAAATTAGTATGTGAAGTTAACTTAGTAGTAAACTGAAAACTAATTAAAGAATTAAGTAAAATCCACTTAACTTTTTTCATATCAAAAAAACAGATTTATAACCCTGACTCAAGTGTAACAAAATTGATACATGCAACCAAAAACATTTGTAACCCCATAATATTTTGAAATAAAAAATTAAACATTAAAGGCTTAGGAAAACTAGGCTTTTATAATACATTTCATATTCAGCTTTAATAAATTTAATATCAATTAAGGCAAGCAGCTGCAAATGTTTCTTTGTTACAGAAAGCCCCTGTCAAATACTTAAAAACTCAGTTGCAGAAAAAACAGTGAGTATGTCATATATTACTATGATGTTGATGATAGTGAGAAAATGAGAGACACCAACAGAGCATTGCCCACCAGTTGGCCCATAAAGTCATCCTATACCCTTTTCCCCCACATTAGAGTCTCATTTTTCTGCCTTACAATTGTATATGATTTGGAAAGAACTCCCAGATATATAGTTTAGTATTAAAAAGCTAAGGGCAAAACAGGGTGTATAATATTTTCTTAGCTAGATACCAAGTTAGCTGCTATTTAAAAAGGGTCTAATCATTCATAGCTTAGGACTAATATGGCAGCTTCATGGTCTCAGAGATGTAGGCATGTTCTATCACATCGCTTTTTTTTTTTTTATTTCAGAGTATTATGGGGCTACAAATGTTTAGGTTACAAATAGTGCCTTTGCCTTGCCCAATTCAGAGCTGCAAGTGTGTCCACCCCCCAGATGGTGCACATTGCACCCATTAGGTGTGAATATACCCATCCCCTCTTCCCCCCTCCCACCTGTCCTACTGTCACGCTGCTTTTTCATCCTCATCATCCCACTTCCATATCATGGTAAAATAAGGCTGCTGCAGCTCCTACCATCAAGTCAGCATCACTCCCTAGAAGGAAAGAAAGGCTCCTTTCTTTTTAAGGTCACAACTCGGAAATTACCTATATCACTTCAGTTTACATCTCATGGGCTATAACTTTGGCACATGGCCACACCTAGCAGCAAGGAAAGTTGAGAAATATAGTCATTAGCTGGGTGTCCATATGCCCAGATAAGATGTCTTGTATTACAGAAGGAGGAGAGAACAGATACTCAGGAGACTGCTAGCAATCTCTGCACAAATATGCTGCTTTTTATGTTTAAAAAAAAAAGCAAAAAAGTATTGAGAGTGCTCTCATCTGTGCATAAAGAAAATATGTAAGCTTAGGAAACAAATAAGATGCATACAATAAATCACTGGCTCCAGAACATTGGCCCATGGTCCAATGTCAGTATGTAATGAAGTTTTCATTAGCCCCAAAATAAAATTTTAAAAAGAACAAATAGTGAGTGAATTATAAATTTATGTTTATTTGATTTAAAGTGTTATTCTCTATGAGGCCCTTTCTACTTTTTGAGTTAAAACATCCTTTCTTTTATGCAATAATGCTGACACTAAATGGTAATCTAACTGTCCATTTAGGAAATGGAATGGAATACCCAGGCACTACACAAGATGCTGAGGATTCAGGGGTTATAATAGTCCTTACACTCATAAAATTTAGAGTCTAGTGGGGAAGAAGGATGGTAAGTAGAGTCTCAAGCTAGGATAAGTGCTATTTTTAAGAAGAAATGTAGAAGGTGCTATGAGAGAATGTTCTGAGGAACTTAACTTGGATTGGAGAGTGAGCAGAGGCTTCCAGGAGGAAGAGGTATTCAATATGCATCTGAAAACGAGCAGCAGTTAGCTGCGAGACCGGTAAGGAAGAGTGTTGTAGGCAGACAGGTCAGCATGTGCAGAGGCCTAAGAACGATGAGTTTGGCCCACTGAAGGTCCTAAAAGAAGGGTCTGTGGCTAGAACTGAGTCATCATAGGGAATAACGGCAGAGGGGTTGTTAGGGGACAGATAGAGGGTCACAGACCATACACAGATTTTTAGATCTGCACCCAGAGCATAGAAGGTTTTGAGCAGGAAAACAACTATCCAATTTACATTTTTAAAAGGTCACTCTGGCTGTGGAGTGGGAGATAATGAAGTAATCCAGACAAGAGATGGGGGAAAGTAGAATGGCAAAGATGATGGCAAGAAGTGGGCACCCCAGAGATTCACCCCACTGGGGTAGATTTTGGTGAGATGTTTGGCTCCGGGAGACAGAAGCAGGACTGTGATTAAGAATCGAGGCTCTGGAGTCAGACTGCCTGATTCAAACCCTGGCTCTGCTCTGTCCAGTGAAACTTGCCTCAGGGCCTGAGTCTCCTCATTTGCAGAGTAGAAAGGGAAATACTAACGACACCTCAAACATGGTGAGGCATAGATGAGACCATTCACTTAAAATACCTGGAATAATGATTGGATATATAAATGTCACTGCTTTCTTATTGCCATTTCCATTATTAGTGTTAGGTGAATCAAGAAAGACTCTCTGGATTCTGGTTGGAGCAAATTATTTCAGAAGGAAGTAATGGAAAAGAACAATTAGCAAATTTTTGCACTATAGTTCGGGTTACATATCAAAATCTTACCATGTACAATAACTAGGAAAAGTATTTATGGAGATACAAGAAATACATTTTCCAAATCTCATTTCACTTCTGGGACCCAGGCTCAATTTTCATATCTTGATGCCACTAATCAAGGCATAGGTACTTCTTCAAAATGAGTAATCGGTCAAGATATTGCACATGTAGAAAATAATCAATTCTGGAATTTTCTAATTTTCCTTTCTTTAAGGCCCAGCCCAGCCATATATTCCTTTTATGAACCTTCCTAGGCCATCCCAAACAACAGAGGCCTCCAGCTACCATAAGGAATTCTTCATACTACTCAACTGGTAGTCCATGTAAACCGCTAAAAAGAGAAACATATGTTCATTCAACCGGTATTTGAGCTAAGCTCTGGGTTTAGCACTGCTGGGTTCGAAGGTGAGCAAAGCCCTCATGGGGTTCAACATCTCATGTCAAACTCTTTCTTGACTCATCAGTTGCCTAGATGTGGCCTCCCCCCCAACAATTCAGATATTGCAGCTCCCACACATTTGGTTGCTCTTTTATTTTTAATCTTCTTTATATATAACAGCCCACCATTCCGTGAAGCAACTCCTTTCAAGATCTCATATGACAAGACCACTTGAAATAGAAGCCAGTGGGCTGATGGCAATACACAGAGGTCTCTTTTCTAATCTAATTTCAGCACTTAAATTGATTTCATGAAATTGAATACCATAATACATTAACAACTAGAGCAGTTTTGCTTTGTTTTGAGTTTGTACTACCTGGTTAGGAACAAGAGAGAGAAAATTATTTATATCCTTGATTCCAAGACTTATCCACACAATTTTAACATTTTTGAGGGTTAGATGCCTTTGCATTGATGTTTATATTTGGGATGGTGGTGTATGCTTTCTGGAAAGGCTGTTTTCAAGTCAGTACTAGCATGTTGTATAATCAGTGTTGCCTCTGAAACTAAGAAATTCAGCATGAAGACTCAGACTGAGCCTTGGCTCTTCTTCCAATTAGCTACTGACCACTGAGCCCTGTGACATCCGCCAAGTCTCCTCGGTCTCTAGACCTTATCCACCTCATCCATGTAATGAAGGTTTGCACTTGTGTTCCTCAAACTCTGTGGTACAGGATCTATTTTTTAAAAATTTCCCATGAGTTGAAGCCAGATACATTTATGAAAAATAATGAAAATAATCTTTGATGACACAGCAATGTTAAAATTGCTATAAAAGTTTCTCAGTGCCTGCTCTCGATTTCTGCAGTGGTCTTGTGTGCACAGACACACATGGGCCCACAGCTGCATTTTGAGTGGCATCAACTTGGACTACTGTGACTTACCACTGTGTAGATTAGATGGCGATTCTGAAAATGGTTTGTCACCTTCATTTATTTGATTTTGGTTAGTAATATAATTAGCCTATATTTTTTTATTATACAGTAGCTAAGCAACAGAAACAAAACTTAGTTATTCAAAAAGGAAGGTTTTATTTATGGCAGAGTCAAGAGAGGAGTGGCATGGATGAGCCGTCTGACGATAATTGACAACCGACCATCAATACAGAAGATGCCTTTCAGGCAAAACAATACACAAATAAGTTACACTTTTTTATCTCAGTCATTTAAAAAAGTACAAAACATGATAATTTATCAGTCACTTAATTTTCAAAAAGCAAACGTGACAACCAGAAATATTACCCCTTGGATGTACCTCCAATACCAGCTGTCTCAGTCTGTTTTGTGTTACTATAAAGAAAACATCCGAGACTGGGTAATTTATAAAGAAAAAAGGTTTGTTTGGCTCATGATTCTGATGGCTGGAAAGTTCAAGATTGGGCAGCTACATCTGGTGAAGACCTCAGGCTGCTTCCACTAGTGGCAGAAGGTGAAGGGGAGGCAGCACATGCAGAGCTCACATGATGAGAGAGGAAGCAAGAGGGGGTGGAAGGAGATGCCAGGCTCTTTTAAACAACCAGCTCTTGGGGAACTAATAGAGTGAGAACTCACTCACTCCCTAGGGAGGGCATTACTCTATTCATGAGGGATCTGGCCCCATCACCCAAACACCTCCCATTAGGCCCCACCTCCAGCATTGGGGATCAAATGTCAACGTGAGATTTGGAGGGGACAAACTTGCAAACCATAGCAGCAACCAGTGTTCCATGGAGGGTGAATTTTCAGTGAGAAGACTGATGTATGATGGCTCTTACTGGAATATGCTTGCTCAGCAGCATAAGTCCATGATAGAAAGATAACTACTTAACGGTGATTATCCAAAAGGCCATTGCAGTTTATAGGCATACAACTTTTTGAATGGTACATCCAAGTGCAAGGGTCCATGCAAACGTGAACATTTGTTGCTTTTTGTAATGACTCTTGCCAAGGTAAGATGTACATATGTGCTGCTCTTCCTCTTTGGGACAAATGCTGAAACCCTTACACATAACCCAGCTCAGACCCCAAAGACCCTTTATCACATTGATGAAGGAGAGATTGCTTCCACGTCAAGAAACAGAGTATCCCCTAGACAGGTCCGCCCTGGGTGCCTCCTGGGAATCTGCTGAAATGTTAGGCTTAGGGCTGAGAGTGGCAATCAGAGGCTAGCCAGCTCCTGAGCTCCAGGCCAATGCTATAAAAGAGGTTCTCACACTTGAGCATGTATCAGGATTGCCTGGAGGGCTTTTTATTGTACAGATTGCTGGCCCCACTCCAGAATGTCTGATTCAGAGAATTACAATGGGGACTGAGAGCTTGCATTTCTAATCAAGTCCCAGGAGGTGCTGATGCTGATGTTGCTGATCCTAGGAACACACTTTGAGAACCACTTGTATAAAACATCTGATGACAGAATTGGAAAGACCGCAAAGGTTACCTGGTCCAAATTTTTCACTCTACAGGTGAGGACTCTGGGGTTCAGAGGAAATGTCTTGCTCATGGTCATATACTCAGTAACTCAGAGCTCCCCCTCACCAAAAAAAGAAACTCAGGTTTCCAGGGCCTAAACACTCTGTGCATCTCGCAGTGCTAAGTTATGGCCACACATCAGGTCCCTCCTCTCTGAGAAGAGGTGCCAGCAGGTGCTTCACGCAGTTGACCCTCCTCTGCACATGCCCTTCTGTAGGTACATGGTAGTTCTATCATGACCTTGCAGTGGTAGGCACCCCGCCCAGACGGGCAGGCTGGTAGCACACGGGAACTACTTTTTGGAGCTGGGGAAAAGGGAGGTAGGGGAAGAGCTATGGACTCCAGACATATTTACTGCTGATGTTTAGATGCTGCTGGAATAATGACTTCTTGAGAAAATAAACCAGTTCTCATTAAGAGGAACTGGGTCATGAATGAATCAGACTTCTCCTGGCTTTAACTCTCAACTTTCTAAGTCTTATCACTTTTCACTGTTCTTTGCTTGTTAAGTGCCTTTTTTGTTCCACAATTTGGAGAATGTCGCTCAGCTTTCTTCACCTTGACCCTCTTTATAATGGACTCTTAAAGCCCAAGAGGCACGTGCTGGAAGGTGAGAGTAACAGTGAGATCCAGCTGTTCTAGTCCCTGAAACCTACAATTGCCAGTAACTGAGTGGATGTTGACTTAACCTCACCCATAAACTGCAGAGAAAATTTAACTTTTGCAAAATTCAAACCACATATGGGATGAATTTTCATACCCTTTCAGCAATCCCATAAGAAATTTTCATAATTTTCTTAAATTAGAAAGTATGTTTTAACTTTATCCAATCTATTGTTAAAATTATTTTTGTTGTTGTTATAATTAATCCTGAGAGTACAAGGAGGAAGCATATCACATAGGCAGTGCTTCTGTTTCATGTTTATATTCTAGAAAACTAGCTTTTATTACAACTCTTTTATTTTATATGCAAAAGTTTATTCAGGATAAAAACCACTGAAACTAAGACTAATATATTAAGTATCTGGTCTCATTTTATAACTAAGTAATGACAGGGCTCTGAATAATCATGAGTGCTTGCTTTTTCTACCCATAATCTCAACATGCATTCATTGAAAAATATTTGATATTTTATAGTCAACTGGCCTATGTCATTTCTGATTGGCCAAGTACCATTCTGGCTTGTCAGTGCTCATGCTGTACCATTCAGCGATTATTAAAATATTGTACCAAGCATAGTGTTGGTTCAGGTGCCAGGACAGGAACAATAAGACAGGCACAGTCCCACTCTCATGGAGCTTGCAGTCTGGTGCGGGCAGAGAAACCAACAGGTAAGCAAATAAGAATTTAAGATTAATTCCAAGATAAAAGCTAGGAAGAAACAAAACCAAGTAATAGAATTGAGCAATTAAAAGTACAATGTGCAAGGATGACTGCAGGTAGCGTAATCAGGAAAGGCCTCGTAGAGAGATGAACTTTTGAGCTGAGATGTGAAGATAAGGGTGAAACAGCCATATACCTGGAGCAAGAGAGGGGAACAGAGAAGAATGTTCCAGGCAGAAGAAAGAGCAAGACCAAAGACCCAGAAGTAAGAAAAAGGCTGATGTGTTCAAAGAATAGAAAGGAGGTGAGTGCAGCTTCCATCCAATGAACCAGGGGAAGAATGATACAACATGCGTTCTGAGAGGTGGGCAGGTGTTTGGAAAGCATTCCAAGCGTAATGTAAGATGCTGAGTGTGAGCAAGGTAATGATACGATCTAAGTTTTAAAATGGATCAAAAAAGGGCAAATGTGGACAGTGGGAAATCAGGAGGACATTGCAATAACACACCTTCAGATACAGGAAGAAGTGGTGAGATTTGGGAAATGTTTAACACCAGAGACAATGTCAGCAGATGGGTTGCAGGAGTTTCCTGGATAATAGGATACATGTGTGGCATGTTCATATCCCAATATCATAAAAGCATGATAAAAAATATTCAAGAAATTAATTGTAGTAATATTAAATACATCTTAATATTTAAAGACATCTGCCTTCTTTTCATGATCCCATTATCTGAAAGTTTACATTTAGATTTTACTTTGAGTTTGCATTTACCAATCCATTTAGAAAAAGCTTATTTCTTTCTTTATGGAAAGTCTTACATTTTTGTTGCAGACTTTTGTCATTTAGGGCTGCCCAGAATCTCAGTACTCTTCCTTTGGGGGAAGAATTCCAAGAAAGGCAGGAGACAGCCCACCCCCTTCCCTATGGTGGGAGCCTAAGGCTGTCAGAATTTTATTTAACAAACACTGAAAATAAATAGCCCTGACTGTGTGCCAGGCAGTGCTCTAAACACTAACAATAATGACTCATTTACTTCTCATAACCTCATAGGGTCCTTATTCCCATTTAGCAGATGAGAAAACTAATATACATTCAAGGATGCATACAGCTCATCAGTGGAGGAGCCTAGATTTTAAACCCAGCAAGCTGGCTCCGAAGAACGTGCTTTTAACCACCATGGCATTGTGCCTCTCCCTAGCAACCTGGTACAATCAGACAGCCTGAGATTTTGAAAAGTGGCACAGGGTGCAGGAGATGGTCACAGCTGTCTTGCAGCACTGCTGTGCAGGTAAGTGTCTGGCAGCATCAGCCACCATCAGGGTGGTGAAGTTCCCTGGCTGTGGTCCTTGGCAGCGCCGTCCAATACTGGTGTTTGCTGCATCCAGAGTCCCTTGGATTCTGTCCTTTTACAGAGCCTGCCGTCCAATTCCCATCGATTCTCTGTTTCCTGCTTCCCCTCCAATAAATTATTCTTCTGCTTACATAATCTGCAACCAAGAACCCTGGCACAGCTAATTTACCCCTCAGCAGAGAGCCAATCACGCATAATGAAAGCCAGGGCTCCTGCAGAGGCTCTTGAGTCCCTTCCACCATTACAGCCCTTGGATTCCTGCTAGTACACTTCCTTCCTCTGACAGTGTTTGCAGCCACGACTGCCTGGCTCACAGGGATCCCAGCCTGGCCACCCATACTCAGGTGACAGCCATGTCCGTGATGCATGTCTCCTGGCCAGAACTGATGGATCCAGGAGTGCACCCTGGTCTCACACCGGGTGTGAGGGTGTGGAGTCAAGTCCTGTTGCTGGCCGTGCCCTGGAGAAGGGTCCCCCACTGCAACTTCTCTGGCACTTTCTCTTTCCCGGTCTTTATTATTCAAATCTTCTTTTAATGCCATGAGATGTGCTGGTGAGAATCCTTCCAATGAAGTCCCCTCTTTGATTGAATTTCAATCTCTGTCTTTAGTAACATCTTACTTGGCTACAATGATTCACGGAAAACCCCTCTCTCTGACTTCCCAAAATCACTACCTCTCTCCTTACAGCCCTACAGATGGGAGTTCTTACAATATTTCTCCCTTGTGATTTAAGTATCACAGGAAAAGAGAAAGCAAAAGATGATATAGACTAAAAGGTATCCTTTTAAAAGAAAAACAAAGACCCTTTAAGGGTTAAGACATTTTTTGCATTGCTTTTTTGCCAAACTCCACTGTCTGATTTTTCCATTTTATATCTGCTCACAGCTTTAGACTCATTAAAGCCATAAAAATTTCATTCTCTAACAACATGATTTAGAAACTTGATTCTTTAGGTACTTAGATACTGTACTGGTAAGTGATTTGAATTAGTGGACTCGACATCTTTGTTTCAAGTGGCTTAAACATCTTAAAAGAAAAGGTGCAGTTCTCCACTAAAAGTCACTGGGGCCCCTGGGAGAGATGGCTGATTTCTCCCTTGGCCGAGGAAGGATGGGGACAAGATGAGCCTGGAGCATATTGTTACACCAGAAAGCAAGGACATGTTCAACAAAAATGATGGGGACATGTCACAGCGACACAGGAGCCAGCTTGAAGGGGATCTCATTGCACATATCTGGTACAGTTTGAGCACTAAGATGATTCAGAACAGTAACGAAGTAAAAACCATTGAAGGAAGAAACTAAGGATTCATGCATCTGTATGGATAAATGAATAAACAAATAAATAAACAGGGGCAAAGGGAATCTTGCAGCAGAATGTCAAGGCCAAATGGCAAATATGGAAAGTGTGCTAGAGTTGCAGCCATCACGTTCTAGACTGGATTGGGCAGGAGTCCTCAATAGCTGACTAAATCCAGAGGGACATTTTGATGAGGAGCAGGGTATTTGCATGGTCTTAGAAAGTGTCTCTCCACAAAATTATGATACAGTGGATAAAGCAGAGATCTCAACCAGGCAACCAAATTTACTATCACCACTGAGGGGCAAATGGACATTGTGTGCCTCCAGATGCCACCCCCAAGAAGGACACAACGGCACCTACCCAGTGTTCAGTCAAGAAAGCATAGTTGGAACCTCTAGCCACAAGGAAATCATCAGATAAAGCCCAAATCAGAAACACCCTGTTTATAAAGGGACAGGGGACTATATTCTTCAAAAATTCAATGACACAAAAGCAATAAGGGCCAGTGAAAAGCTTCCATTAAAGAAACTAAAAGAACATGAGAACCAAATGCAATCCCTGAGCCTACACTGGCTCCTGTACTGGAGGGAGGGGAAATGCCACTAAGGACATTTGGGGTTGAGTGACAAAACTGGGACAAGGGTATCAGATTGGACACAAATAATTGCATCAAGGCTAAATTTACTGATGTTTCAGAAGTGGACTGTGCTTATATATCTGGTGAGGTGTCGCTCCATGAATTAGTATTAAACGTGTTTTGGGACAGGATTTGTCTTAATAGTTTTACAGAGCTTTGCCCTGAAAGAATATGTGAACGTGTTGGTTTGCATTTCGAATGCTGTTATACTCGGAAGGGCGTCTCTGAAAGGCAGTAGCGGCTGTATCCCACGAGGCACCACGTTTCTCAGACCTAAAGAATTGGATTTGCTTTGTAAAGCACAAGCGAATCTGTTAAAAACTAGGCTGAGAGCTGACAATGGAGTGCCCTCCAGAACAAACAGCTTCCCGGAAACGACAGCTTCCCGAATGGCTAAAAGCAAAGCTTTTGTTTAAACCACTCTAGACTACCTGTCTCCATTCACGATAACCTAATAAACATGGAGCCTACATATCTCTGTTTAACCCCTCTGTTTAAATGATAAACTTACCTTAGAATTTAGAAATTAACCTTTGAAAGACTTTGTAACCGTTTGCTCATGTAAATAGAATTAGTTAAAGAATCTGTAGAAGCCTTCTGTAAAAGCCTTTTAAAAATCTGTTAACCTGAGAGGAACTACCTGTTGTTATGTAAATCTGTTACCCCTGACAATTGTTCACTATTTCCTGTAAGTTGCCATGTAAGACCTCATTCGGGGCTTTTGAGACCAACAGAGAGGTCTGAGCCCCCTGAGCTCCCGCTTTGCCTATAATCTTTATAAACTTATAAAACTATATCTTTGTCTCAGAGTATTCTTTTATTTCTTCCATTTTCCATTTCTCTCTATTATTTTCTTATCCCTTGCAACTCTACCAAAGGGACCCGGTTTTTTGCAGGGAACACTGGCCACGTTCCCAGCAGTGAGGTTGGTTTATTCCAGCCAGGATGGACATAAGCCACAGATAAAGCCGCATAGTCCCCCTTTCTGAAGCACATTATGATAAAATATATATATAGCAACATCTGTTTTACAGTGAACACAATATTCACATAACTGCTTAAGATTAAAGATAACTCAATGGTATCGGCCCCCTAGGAGTCCTTCATATTATCCCAGATCCTAAGAACACCACTTACTGCCCTGAGAAATGTCTCTAGGCAGGTCAAGAGAGTTTGGGCATCTCTTACCCAAGCCCTGGCATGTGGATGGTCCCCATATTTCAAGGCCCTACTCAGATGATGCCTCCTCCAGAGGCTCCCCACTTACACTCTGCCTGAACCTTCTCTTCATCTACCTTAAGCTTTTATGACTATGTTCCTCCTAACAATCATTTGTGAACTACCCTCCTCCAACACAGCCCTTGGAAATGAATCCCCACACTAAACATGGTGCCTCGCACTTTGGAAAAGTCTATTGAATGGAACTAAGCTAAGATGAAGGAACATGCACATGTTTACCATTTCACCCCTTTCCTTCTTCACAGAGCGGGACAATGTTGTCACTTTCTAACATGAAACCCACACTATTTGCACCATTTCCTCAAATGGACATCCTGCCCAGGAATAGGACAGCTAGTTCTAAAGTTGGATTGTGTTATAATCAATCTGATGAAACTTTTTGGGAGCCAGATGTTCAATTCTTTGGTATGAGTAGAAAGAGGGACTTTAAAATCAGTTTATGGCTCAGAAAACACTAAGGGAAACTCAAAGCAAAACATTTCTGTTAAAGTATTACCATGACAAATTAGACAAACCACTGTGCAACCTACAACTGGTCAACTAAAATGGAAAACACTACCTCACTGGGGCCTGAAAATACTCTACACCAGTGTTATGGGCTGAATTATGTCCTCCCACCAAAATTTGTATGTTCAAGTTCCAACCTAATCTAACAGCAGCTGTCTGCATGCCAAGAAGAAAGGCCTCAGGAGAAACCAAACCTGCCAACACCTTGATCTTGAACTTCCAGCCTCCATAACTGTGAAAAAATACATTTCCATTGTTTAAGCCTCCCAGTTTGTGGTACTTTGTTATAGCAGCCCTAGCAAATTAGTACAGCCAGCAAAAATTACATACGAATTCCCCTTCCTTCCAGGCAGTTCCAAGGTAAGGTCTGTATCCAAAATTAAGCCATCAGAGTTGATGGCGACACTCAACCCAATTAACAAGCAACACTTCACCAAGCTTCATTTAACACTAAAATGAACAAAAGATCACATTTTTCCCCACTTAATTGCTACTGTCCTGACATTTTCTTCCTACACTGACCAGTATCCATCAGTGTTCTTATCAGAACTCCTTTTTGTCCTACTTTTATCCAAGGAACTGATAAGGAATTTCTTTCTACTAAATTCAACTCTCTCCTTTATTTTCTCCATCTCCTTCTGATGAGAAGGCATCATGCTGACATCTTGCAATTACTGCCCTTAACCAAACAACAGCTTTTATCTTTCCCGACTGGACACTGACCCATGCTTTTAGTAAGCACAAACAGGATACTGCACTTCAGAAGCATCCTCAATCGTTTTGTTGCAAAAGCATGCTTCGTGGTGAAAGAGCTGGTGGCTTTTCGGGTCATGCCACGCTTTATACAGGATCCCAAGCTCCCATTTGCAAAGTGGAGTTTTCAACTAAGGCTCCTGAGCAGTGGACGATCTAACCCACTATAGAGACTCGGGTGAATTTTTCACTGAAACTGCAAGATTTCAGACAAAACAGCACGTACTCGTCCCTGATGCCTATGTCGTTGCCTCTTCCTTTATCTAAAGAAGCAGAAATGGAACTGTGCCCCCCTCCCTTACAGATTGAATGAAATCAGAGGTTTTTAAGTCCATCCTTGGATAGCTCCATGTGATTTGTAAACTATTTTTCACAGGAAAGTTGTCACTAAGAGGATGTGCTAGTAATGGCTTGGCAAGATGAAAATGGGGGTCTTGGGAGACCAGGCAGTGCCTTAAGGGTACAGGAAGAGGGCTGGGGCAAGGGCCCCTGGGAGATGAAGAACACACTCCAGCCACCTGAGTTAATGCGACTTTCAGGGAGAACAATTTACCTACAAACATTCTCCACTAGTTTGAGTGCAAATGCAAGCATTTTACATCAAACAAATAGGCTTCTTGCCAATACAGTAAAGCTTAGCTTACTGAATACTTCTTCATACAAAGAGCCAGCATTCATCAAGCTCCTGGTGTATTCTGGACACTATACTTCATACACTGACACAAATCAGAGTATTTCAAAATGATACAGGGTTCAGCCTGCCCTTGAGAAGAAAAAGTACATATGCAGCTAAAGCCAGGCCAGGAGCACCCATTCTCTTTGTGGGGCCTGGGACAAAGAAAGGCCCACACAATTACTTTAAAATGTTAATAAAGCTAGCAAACTATCATGTCATCCTCCTATGACAAAGGTAGCTTTATAACAGCGTGCAAGGCCAGGTACAATTTAGAATTCCCAGAGCCCTCAGGGTTATGGACCAGAAGAGAAAGAGCAGCCCTGGCAATGGACAGACCCCTTCCCTCCCCACCCCGGCTCCCTCCCTCCTAAGGGGACCTCTTGGACACACATGTGGACTCCCCACCCCCACCCCCCACCCAGCCCACATTTCCAAGCTCTTCCACAACCCCAGCAAATAGCTGCCCCTTTGCTCACTCCACAGGCAGGTGTGCCTGCCCTTCTAGGGTTCAGGCCGTAGACGGAGGCTTGCAGCCCTTTGGGCAGGGAATTCCATCTGGGTCTTGGGGGTAGCCAGCCCCCTTGGATCTACAGAATCCCAGCCCAGTGGGGAGGGCACGGCCTGCTGAAGGCCAGAAATGGCCCTCTAAACCCAAGGGCTAAGTGCAAGGGGGCTCCTTCATCCAGGTCTGAAGGCAGTACTGGCTAAAAACCTCCGTTTTATACTAATTAGATCCACTTTTCTTTCCTTGAAGCCTTCTGGGAGGGTGACACCTTATACTAAAGACAAATAGACAGATGGTATAAGAGAGGATTCCTGCCTGGAAGGGATAAGAGAAAAAAGTTGTAATACTTGTAGTTATTTAGGGAAAAAAAATCAACAGCTAATATCACAGTCTAAAAGGAAAAGGTACTGAGATATTCCTCAAACAGCAAATGGATCGAACAGTGTTCTAGAAATTCCTAAAGGTGGGATCCTGGCCTTATGGCACAAATTAGGCAAACCTTTTAAGGTTTACTGTTTACTGTTTTCTTTCTGTTTTTGAAAGTAGGTGGGTCCTACCTAGACCTTTGCAGAGAGACCAAAGGAGCTGTATGAAAACCGCAGGAGACAGCAGGGCGGGAGAATCAAACCCCAGGAGGGGCCTGAGTCCCTCTGGGCGGGGGAGCTTTGGGTCCTCTGCAAACAGACAGGCCTCGCCAAAGGGACCCATGGGAGGCAGGCGTAAGGGATCACGGAGTCCGGAGAGTTGCTACTAGCATGGGCGTCACCCCTACAACTGACCTGGTCTCGCTTTGCCTTTTCTCAATCATGGCAAATTTGTCAATTTTCTGGGCCTCTATTTTTAATTCTGTAGAATGGGGACATCACCTGCCCACATCACAGGTGGAGGTGCCCGTAAGAACCCAGTACGGTCCAGCACATGGTTAGCGCTCAATGTACTTCATCTAGAACTGAAAGCTCGAGGGTCAGAGCGAGAGCTGAACCCAAGACGGGACACTGGGCTCGGCGGACCAGGCGCGGCGGGGTCAGGGCGGGCGGAGGGCTTGGGAGGGGAACTCCTGGGTCGCGGGGGTCGGGAGACGCAGCCACTCACCCAGCAGCAGCAGCTTGAGCTCGCGGCGCGCGTCCTTCTTGTCCCGACGAAGCTGCCGCTCGATCTCCGCGCTGATGCGCTGCGATTCCTTCTCCTCCGCCGACAGACAGCAGCAGCCGGCCATGGTGCGCTCGGCACCCGACGGGGCGATGCGGCCCGCGCGCCCAGGTACTCCGCCCGGCCTGTACGCGGCGGGCACGGGGGTTTGGAGAGAAAAGACGGGGGCGGATCTGAGGTTCAGAGTAAGAGGCCTGGACCCCCTCGAGGGTCGGCTCTGAGGCTTGGGCGAATCCCGAGAGCTGGGATCGCTCAAGTGCACCCCGGATCCGGGCTCGCCCAGCCCCACACTCGCTCCGGGGAGGAGGAGGGCGAGCTAAGAGGTTGGGAGCGTTGCTGGCCCCAGGAAGATGCGTGCGACTCTCTTGGCGCAAGAGCCGACGGCCAGTCAGGGGGGCGCAGACAGCGCGTAGAAAGTTGGGGCGTCGGTTCCCCGGGAGAGAGTAGAATCCCCCGGACCTGGGGTGTCCCAGGCGGGCTGCAGGGGCGGCGTGAGTTGGAGGCAAAGGACCTGGCTAGCCCTTGCCTGGAAAGTCCCGAAAACCTCAGCAATGACCGCAGACTAAGACGGAGTGGAAGGGTTTCCGCTGGCGCTCGCGGTTCTAAGTGGCAGGAGGAGGCGGAGCGTCTCGAACCTGCAGCCCTGGCGTCTGCCCGAGTTGGGCACTCCAAGCCGATGGCGCTTGGGAGCCAAAGGGAGCGAGCAGGTAAGTGGGGGCGCGGAGCCGGGGGCCCTCGAGTCTCCACGAACAGCCCCCGAGACTGCCTCGCTGGCTGCGGCGTCCCGGCGCGGGGAGGGCCGCCTGCCGAGATTGCTGCAACCGGCGCACTCTGGCCGCCAAGTCCTTCTCCCCGCCAGATCCGGGTTCTGACAGGTGAGTGAGTTTCGCCAACTCACAGCCTCGTGGAGGCGGCGGCAGCGGACTGAGAGAGGAGTGAGGCTGAGCCGAGCGTCTGCCGCGGGACACAGAGCGCCAGGGCGAGGCCGAGGTCTCCACTCCGATCTCGAGTTGAGACTTGCACACCAGCCCCCGCACTACACGGACCCGGCTTTCCTAGACGGGCTCCTTCCGCTTCCCGGACGCCCAGCCCAGCTCGGGCTTGGCCAAAGCCCTGGGTCAGCTCGGGAGGCCGCCTGTAAAGAGCGGCTGGGCCCTTGAGGAGCCGCCACTGGGTTCAGTTATAAAAAGTGCAAGAGCCGAGGGTAAACAGCACTTCCTTCCCAGCCCTTCCTACGCCTCCGGGGCAGGGGAGGTGGGGAAGCAGTGAATGGAAAGTGGCTGGATGCTTTGCATCTTATGGTGGGAAAGAATTCTGCTTTGTAGAAAGAGCTGACACGTTCTCGGTCGCACCTGTCAAGTTCCCTGCCCCAGCCCTGAAGCCTGACAGCCGCCTTGCCATTGTGTCTGCGCCGGCACGTTGGCCTGGCTCCTGGGACGTCGGGGTCATGTTTGAAAAGCATTAATAAAAACTTAAAAATTAAAAAGCTCCTCTTTGTATTCAAGTAGCACGATAGGATGCAGATTACATCGGACTTTGGTCTGTGTAAATTTTGATGCAGAAAAGGGGAGATGCAGAAAAGGGAAGGTGGCCAGAGAGGACCCTGTCGGCCACAGCAATAAATGTTCTTTTCCTTCTCTTCAAATCTGCTTGTGCCATGTAAACACTTTATGGTGTGAGGCAATTAGCTAATGCTTCCTCTAGTAAGAGCAGCCTTAAGTGCCTTTCATATGAATAGCATATATTTTATCAATTCAAACTGATGAGCATATTGAGTGGAGTGGTATGTGTCATTATATAAAGAACTTGGCATTGTGGTGCTATCTGCCTGCAAGGTCTTATTATTTATTTTATAGTTTAAGAAATGCAGACAAATTGGGCATTGCAAATCAATGTGCATGCATTCTTAAATGCATGACTATTTTAGTTTCTTTGCAGGCATAAATTAACAGTAACAGTGACCTCTACAGGAAAACCCCTGGACATTTCTAATTGGATCGTTGGCTATTTAATCATTTGTTGTCCCTCATAGCTCTTACAGATGAATCTGCAATTAGAGAATAAGACCCCTTGGCTTCTCAAAGTAATGAAGGGTTGCATCATAATTATTAGTATTTTTAAATGATTAAAACTAAGGCAAATTTGAACCCTAAGTTAACTGGAATAACTGACCTGCTAGGTCTAAAGCTGCTAAAATTTCAAGAGTTATGGAACATACTGATTATGGCAAATCTGCACAACTTTCCTGGGGTGATCAACTTGGCAATATGTATCTGAAACCTTAGACATATCCATCCCCTTTAACCAAACCAGTAATTCCTCCCTGAAGAAAGAATCACAAAGAAGCCTCACGATTTATATGCAAAGGTTTTGTACCTAATGACGACAAAAATTCAAAACAACCGACATGTCCAACAACAGACAATAGGTCAAATCAATTATGGTTTATCCATACAATGAAATTATGTAGCCATTAAATATGTGAATATGTGAGTAACAAATATGGGAACAACAACGAAAGATTTGGGGAAAATCCTCAAAATATGTTGAGTGAAACAGGCAGGATACAAAAATATAAACATTATGCTACAAATTTGACTGTGAGAATACATATGTATTTTTAAGAGAGTAAGGGAACATACATCAAAAAAGGCAAGTTTCTCTGATTCACAGCTGTTGGGTTGATTTTAATTGTCTGCTAGAAAATTATTTGGGGCAACTTGCATAAAGTTATTTAGGCTCCACTTTCCTTCACCATAAATGAGAGGGATAAATAAGAATAAGCTCAAAGGGATCACCCAACTCTAATATGCAATTATGTCTTTGATAATTTCACACTTATAAGAAGTTTATTTAAAAATAATCACAAATTTAAAGTTGTTATTAAGCATTGGCAGCTGGTGAGAAATATAAAACTGGGACATCACAAGTCACTTATTTTTATACTTGTACATTTTATTTATCTCTATTTTTCTTATCTTTAGAATCTGGAGGGTAGGATAAGAATAATTTTAAGTTATGAATTAGTTTGAAACATCTTTCCAGGAAAGGGTAGTTTGGAAAAGAGTTCTTAGTAAAAAAGAGTATTTGTTTCCCTAAATTATTTCAAAAATGCTGCGATTCCATTTTATTCCTTTTGCAGATTAGAGCACAAACGAGATATGAGTTTCAGATACCTGCCAAGAGCTGGGCTCTAAGGGTGAGCTAATTGTCTGGTATTCTTCTGAGTGTTTATTGGGTCCATGCCAGCCCCTGTACCAGACACTGAGGATTCAGATAATAAGACAATTCCAGACTTTAGATAGAGCTATATAGTCTAGTAGAAAAAAGTAAGACTGAGACCCAGAAGTCTGAACCAACCTCTTCCTGCTTCCTCCCAGAGAACAGTGGGAACGCAGAGTCACCTGGGCCAGGAGGCTGCCGGAAGTCTACAGATGTGCACAGCGAACCCTCCGCAAACCTCCCTCCGGCTCAGCCTCATCTCCCGTCACTCTCCCAGAACTCCAGACAAAATGTAACTTCGAGTTCGCCCCATCTCATGGCTCAGTGCATGCTGTTCTCTCTTCCAGGAATGCCGTCTCTCACCCCAAAGTTAGGTCATTTCTTTTCTAAACACATCTCTTCTGAGAAACCATCTCGTCAGTGAGACCCATCTTTTGCTGCTACCTGGACACCTCCCGTGGTCCCCTCTTCAACATTTCACCCTATTACACCCATCTCTGCTCCTAATCCGTGAGTTACAGGGAGAGAGCTGTTCTTGTTCATCCTGGTATTCCTTAATTACCAAATTTTAGTTGACTGAATAAAAATTGACTCCAAGAAGAATTAGTCTGAGATGAGAGAAAAGAAGGTTCCTGTGGTGGAAGACAATGACAAATCAATAAGCAAGTCCACAACAAACAAATGTATGATTTAGGAAGAACTTGTGTATGCGACCTGCACCTAGCTTGCCACTTGCTCTCTTAGAGTAACTGCCCTGTTTCTAGTTCAGAACCTCAAGGCAATGTGCAAGTAGATGGCTAGAAAGAGGTTGTTCTCTTTTACAAATGTATCATCTTAGAATTTTAACAAGTAACATAGAGTAAAAATATGACCTTGAGAAAGTTCCCGAAGCACTAATACTAATGCTCTCTGCTGCTGTATGTCAGCGTTTTTCAGACTGCAGTTGTGACTCATTCCTGGGTTGTGACCAGTTTTTATTTTTTTGTTTAAACAAAAAGAATAGAATATAAAGAGAGAATGTCAAGGCATGCTTCCTATATTATTGTGTCATAAAACTTCTGTTTTAGTTGCATGTGTATCAACTCTTCAGCAAATCCCTCATTAATGGGGATTTGCTTGTTCATATCACTGATGGGTTGTTCCAAACGGTTCCAAATTTTCTAATTCATTTTTCTGAGTCCAACATATCACCAATGTTTGATTCAGTTTTCTGTGTCCAATATATTCCCTAAAATGTTTTGAGTCCTTCCTCCACCTCACTTCTACCTACCTCCCAATCTTCTCTAGTTTGGTAGGTGGGAGTTGACGGAGCAATGGTGGAAAATAGATGAATGAGTAATATTGAAGCTGGTAGTTGGTTGTACTCAACGTCTATTTTTCTAAGGCAGTCTACATGTCAACATGTTGCTTCAAAATACTGTCTTCCTGAAGACCACAAACTGTGTTATGTAACTTCTACCGAAAAGACTAGAGTGACAGACAATGAAGTCTGCCTTCAAACACACCTGACTGTCAGTAGGCAGAAATCACTATTGTTTGTTTTTGAATCTGACTTTTCATGAGAGTCGAGGATCTCAAGAATTTAAGAAATCAAAATCTTTAAAATAGGAAATTTAGAGATTATTATTTTACTTGTTTTCTTTTCCTTTTTGCTTGATTTTCCCCCTCCACTTAATCACTTTCATCCTGAATGACCCAATGGTAACAACCTAGTATATATTTTTCTCTACTTTTTTATGCTCTGATAATTATGTAGAAGCATAAATATACTCATAGACATACATCAACATACACAGAGGGAGTCTTTCATCATTAGTTTTAAACAAGACTATATTACATGAACTTTATATTTTGTTTTTCTCATCCAAGAATACTTTTTGAGAATATTTCTATGTAAACTGGCTTACCTCTGATTTTTTTGTAATGGCCACATAATATTTTGTAATGTGAAAGGACCATATTTTATTCAACTTTTCCCCTTTGTAGGGCATTCATTTTGTTTCCAGTTTTGCGTCACTAAAAACAAAGCTGTAACAACATCTCTGTATATAAATCTTCGTGCACTAGGGCTTTTATTTCCATGGGATAGATTCCCAGGAAAGATATGGATGGGTTGAAGGATACATGCATTTTTCATTTTAATAGATGTGGCCAGATTCCTTTCCAAAAAGACTAAAACAATCCCCATTTCTGCCAAAAATATGCGTACCCATCCCCACCAGCAATAAATATTATTGCTCATTAATTTTTGGCAGCCTGAAGAGAATAAAATAATATTAAAGTGTTGCTTTACTTTGCATTTCCCTGACTGCTTATGAATTTGTTCATCTCTTCATATGCTTGTTAGCATTTGTATTTGCTACCCTGTGAATTGTCTATTCACATCCTTTATTCATCTTTAAAAATTGCGTCATTTGTTTTTTCCCTGACAATCTGTGAGAGCTCTTCAATATTTCATATCAACTCTTTGTCATCTAAATTACAAACTTTGAAATATATTGTTTGTCCTTTATCATTTTTAATGAAGTCTTTTGCCAGACAAAAGATTTTGTTTTTACACAGCCAAACATCTCTATTTTCTTGCATAGCTTCAGGAGTTTCAGTCTTTGTAAAATGGTCTCCCCGTTTCTAGATTGCACATGCATGTAGTATTATAGATTTTCTTGCAAGCACTTTTATTATTTTGTTTTTAACATTTAAGTATTTAATCCATCTGTTCATTTCTATAGAATGTGTAAGATAGAAGACAAATTTTATTTTCTTCCAGATGGGTAGCCAGATGTGCCAGTGTCATTCATTAAACATTCCATCCTCCTTTTCCCAATGAATTAAACTTCAAAATTAGCCATATATTATATTCTCACATTGACTGAGATCCATTTTCTTGAGTCTATACTGTCCCGCTGAGCTATTTATCTATTGATAGATGGTATCTATCAATACCATCTTAAAACAGGGGTTTTATTGAGTGTTTTGATATCTGATAGGAAACACCACCCCTCAGTGTTATCAAACTCTTCCTTGTTGTGTTCAGACATTTATTCTTCCACTACAAACTATATCATTTATCAGTGACTTCTCCCCTGAACTTCAAATCTTAGCCTTAACCTAACTTCACGATCTTCTTGACATGTGGGCTTGGATGTCTAAGGGACATCTCAATTTAACAAGTGCAAAACAAAACTGCATTTTTCCTCCAAAACTTATCCTCCTGTTATCTTTCCCATCTCAGCACCACCAAATACCTAATCAATTGCCTTTTTGCCCTTCCTCTCCATATAATCTTAGCAATTAAGGACGCTCCTTTAAACCAAATGCTGAATTTGTTTTGGAACCACTGCACACAGCTACCAGCATTCGCACTAAGCAGCACATTTAATCTCTGTGAATGGGGATTTCTGGGTTGTCTCTCGCTATGTCCTACGTGGCTGCCCAGGTATCTTCATTCCTAATTTTGCTGCCACCACTTCTGATAAAGCCACCAGTGTCTCTGACCTGAACTAAAACAATAGCTTTGCCACCAGTCTTCCTGCTTACACTCTTGACCTTCAAAAGTCCACCCACTACAGGACAGGACAGTCAGAATGAGCTTTTAGAATCCCAACACATAGCCTTTAATTCCTAGATTAAAATCCTCCATGGATTTTCATCGGAGAATAAGAAAAAAAAGAAATCTCCTTACCCTAGACCATGAGGACCTATATTACAGGGCCATCGCCTACTTCTCTAACTTCATATTCCAACATTCTCCCTCCCATGCAAATATACTCCAGTCACACTTGAACATTTTTTTTCTTTGAATACCCCTCAAGATCTTTGCACTGTCTGCTCTTCTGCCTGAATCATGCTTCCTCCAGATAGTGAAATGTTTGGTTTTTACTTGTTATGTAGGTCTCAACATAAATATGACTTCTTAGTGATTTACTAAGTGTGGGCTTCCCTGACCACTTGGCCCAAAATAGCCATTCCTTTCTGCCCCTACCCACTGATAGCATTATCATACTCTTGCATTTTCACTGTAGTATTTATCACTATACGATTCCTCTTGTTCTTTTTTCTTTATTTATCATCTTCCCCCACCAGAAAAAAAAACTAATTTCCTTGAGCAGAAGGACTGTAATTGTCTTATTCACTACTGTAACCCTAGGGCCCAGATCAGAAGGGGCCACATCATCTTAACATTGTATCACCAAACTCTGCAGATCCCATTCTCAACAATAAAGGTAAGTCTTGGGAAAATTAATAAAATGGGATTTGTGATTTTTACATTTGCCGGTTTTATACTACATTATGTAATAGCAAGGACAACAAAACACGCCAGAGGACCCCGGTTTGTGGAGATAAGACGCTGCCTGTGTTTACCAGGACATGTTGATTGCAAGTAACAGAGACTGAACATAAACTGACTTAAGTTAAAAACAGAATTTATTGGATCTCGGGACTGAGAAGTTCAGGGATGGTCTTAGTTTTTAAGCTTTGCTGAATTCAGGTGCTCAAGTGATGTCAGAAGGAAGCCATCTAGTTCTCAATAAGCATTTGGTGAATTAATAAATGAATAATACCTGTCTCATTGGATTGTTGTGAAGATTAAAAGAGATAATATATCTAAAGCCTTTAGCTCCTTGCCAGGAGCTAATAAACACTCAGTAGGAGTGGATAGTATCATTGCCTTTGTTATTCTTACCATCACTGTCACCAAAAACTCCATTTTCAGCACAACAGATACATTCATGATCACTGCTGTACTGCGGGAGAAGGAGGAAGAGTCCACGCTTTGCACAATCACTTGGAATAATTCCGACCATCTGGGAACAACAGCAGCTGGAAATCATGTTCTGAGGCTTCCCAGCAGGGGTAGAAAAGTTGACAAACACCTTGCATGGCCTGTCTGGGATTTAGCCATTGAGTACTATTGAAAATAAATGTTAATTTTAAATATCTGAATCAAATTATACAGTTTTTAAAAGGTCATTACAAATGGAGCAAACATCAGAGGATACTCCAAGCTCTCCTTTCCTAAACACTATGTACACTCAGCATGTTCCTTCACGATTTTAAGATCTGTAAACTTGGTAAATACCAGCTGGAAATATAGAGTTGAAGAGTAAACATGCAGTTGCCTTCTGTCCTCGTAAGTGTCTGAGTCACTTCTCGATGGCCATTAGACACATGGAAGCCCACCCTTTCCCTTGTAATGTCATTATGGTGGACTAAAGATGGCCAGAAATTCTTGGACACACCTTCGTTTGTGAGGTGAAGCGTGCGTTCTTGAAGCTGGGCTTCAAGAGGAGGGAACATAGAAGCTATGTGGCTGTTTTGACTGATGGACCATAGTGAAAATGACGCTCATGTCAGTTTCCAAGTGCAGGCCTTAAGAGACTAGCAACTTCCATTTCTTCTCTCTTGGACGTCCTAAAAGACCTATCACTCTCCATTTTTTGTCTGGGCTTTCCTCTGAGCTCTCATCCCGGGTGGGTCTCTCCCAGCGTGGTGGCAAGATGGCTGCTAGAAACCCCACGCTTATCCGTATCTACTGGCAACCTCAGCAGAAAGAGAACTGCCCCTTTCCAATATTCCAGCAAACATCCCAAGATTGACTCTGACTAACTGAGCTTTTGTCAGTGCCCCTCCCTGGACTGATCCAGCATGGCTAGGCAAACAGAACACTCTGACTGACCAGGCTGGTGTCATATCTCCACCCCCAAGGGTGAAATTAATTTTTAATAATGAATTTTATTTAATCCAATATATTCAAAATATTATCATTTGTTTGAAATTAAAATTACTGATGAATTTTTTATTCAGATTTAGAATCAAGCTCCAGTGTGTATCTTATGCTGGCTGCCACATCCTTTTGGACTAGCCACATGTCAAGTGCTTGACAGTCACATCCTACTGGGCTGGGCGACTCTAAAGCAATGGAATGGAATAGAATAGAACAGGAATAAACTGTAACTTGGAACAAGTAAGGAAGGAAGACTGATTTCCTGTGGCTCTGGGGCCCCGGTGGGGGAACACCTGGAAGTTGATACATCTCCCCTGAGAGAGGCAGAGAGGCGGGCAGTGCAGCAGCAAAGGCCTCGAGGCAGGGCTGTGGGGACCTGGCCTGGATCAACCGGCTGAAGCACTGAACTTAGAGAAAGGAATCTGGGCCTCTCGGCAGATGCCGTGACCCCAGATGGGTTGAAAGAAGGACCCCATGTAGAAACCAGCATGGGGCAGATGACAGCCTCGGCCACATCTCATCATGCCCTCCATCGTCTTAACTTCCTTCGAAACTTAGGGAAAAGGGAAGACATAAGAGATCGTGAATTGACTGAAAGTGATCTGATTTGATGGAGTTTACCTGGCATTGACTTGTTTGTAGAGGGAGTCTCAAGAAAGAAATTCTGTTTGGATATACAAAATAAAATTACATATATTACACATCTGAGGTTGTTGGCCTGAAAATATTTCCAAAACAAAGTCTGGAACCCCCTGTGTTCTGGGCAGATAGAGCCACACTCCTTTCTCCTGCAGGCAGGGAAGTTTGACTGTGATTCTCAACTGCCTCCCTGGGGACATTTGGCAATACCTGGAGACATTTTTGGTTGTTGCAACTAGGGAGGAGAGTGCTGCTGGCATCTAGGGGGTAGAGGGCAGGGCTGCTGCCAAACATCCCACAATGCACAGGACAAAGGATTATCCAGCCCCAGACGTCAGCAACACCGAGGTTGTGTAACCCTGGACTCAGCCAACTTGAGGTTCTTGAGGAGAGTGTGGAGAAAGGAAAGCAAGTTTGTTTCTTGCCATGTTGAAGTAAATTGATCAAAAAAGGGAAGGCACAACCTCAAGGCTGCTTATAACGCAGTTTCTACAGTGCTGAAGGAATTGAGTCCTGTCTCAAAGTAGCAACTGTGGGGACAAACTATGGTTTGAGCCTGACCCCAAGGCTGTGGCCCCACGGGGCCTCCCTTCTTTCTCTCCTCATCCCCATCCTCCTTTTGGTCTTTCACCCAACACTCTCCTCAAAGGAAGATCCCCCCATGCTGAGGTGGGTGCTGAGGCAGATAAACCGAGGTGATAAATGGCCACCGAGCCTTCTGATGCCTTTGCCCCCTCAGCCCCACCAGAGACCGAGGCCTCCGCTGCAGGGCGCCCACCGCCCTGGTCTGGCTCCCACTGCAGCAGGCAAGCAGGAGGCAGCTGTCGGGAATGAGGAGTCAGGCTGGACAGTTTAATATGCCTCTTTTCTCTCTCTGAGCCTTTGCTCACACTACGTTCTCCTCCAGAACAAGGCCTCTCAAACATCATCTAAGAATCGCTTGGAAAGCTGGTTAAATAAAGCACAGATTCCCAGGCTGGACATGAGAGATTCTGAGTCAGCAGGTCTGGGGCCCACGGTGACCAAC
The DNA here is from genome assembly GCF_000956105.1 of Propithecus coquereli. NCBI lineage: Eukaryota > Metazoa > Chordata > Mammalia > Primates > Indriidae > Propithecus > Propithecus coquereli. The sequence goes on from NW_012149052.1 coordinate 1,903,136, forward strand.
ACATCCCAGTGTGCCTGAGATTTTCCCTGTTTGGAACCAGAAGCCCTGCACTCCCAGCAAAGGCAGATGATGAGTTGCTGTATGTAGGGCCCAAGGTTTTGCACTTCTAGAAGGCTCCCAGGTGATGCTGATGCTGCAGTTAGCAGAACGCACTCTGCCCTGTGACGCCTTTCACTTCATAAGACCTACACATCTTACCCATGCTCGCGGGCCTAGCGCAAGTTAAATCACCCTCAGAATGAGTTCCCGGTAATCCCTGTTTCCCCCTCTGGACTCTAGCAATCCTGGTAACATGTCACCCTGCAATGTGATGTATTTGCGGGTTTTTTTTTTTTTTCTGACAAAATACTTCACCTTTCTCTGAGGGCAGGAATCACATTTTCACATATTTCCCATTGCTGTGGGAATCCACGGCACCAAACACAGGGAAGATACTAAATAGATTTGTTGAATGAACACAGCTTTAGTGTAAGTACTTTAGTGAGTACTTACCAGGTACCAGGAACCGTGGTAAATGCTCTACAGAGCTTAACTCGTGTAATCCTCACAATAGATCTGTGTGGTAGGTGCTGTTAATTCTCCATTTTACAGACGAGGAAGCTAAAGTACGAAAAGTTTATATGTCATATTCAGAGAACTGGAAGGTGCTAGAAATGGGATTCTAACTTTATTCTTATATCAGAGCCCACGCTCTTCCCTAGTAGGCTATGCTGCCTACATGAATAAATGAATACATAAATAAATCTGTATGCAGGTATCATTACCGTTCATTCAGGAAATATTTCACTTTTTCATTGGAGTCCATGTGCCTCAACTGGTTTGTGTGGAGAGTATTTGACATCCTCTTCCTGGGAATAATGTTGGCTATTTAATTATAACTTTAAATCTGCACCGAACACTGATTAATCACCGTAGCAATTTTCAGTCCAAGAAAAAGTAGGAGGAGATATTCCAAATGAAAGACATGTTCGTCTGCTCATCATCCCTTTGAGACACATTCATCTCCCATTCTAGGAAAATCCAGTCCCATCTATGTGGTGCACAGGGCACAGACACTGCTTCTGGCTGGATTGATAAGCACGTGACCCAGGACGGGCTTATCCGAAAACTCCGTCTCTTTAACAGAGATCGGTTCAGGAGCCAGCTCAACAGAATCCTTCCTGAAACTTCCTGGAGCCGTCTGCAAGCATGTGTTTCCCTTTCTTTAGGATGTCTAGATTGAAATGTGAAATAACTTGGGGCCGCTGGTGATCATCTCTGCAAATTTATGGAACAGTGTCACCTGAGTATGACACCGACATACATAAGCCATGAGAGGGAGAAAGAATCCTCATCTCCTGGTTTGGTCCCCTGCTTTGACCTCTGTACTTCCAGTTACTTGAGCAGGCAAGATTTTTGTTTGTTTAAGCCAGCGTAGATTGGATTTCTATCACTTGCAACCAAAAGAATCATTACTAATGGACCTGATCCATGAGAAATGAAGAGGCAGGCGGTTGTTCGTGGATGGAAATTGAATACCCTGGGGTTTATTTATGATTATTTTACAATGCCCTGATATTTCAATGCCTACTTTGTTAAATTCTATAAGAGAGACTAAATGGCCATCAGATTCTTCCTACTTGATCACGGGAATAAGCTGAACATGGATCAGGAGGTAGTTTTGCTCAATATAAACAAGCGAATGGGTCTTCTGAGTGTTGGCATGGAGGTTGTGTTTCGGTCTGACTTTCTGCCAAAGCTTCTTCCCAGATGATCTTAATTGTGTGTTCACTTACTGTGTAATGATCCACGGTCAGATAGATTTTTTTTAAAAAAATGCATGCATTAGTAAATGATTTAAGTGCAACAAATTTATAAAATTTTCTGAATATGCAGCAGAATCTTTGTGTCAAACTTCTCCTGAACTGGTTCTTATTACAAGCTGTCACTCTTTCACATGGCATCAGTTGATTATTAAGGACCAACTTGTCAGAAAGACCTGTACCTGTGTCAAGATCATTTAGTCAAATCTGAAAAAATAGAAGAAATAAGGGTGCTGCCAATAGGGTCAAACATTCTAGCACTTGCCTGGTACAATCTGGAGAGCAGAGAGATCCTGGTGAATGATTACATAATCAGACGAAAAGACTTGTCTTCAGTCTGAGTATTTTTTTGTTTCTGTTTGGAGAATTATTTAAAAGAGTGACTTGGTTTCCCTCTGGCACTGTCTTTATTTTCTTTGGCTCTTTGTTCATTGTGTGTGTGATACTGTTGCATGGGATCCTGAAGTCGCTAAGTGCCTTACAAGGAACTGGCTCCAAATAACCCGCTTGCCAGTGCAAACAAGTCTGACGGGTGTAGTGACCCCACCGAGCATATGAGAGCTGACGGGGCCAGGCACTGGCTGTCCTCCAGTAGCTTGCAACCAAGTCCAGGGTCATTTCTAATTGCAAATCCTGAGTTTGGCTTCAAGGCTGTCTTGCAAACCACCCTGACCAATGCTGTCAGTCAATCATACCTTTTTCCCTTCCTTCACAAATGTTTATTAGGATCTACAGCTGGGGTCATGGAAATGGGTAAGACTTGACCTCTTTCCCGAAGGAACTTCCAGTCCTATCAGAGAGACAGGTCTGTTGATAAATTTACATATGACACATCCTAAAAGTGCTCTGATGTGTCCCACAGGCTCTGGGATCATGCAGGAGGAAAGCTCTTTGGGACAGAGAGTATTTTCTCTATTAGATACATTCGCTTAGTGAGTATTCTAGTGGTATAACCCTCTTCCTTGGAAATCGTCATTTCTCAAAATACTTCTAAATAACATTAAAAATCAATTCCTCATCTCTATGTGCCATAACTCTCTGACCAAAATTTTTTCTACTTTTTATTTGGAGATTTTTCAAACATGTAGAAGATTTGAGAGAATCGTACAATGAAACTTGTAAACTTTTTACCTACATTCACCAATTGTTAACTTTCCCCCCATATTTGCTTCATCTTCTCTCATACTCTCAAAATGTGTATTTCCTGAACTGCTTAAAAGTAAGTTGCAGATATCTTGACTCTTCTCCCCCAAATAATTCAACCAACACTGCCTAAAACAAGGACATTCTCTTACAAAAACCCAATATGATTATTATACCTAAGAAATTTAAAATTCCATAATTTAATGTACAACCTATTTCAACTTTGCCCAGTTGTCTCAAAAATATCTTTTATAGCTGTTTATTTTTTTAATCCAGGATATAATTAAGGTTATGCACTACATTTGGTTATCTTCTTAACCTCTTTAATCTAGAACAGTCCTCCTGCCTTTTGCTGTCTGTCATGTCACTGATTTTTTCTGACAAGTTCAGGCCACTTGTACAATGTCCCACCATTTCTATTTATTTAATGGTTTCTTCAGTATTTGATTCTAGTCAAAAATATTTGCAAGAATCCTACAGGTCATTTGGGTTGTTCTTATTTCATCACATTAGTAAGAACTTAGTGAATACAATTAAATTTTTAAATCACACATTAAAACAAATAAAAACAAGAAATCAGTTGATTTATTTTCCGATTGATTAGAAGACCCAGTGGCACTCAAAGTGTGGTCAGCAGACCTTCTTGGAAATACAGAATTGCAGACTCCTTCCTAGCTCTATAGAATCAAAATTTGCATTTTAACAAGATTCTCAGGTGATTCATGTGTACGCTAAAGTTTGATAAGTTTAAGATTTAAGATTCTAGGCCGGGCGCGGTGGCTCACGCCTGTAATCCTAGCACTCTGGGAGGCCGAGGCAGGAGGATTGCTTGAGCTCAGGAGTTTGAGACCAGCCTGAGCAAGAGCGAGACCCCATCTCTACTATAAATAGAAAGAAATTGGCCAAACAACTAAAAATAGAAAAAATTAGCCGGGCACAGTGGTGCATGCCTGTAGTCCCAGCTACTTGGGAGGCTGAGGCAGGAGGATCACGTGAGCCCAGGAGTGAGAGGTTGCTGTGAGCTAGGCTGACGCCACGGCACTCCAGCCTGGGCAACAGAGTGAGACTCTGTGTCAAAAAAAAAAAAAAATATTTAAGATTCTAACTAGAGGATGTGTGTCTGGCACTGGGTTTTTCAAATCAAAGGATTATTTGTGGCATTACACTCTTAGGACATAATATCCATTTCCTCCTTTTGCTGACTAACAAGTCCCTAATTTGTACCTAGCTACAGAGCTACATTTTCAATCTCTCTTGAATTAGAAGTTGCCATGTGGTACAGTTTTGGCTAATAAGATGAAAGTGAAGGTCACTGGAGGAAGATTCTAGAAAAGAACACAGATTCACCCAGCACGCGCATTTTCCCCTTCCCCTGCATTCTTCATGGTACATGGATACAAATATGGAGGTGGAGGAGCTCTGTGTGACCCTGAGGCATCAGACCACATGCCCAGGATGGCTGCGTGGAAGGAGTCCCAAAGAGCCCTGGACTGCCTTCCTCTGGACCTCCTTCACACCTCTAGTTTAAATCACCGTTTAATTGAGTTTTCTGTTATTCATAGTTAAACTCAATCCCTAAATGAGACACTATTCAAAGGATTTCTAGTAGAGATTTGGGGGAAGCACTGATATAGGGCCCCAAGTATAAAGGGAGGTAGATTCTTTTCCTTTCCTTTTTTTTTTTTGCCTTGTTTATAATTTTGTTCATTAAGGGAAAGTGAAATGTAAAATGTATTCCTTCCCCACTTGTAAATGGGGACAACTGCGTCTCTTCCAGAGGGCTGTCATGAGAGAGATGGGCTCCTGCTGCAAGAGCATTTTAATTCAAATTCTGGGATCTGCCTGTCAGTAATAGTGCACACTCTTTCCTGCCCATGCAAGACTATCTCCTTTTTACAAAAAAGGGTGAACAAAGACTTGTCCTATGGTTGCAAATGTTTTTCTTTCTATGACAGCAATTCCAGTTGCCTTTAGTGGCTCATCATCTCTGTTAATTTCTTTAGAATTTACCAAAGAAAAGAAAAAGTGTGTGTGTGTGTGTGTGTGTGCACACATGTGCTTATTATGGCATGTATCTTTCCAAATTATAATAAATTTATGCATCTTGCTCCAAAAATAATTTGAGGTAGTTCTTACATTTCAGCTTACATTTCAGCTTTTGTCACTGTTCAAGACTGACCTTTGCACAGAAGAATTTTTAATCTCCAGCTTCTCAGCTAGGTATAATTAATTCCTGCTTAGCAGTAATAAGTTCACTAAGGGCCTTAATGAGTTCTCATTTATCTTTGAAATCCCTCTGTCTCTCCATAATACATTGGTAAGTGCCCTGTATCCAGTAGAAATTTCATAAATATTTGTGGAATGACTCTACCTGCTAAACATTTATTAAGCACTCTATTTGCAAGGACTGCCCCTGGCCACAGGGATTGGCAAACTTTTTCCGTAAAGGGCCAGATAGTAAATATGTTAGACTTTTTGTGTCAAGAGGCAAAATTGGGTATATTAGGTAGGCACTTATATAACATTTAAAATGTAACCATTTAAAAATGTAAAAAATACCCTTACTTCACAACCATATACAAAAATTAACTCAAAATGAATCAAAGACAAATATAAGGGCTAAAACTACAAAACTCTAGAAGAAGACATAGGTGCAAACCTTTATGACCTTGGATTAGACAATGGTCTCTTAGATATGATATCAAAAGCAAACATAGATAAATTGGACTTCATCAAAACTGAAGACTTTTGTGCATTAAATGATAATATTAAGAAAATGAAAGGCAACCTACAGAATGGGAGAAAATATTATAAATCATATATCTGATAAGAGTTTAATATCCACAATAAATAAAGAACTCATACAATTCAACAATGACAAAGACAACCCAACTAAAATTTCAAAATTGACAAAGGACTTGAATAGACATTTCTCCAAAGAGGATGTATATATGGCCAATAAGCACATGAAAAAGTGCTCAACATTATTAATCACTGGGGAAATGCAAATCAAAACCACACCGAGATAGCACTTCACATCTCCTAAGATGACTATAATAAAAAAATAAAAACAATACAGGAAAATAACAAGTGTTGGTGAGGATGTGGAGAAACTGGAACCCTCATATATTGCTGATGGGAATGTAAAATAGTGCAATTGCTGTGGGAAACAATTTGGCAATTCCTCAAAAAGTTAAACATAGAATTGCCACATGCTCTAGCTATTCTACTCCTAGGTATATACCCTAAAAAATTGAAAATGGGGACTCAAATAAATAACTTGTACACCAATGTTCATTGCAGCAGCATTATTCACAATAGCCGAAAGGTGGAAACAACCTAAGTGACCATCAAGAAATGAATATATAAACAAAATGTGGTAAATACATATGGTGGAATATTATTCAGCCATAAAAAGGATTGAAGTTTTGATACATGTTATGTGACGGCTAATTTTAGGTGTTGACTGGACTGTAGTGAGCGATTCTCAGATAGCTGGTAAAACATTATTTGTGGGTACATGTGTGAGTGTGTTTCCGCAAGAGATTGGTATACGAATCAGTGGACTAAGTAAAGGAAGATTCATCCCCAATGTGGGTAGTCAACCATTGATCAGTTGAGAGCCTGGACCGAACAAAAAGGCAGAGGAAGGACAAATTCACTTTCTCTCTCTTATGGGGCTGGGACATTCTTCTTCTCCTGCCCTTGGACATCAGAACTCCAGATTCTCCAGCCTTTGGACTCTGAGACTTGTACCAACAGTTCCTTTGGTTCTGAAGCCTTCAGATTTGGGCCAAGTCATTCCCAAGTCTGGCTTCTCTGGTTCTCCAGCTTGCAGACAGCTTGTCATGGGACTTCTCAGCCTCCATAATTGAGTGAGCCAATTCCCCTAAAAAATAGTCTCTCATATATCTCTGTCTATCTGTCTGTCTATCTATTGGTTCTGCCTATGTGGAGAACCCTGACTGATACGTGCTACAACGTAGGTAAACCTTGAAAACATTATTCTAAATGAAAAGGACACAAAAGGACAAATATTGTATGATTTCACATATATGAAATATCTAGAATAGGCAAATTCATAGAGAAAAAATAGATTAGAGGTTATTATGGGTTGGGTTTCGGGGGAGAGAGAAATGGGGAGTTATTTAATAAGCACAGAGTTTCTGTTTAAGGTGATGGAATAGTTTTGGAAATAGGTAATGGTGATGGTTGCACAACATTTTGAATACAATTAATTCCATTGAATTGTACAATAAAATAATGGTTAAAATGGCAAATCTTATCTTTTATATGTATTACAACAATAAAAAATTACTTACAAAGGAAAAAAAAACAGGATTTATTCAATAAAGTTTAAAATTAGATTTTCTCAGTGACATGTTATAGATGTCTTTCTATATTAAGTTAACTTAATCATTTTTAACGTCTGCATGTTATTTCCCTATAACTGCACCATAATTTTAAATAACATCCAATATTGATTGTTTCCAAAATAAACATGGAAACTATTAATAAAACCTGTACATATATTTTTGTATACTTGGCTGATTGTTTCCTTTAGGTATATTTCTGGAAGCTGAATTGTTAAGTGAGATAATATATACATTTAAATTTTTGAGAAATGTTGCCAGGTCATTCTCTTGAAAGGCTGAACCAGTTTTCACTCCTTGAGTCATATACAATCTTCCCCACTCCACACACCGCCATAATCACTCTCAGACTTTCTCATCTTTATCAACCTGCTTGGTGGAAAGTGATATCCGGTTGTTTGAATTTACATGATTTGATTATATTTAAGGTTGTAATTCCTTCTTTATGTTTATAGGTCATTTATACTTCTTCTCTAGTGAACTGAGATAAAAGCAGGATGGTGAGAGTTGAGACACACAGGATCCATGTGATGCCCTATTTGGACTAGTAGACCACACGTTCCTGACCAGAGGTGACTGCATTAGGCATAGACACTAGGTCCCTTCTCCTAAGAATTTGGAGTTGTGACTAAGCAAATAATGTTAGTCCCTGGAGTAATCTAGAACTGCAATATGTCGATTTAGAAGCTGAGAGGAGGATGAATTTTACCATCAGACCTAAGAATTGGGAATATCTGACCTGGGGAGGGAGTATTAAAGAAAAGAATGATAATCGTTAAAGGATGGTAAGGCAGACTTTATCCAGGACCATCTCCATTGGTGTGGGGACCACTGCAATGGGGTTTTGCAGTAGGGGAGAGAGATTTGGCTCAACTGTGAATTCAACAAGGAATAGTGGGGACTTACAGCCAAGGAGCAGGGTGGGGGTCAGTGGATGGAAAATTACTAAGAGGAAACATCAGGGGTGAGGGGAGATTTTGGCTAAAGTGACCTACCAGGATTCTTGCTGAAGACGGGCCAGGGTGAGCTCACTTCACCTAGGGGCGATGGGGGATGAGGAACCAGACCAGATAAGGAGGGTGCAGGATTCTAGTTAAACTGATTTAGCAGGATTCTTGCTAACACTGGACAATGCAGTGATGAACACAGAAGCCCAGAAATTAGGACCTAGTTGAGAAGAGAGTTCAGGGCAGTTTGAGTTTGGTCAAGGAGAGAAACTTAGGAGGGAGAGGAGGAGAGAAAGAGACAAAGACAGTGTGAAACAAAACGTTCAGAGACAGTAGGCACCCATAGTTTCTTCAGCGCTGAGATCACATTTTTGCTCTTGGCAAAATGACAACCTGGCTCCTAAATTCATATAATAAATTCTCTTTTTTAAGTGGAGTGCCTGATGCTTTCCATTTAATGCTCTGGATCTAAGCTCCACTCCTTCCCTTTGCTTTGTGGCAGTTGACCTTTGTGAAATGCTTTAATGTATTCCTTTGCCCTCATGCGTCTGGGTGGTTAGGACTGGCCAAAGGGAAGCCCTGTCCAGATTTCAATGAGCCAGAGGAGAATGAGGTAGGTCTGAATAACTGTCTCCAACCCTGTGGGCTCCCTGGGGTTGGCTCAGTTCCCAAACCAAAGGCTGGTGCACCTGTTGGTGGCCTTCTCCTATAGCTTCTGGGTTCTGGAAGTTGCCCTCTTCCCTCCGCCCTTCTGGGCTAGGGTTGATAACTGCTGCTTGTGTTGCTAGCCTAGGTACTGCCTAATCTCTTTTTAGTTTCCCTTTACTTCACGTAGGCCCACCCCTAACATTGGTGGGCCCCAAACAAGAGTATAAACGGAGGCCCTTGGCCCTTGGCCCACTGACCTACTCTTCCCGTCTCAGCTCCATCCTGCACCATGTGGGCTCACAGTCTGCACTTCCTGCACAAACAGCATCCCTTGTCCACCCCTGCCCTGGAGGGGTACACACTGGCGTGACTTCCACCTTCAGGAAGTGGGGAATGAACCCCCGGGTGGACAGGAAGTGTAAGGCAGAGGTGTTTGAAGCATGGTCTTCATCCCCTTGACCCTATGGACTACTCGCCCTTGGCTAGGACTCAGGCCATGGGCATAGTTTAAGGGTGCTTCTGATTTCCCCCACTTTTTAAAATAATCCCTTTATTAAATTCTCCTTGGTTAATCCATTTGAGTACCATCTGTTTCCCATCAGAACCCCAAGTGAGACAATTCTGCTTCTGTCACATTTGACCCGAGTCCTAACTGATACGTGAGCACTTTCCAAAGCACTGCCAGGTTCATGATCTGCTTTGATTCTTACAGCACCCAAGGCTGGTTGCGGAGCGAGGGCTGGACTCAGACCTCCTGCATTCCTACTGGGCGTGGCCTCATGGCGGAACCCACTCTGCAGCCATGAGCTTTGCTCTGGGAACGAATATCGTCAGGCCTTGGCCAGAGTCAAGGACATTCTCAGGGCTGGAAGGAGTCGCTTCGTGATGGAGCCAAATGTCGAGGACGGGATCCAGAGAAAATAAACGAACAAGGAGAGGCTGTGATGCATTAATGTGATCAAACTGCGTGATTTATTTTCTTAATGGCTGCTGAAAAAGAATATGGCACTTAACCATTTCCTTGTCAGATCTGGTGTGAATCCTTTTAAATTCAATCTATGATATACTCTACAGAGAATCCTTTTAATTTCCATTTGCTACTGTTTATGTGAAAATAAATCGAGAACAAGCCATAATGTAATATCAGTCCCAAAAGACTTCATAGTGTATGATTCCATTTACATGAAATGTCCAGAATGGGCAAATCCAGGCAGGCAGAAAGTAGATTAGTGCTTGCTGGAGTTGGAGGTGGGGGGAATGAGAAACGACATCTAATTAGGTATGGGTTTCTTTTGGGGGCCATAAAATGTTCTAAAATTAGACTATAGTGATGGCTGTACAACTCTGCCAATGCTAAATGCTGTAAATACTAAAAACCACTGAATTGCACACTTTAAGCAGGTGAATTTTATGCTATGTTAATTATCTCTCACTAAAACTGTTTGAAAAAGAACAACTTAGGAACCATTACTGTTCTCTACTTTACAACTTTACCTTCTAGTGTTAATTGGAAACACAAATAAGTTCTATTTGATATTGACAATGTGCTAGTCACTATACTATTAATAACATCTACATGCCTTATATTGCAGTTGGCCTTCCTTATCCATGGGTGCCATGTCAGTGAGTTCAACCAACTGCGAATTGAAAACATTCAAATAAATAAATAAATAAAAATAACGATACAACAATAAAAATAATGCAAATAAAAAGAAACAATACAACTATTTACAGAGTGTTTACATTGCATTAGGTATTACAAATAACCTAGAGATGATTCAAAAGTATATGAGAAGACATGCACAGGTTATAAGCAAATACTACACCATTTTATGTCAGGGACTTGAGCATCCATGGATTTTGGTATCTGTGGAGAATGGAGGGTCCTGGAATGAAACCCCTGAGGATACTGAGGGAGTACTGTATTTAATTCTCCCAACAATACTGTCAGGTAAATGTTATTAATTATCCCATTGTACAGATGAAGAAACTGAGGCTCTAGGAGATTATATCCCTTGCGACATTACACAGCTACCTAGAAGGTTGTACAGCTGGGGATCCAGTCCAGATCTATCTGATCCCAAAGCCTTGGGCTTAAAAATGTGGTTTATTCTTTGATTATTTGTGGAATTGTTATTATTGTATACATGGTAAAGAATGCTTACTGAAAATAGGCAGAAATGTCTTGGTTCCTGAAATACCCTGAAATACATGTTTTGATGAACCAGTTATTCATTGTGTCTCTTACAACTCATTTATCAAAGGCTCTCCTTGTGGGTAACAAGAGACTAAGAGGGTAAAATGATACAACACCTGCCCTCTCCACTTCCAACCAATTTTTTAAAACATCCAGTTCAATTGTCCAGGGTTTTTATCTGAAAGCCAGAATGCAGACTTATAGGTTGCCTGAGCTCACGGCTCTGGGCACCCGGTTTAGACAAAATTGTGCTCTCAAGGTCTTTTTGAGTTGGACACTTTTACCAGCCTCTGCCTATACTGAAGACCCTGGAGATTTTCCCCTGCTTTTCAAAGACGAGCCGAATTGGAAATCACTACAGGAGTCTCCCTATAGGGCACATTTAAATGTGCTGGTTCCTTCCTTCAAAATACAGACTTGTATTTACAGAATGTAAGAGGTACTGTTTAGCAGGATGTAAAAACTGTCTTAAATCTCCCCATATTTAGCAATACAACTCTCTCTCTCTTCCCCCCTCTCTGCAGAGTTCCAATTGCACTTCATACATAGATGGGTTTCAGCTGGTCATTTTTTCCTGTTAAATAAACAATGATGATTTGGACTATGTTTCAACCATTCTTCCTTGAACTTCAACCACCAAACACATTTAAGGAGTGAAACCAACTGTCAAAATGCACCAGCAACGCTTAAACTGTAATTCTTTGCCAGGGTTTAGAAACACCACTTGACCCTTTCAGCACCAGCATTTCCATTCCTCTAATCACAGGTTTTCAGACATTTGGGTTGTTTGAAGGCTCCTCGTTTCCTGTGAATGCCTTGAATCTTTCACTGCCTCACCGTGGCCAGCAACCCTAGCTTCCCTCAGAGAGAGAGAGAGGGAGCGAGAGCTCACGGAGCCAGAGGAGAAAAATGGGCTTGACCTTAGAAATTCAGGAGCTTGTTTAAAAAAACAGAAAAGAGTGCACATTAGTGACCAGAAAAGGGCAGAGAGACCCAGCCAGTGTCCACCGCTGGGGAAAGTTTTCAGGTGTAAGCCACCTAGTGGCTGCTGAATAGAGAAAGCTCATTCCAGCACTAGTTGCTCAGCTAAAGATTTGAGGAGTGGGCTGTGTATGAGTGTGTGGCGGGGCGGGGGGTGGAGTTTAGAATAGTTTGCTATATTTGGTATCACTGAGTAGCAGCCCTCTCCACCACTGACTGACGATCAGCGTCTATTTTGCACAACGTATCTTTCCAGAGAGACCATTCGTGCTTGTACTCTGTCCCTTATCCTCTAGTATACCGCCACAGAGCGCGACTTCTTGAAAACGCCTTGGATACTTAACAGGCACCATGTTGTCCATCCCCTAGGATTGCACGTTTCAATGAGTTCAACGAGAACTCTTTTTGATGTAGATAAAGAGACATAAGAACACAGACCCACTGCTCTTCAGGGGAGTGAAATCATTTGCAAATTGACAGTGGGGGACTTCTGAGGATGGCGTGTCTCACACGGACTTCCCGCGTGACTGCTTTCCTGTACATCTTCTCCTGGTGCTGGGCAAACATTTTCAATTTCCAGTTGTTCACTGAGGTTGACAATAAATCCAACCAGGAATATGTTTAATACGGATATAACATTTTGATAAAAGTGACTTTTGGTTTTCTGCTAATCCCATAAAGCCAGCAAACTTGGTATTTTAATATAGCCATTTTCTTTTCTATCACAGAAACCAAAACAAGTATTAAATAAGAAATACCAGGTGATAAATATAGGAAACTATGGAATTAGGGAAGGATAGAGTGCTTTGTGTATGCAAAGTTAAGAACCACAGCTCTAGATAAACCTAGTATAGGCCCATTAAAGTGATGATAGATGTAGCCTATTCCGAAATTCTTGAGGCCAATACTCTGCTTTTCTCTCCAAAGTTCCTTAGTGTTGGTGTCAAGAATAAGGCACTGTCTCTTCTTGCACCGCTTATTCTCTGTTAGTGGTTATATACAGTAGTGCCATATTGGACACGTGCTGAGTTTGGATCACCTAAGTATTGGCCACCTTTATTTTTGTTTCAATTAACTATTGCTACATAAGAAATTGCCCAAAACTTAGTGGTTTAAAACAACAATGACTATTATTTCTCACGATTCTGTGGGTTGGTTGGGTGATTCCTCTGCTGACATAGTCTGGGTTCACTCACACAGTTGCATTAGGCCGGACCTAAAGATAGAAGACGGCCTCACTCATACGTCTACAGTTGGTGCTTGCTGTTGGCTGGGTCATCTCAATCCCCTTCCACGTGGCCTTTCATCTTCGGGAGCTACACCATGGCAGTTTGGGTGAGCATTCCAAAAGAATGAACATTCTCTTAAGGCCAAGCCTTGGAAATCATATAACTTCACTTCTACTATGTTTTAGTGGTCAAAACAAGCATGGTGGCCAATAGAATGCATATCGCAGACCTCTTACTACAGGAAATGTAGTCGACTGAGGGCCTCAGCTACAGCACTTTGAAATTCATTGCCGAGCTTGTGTAGAGGCCACAGCCTGGGTACTGAGGCAGACCTTTCCCTGGGATTCATGGGACTCCTTTTTTGGTCAACTTTGGCTCAAGGATTTCCTAATGGCTTTGCCGAACCTTTCTTAGACACCTCTACCCAACTTTTCCTCTCTCCTTCGCTCAGGATCAGACTTGCATCATGGTCCGATGGCTGTCGCAACTTCACCCCACTAATTTCTTTCACACAGACTTGCCTTCTAATAAAATTCTTGTACGTTTAGTCTTGCCTTGGCATCTGCCTCTCAGAGGACCTGGATTAACCCAGCAACTTACAAAATCAGCCCAGATAAAGTGGGAAGGGAAATCAACTCTACCTCTTGATGGGAGGAGCAGCAAAGTCACATTAAAGGAGAGCATGAGAAGAATTTTCTCTCCATCTTTGAAAACAATCTGTTACGGGTTCTGTTATGGTTTCCCCCTGAGAATGCCTCCTCCCTCACTCTCAGCCTTTGTGTTTTGGGTGGAGTTGATTCTATTTCCAGCTCTGTGGTGGGCCTGTGATTCAGACCTTGCCAATCAGGCATCACAGTACACTAGCCAATATCCCTGGTTTATGGATGGGTATGGGACCCAATCAAAACCAGTGAAAAGAATGAGACTTTTACTGGGGCTCCAGGGAGAGAGGACTATTACCTTTTCCACTGGACTTGAAACTTGGAACATGAGAGGCTGTGGACCCTGGAACCATCCATGTGGATTCAGTGTTTTGCTTTCTCTTAATTCCATCCCCATTTGTATTTGTTTTTCTATTGTTGTGCAACAATTACCACACATTAGTGGTTGAAGGTAATACATGTATTATCTCATAGTTTCTAGGCATCAGGGATTAGCTCGAGTCTTACAAAGCTGCAAATTGGGGGTGTCAGCAGGTCTGAGTTCTCATCTGGAAGCTCGACTGGGAAAGATTCTGCTTCCAAGCTCTTCCAAATTATTGGCAAAATTCATTTCCTTGAAGCCATAGCACTGAAAGCCCTGGCTTTGCACTGCCTGTTGGCGGGAGTCTGATCACAGTATCTATTAATAGAAGCTGCCCATAGCTCCTTGCCACATGGCCCACAATTTGCCACTTTACTTCTTCAAAGCCAGCAGAGCAGAAAGGTAGTCATGGGAGTGACAGCCCATCACCTTTACCACATTCTGTTGGTTAGAAACAAGTCACAGGTTCTATCAGCACTCAAGGTGAGGGGATTGTCCAGAGCCTGCCCTATTGGGGTCACCTTAGGGTTTGTCCTCACACCACCCAAGGTCCAGGGCACACTAAGGAAAGGTGGATCAGGTAGCAGCTCACTGGTGCAGGGACTCTCTGGCTCTTCTCCTTTTCTCTCATCAGATCATGCCAGTGTCTGTCTTAATTCATAGCTGAAATCTCCCTCTCTGGCCAGTCCTTCGCAGTGAGTAGAAGACATTCATATTAAATAACCACAACTGAGTTTGACTTTGTCTTAAGATGTGCCTCTTGGACCAGCCCCACAAATCCACCCACCAGATGATGCCTCCCTATATCTGTCCCCCAGCTCCTGAGATATCCCACTCTGATTTGCATGCAGTAAGAGAGAGCAGGTTATTTTCTGGACTCAATTTTTTTTTTCAGTGATAATGACAGAACTGGCCACTGAGCAATGGCTGTTGGGTGAGGCAGGGGATTAGGAAGCAAAGGGTGACATTGCCTCTCCTGCCCTACTCTGGGTATGTGACGATAGCTTAGCACATGTGGTCTTCACTATGTTCCATGCGCCACTCCAAGTACTTTAACGTATTAGCTCATTTCCTACTGACGACAATCTCATGAGGCAGGTGCTATTGTTATCCCCACTGTACAGGTGAAGTATCTGAGGCAGAGAGATATTAAATAACTTACCTAAGGTCACACAGCCTGGAATCAAAGTGCGGCAGTCAGGCTCCAAAGTCCCTCTGTGTCCTTACCCACTGTGTCATGCTGCCTCCTAAAATTCTCCCAAAGGAGTTCCTTTTCAGTAATCTTCAAAGTAACGCATTCACATTCCACAGAGTTGCTTCGACTATAATGAAAAGACATTAGAAGAAGCACTTTAGTCCGAGGGTCAGCCTGTTCAATATGTGACTGATGCATCAGGAGTCCATCCCTGAGACTCAGAAGGACCGCGACCAAAGGTGGCAGCTCTTTTATGCGCTTTGTCCACTGAAGATAGAGCCTGATGTTCCACTGGCTCAAAACGGTCAGGTTTGTGCAGCAGCCACCTCTGCCCCTGGCCTCTCAGACAACTTCACGCTGCTGCAACTGCGCAGCCGGGAGTCAGGGGCGGCTGCCCTGGGCACCCCACCCTGTGCCTGAGAGCAGCACTCCCTGCCCAGAAAAGAAATTTAAACAGATTCACAACTGCGGTTGCTGAAACACAGCCTCTGGTGGGGGCTCCTGAAACAAAAGGAGATCCTCGCCCTCTCCTCTCAGAGGTATCAAAATAGTGGCTTTTGAATTCTCTTGCCCTGTGAGGGAATTAAAAACCCCTTTTTCCAGTAATAAAGACCCACTAGATTCAGACCTAGCTGTTTCAGGTGAAAAAAATACGTTTGTCCTTGGATGATGTGCTTAGTTTATAGGTTGAGCAATAATGTGACAACCTCCCCCGCCTCCCCGCCGCCCAGGCACTGCTGGAAATTCTGAGGAGAAAATTCACATTCAGGATGCATGTTCTCCCTCAGGGAGAGCGGAGAGTCAATTTTTTCTTTTCTCTTTCCCAATTCATGTCGCCATGGCAAGGAGAAACATTTCCAGGGCTTCTCCAGGTTCTAGGTAATAGCTTCTCCAGGTAATAGCTTGTTCCTGGAAGAAAGAGATGATTTGTAGAAATGAATATTCCCCATAATACAAATATAGCCCTTAAACGTCACTTTCCAACATCGTAGCCACTAACCACTTGTGGTTGTTGCGCACTTCAAATTTGGCTAGTCCGAGTAGAGTGCAGTAAATACAAAGTACATTGCAGATTTCAAAGATTTTGTAAGAAAAAATGTTGTTATGGACTGAATGGCTGTGTCCCCTCAAAATTCATATGTTGAATACCATCCCATAATAACCGTAATACCTCCCAAAGGAAGTGGGGCCTTTGGGAGGTAATTATGAACAGGTTTAGATGAGATTATGGGGATGGGGCCCCATGATACGATTAGTGGCCTTATAAGAGGAGAAAGACGCTGGAGCTCTTTTTCCCCACCTTTGAGGATACAACAAGCCTGCCTTCTGCAAGACAGGAGGAACACCCTTACCAGATACTGGGCCTCCTGGTGCCTTGATCTTGGACTTCCCAGCCTCAAGAACTGAGAAATAGATACTTGCTGTTTAAGCCACTCAGTCTATGAGTTTTTTTTTCATAGCAGCCTGAGCTAAGATGGAGTGTAAAATATTTCACTAATAATATTTATGCGATTTCATGTTGAGGTAATATTTTGGATACATTGTGTTAGATAAAGTATATAATTAGATAATAATTTCATCTTTTTTAGTTTCCTAAAAACTTTACCTGCTAACTAGAAAATCTAAAGGCTCACATTAGTGACTTGCTTTCTATTTGTATTGGACAGCACTGCCTTTATATAAGAAAGTTTCCCCCCAAATTAAATCATTTTAAATTAAATTTATTATTTTGAAATAATTATAGATTCTCATGCAGTTGTCAGAAATAATTCAAAGAGATCCCTTAAACACCTCTTGCAGTTTTCCCCAATAGTAACTTCTCACAAATTTGTAAATATAATATCACAACCTGGATATTGGCATGGATACAGTCAAGATACAGAATGCATCCATCACTGCAAGGATGCCTCATATTGCCTTTCTGTAGTTACATCCGATACCCAACTGCCCCCACTCTCTTGGTAACCCCTGGCAACCACAACAGTGTTCTCCATTTGTATAAATTTGTCATTTCCAACGGTTATATAAATGGAACTATACCATATGTAATCTTTTGAGACTGGCTTTTTTCACTCAGCATAATTCCCTGGGGATTAATCCGGTTGCATGTACCAACAGCTCATCCCTTCTTATTGCAGATTAGTATTCCATGGTATAGACATACCACAGTTTGACCATTCATTCATGAGAAAAGACATCTAGGTTGTTTCCAGTTTGGGGCTATGATGAATAAAGCTATTACAAACATCCTATAAAGCATCATACAAACATTCTATAAAGCATTCTATAAATCTACTATCGGCACATTTTTGTGCAAATCTAAGTTTTCATTTCTTTAAGATAAATGTATAGGAGTGCAATTTCTGGGTTTAATTTTTTAATAAAGTGCCAAACTATCTTCCAGAGTGGCTGTACCATTTTACATTCTGACCAGCAACTATGAGTGATCCAGGTCTCCCACATTTTCCCCAGCCTTTGGAGTTGGTACTATTTTTTATTTTAGCCATTCCGATGGTTGTAGAGTGGCATCTCATTGTGGTTTTAATTTGCGTTTCCCTAATGGCTGATGATATTGAGCATCTTTTCATGTGTTTATTTTGAATTTGTAAGTCTTCTTTGGTGAAATATCTCTTCATATCTTTTGCCCATTTTGAAATATGATTGTTTGCCTTTTTTACCATTGAGTTTTGAGTTCTTTATATATTCTAGATATTAGTCCTTTGCCAGATATGTGGTTTGCAAATATTTTCTCCCAGTCTTTTCATCCTCTTAACAAGATCTTTCTGAAAGTGAAAGTTTTTAATTTTGATAGAGTCTAATTTATCTATTTTTTCTTCTATGGACCATGCTTTTGGTGTCAAGCCTATGAAATCTTTGCCTAGATCTTATAGATTTTCTCCTGTGTTTTTTAAAAAGATTTTATAGCTTTATAGTTTTATGTTTAAGTCCATGATCCATTTTGAATTAATTTTTGTGTAAAGCATGACACTTACAGATGGAGGTTTATTTTTTTGCCTACGGATATCCAATTGCTCCAGTACCATTTGTTGAAAAGGCTATCTTTCCTCCATTGCATTGCTTTTATACCTTTGCCAAAAATTTGTTGTGTATGTTTATGTGGGTCTATTTCTGGATTCTTTTCCAGAATTCTGTTCCATTGATCTGTGTGTGATTTCTAAATAGCAATGTAGTTTGTATCCCTGGAATAAGTCCCCTGGGTCTTGATGCATGATTTTTTTAATGTATTGCTGAATTCTATTTGCCATTTTTTTATTAAGGATTTTTGCATCTATCTTCATGAAAGATATTGATCTGTATTTGTCTTTTTTGTGCTGTCTTTGTCTGATTTTAGACTTAAAGTAATACTAGTTTTATACACTGAATTGGGTAGTGCTCTTATATTTTCTGGAAAAGATTGTGTAGAATTGGGTTAATTCCTCCTTAGACATATAGACAGTTGTCCAGTGAAACAATCTGGGCTTTGATTTTTCTAAGAGCGTTTTTAAATTATGAATTCAATTTCCTTATTAGAGAACTATTCAAATTATTTATTTTGTATTGGGCAAGCTGTGGTAGTTGTGGTTTTTGAGGAAGTGATCCGTTTCATTTGAGATGTCAGATTTACGTGTGTAGCATTGTTCACAGTATTGCCTTATTATATTTTGATGTCTATGGTGATATCCCCTATTTTACCCTGATATTTGTGATCTGTATGTTCTCTCTCTTTTTTTCTCTTTCAGTCTTCATAGAGGTTTGTTGATTTTATTGATCATTTCAAAGAAGTAGTTCTTTGTTTCATTGATTTTCTCTATTGTTTTTCTGTTTTCAATTTATTTCTGCTTTTCTTCATTGTTATTTCCTTCCTTCTGCTTGATTTGGGTTTATTTTATTCTTTTTCTTTCATCAATACTTAAGGTAGAAGCTTAAATGATTGATTTGAGACTTTTCCTGTTTCTTTCTTTCTTTTTTTTTTTTTTTGAGACAGAATCTCACTCTGTCACCTGGGCTAGAGTGCCCTGGCATCAGCCTAGCTCACAGCAACCTCAAACTCCTGGGCTCAAGCGATTCTCCTCTCTCAGCCTCCAGAGTAGCTGGGACTACAGGCACGTGCCACCATGCCGGCTAATTTTTTCTATTTTTAGTTGTCTGGGTAAATTTTTTTTCTATTTTTAGTAGAGACAGGGGTCTCGCTCTTGCTCGGGCTGGTCTCAAACTCCTGAGCTCAAGCGATCCTCCCGCCTCGGCCTGCTGGTGTGCTAGGATTACAGGCGTGAGCCACCGGCACCAGTATTCCTGTTTTCTAATGTATGCTTTTAGTGCTATGAATTTTGTCTCGGAACCTGTACATTTTGATAGGTTGTATTTTCATTTTCGTTCAGTTTAATGTGATTTGAAATTTTACTTGAGGCTTCCTCTTTGACCCATGAATTATTTAGAAGTATGCTGATTAATTTCCAAGTTTTTGGAGATTTTCCTGTTATCTTTCTGTCATTGATTTCTGGTTTGATTTCATTGGAGTCAGAGAATGCACTCTGCGTGATTTCAGTTCTTTCAAATTTGTTCGGATTTGTTTTATTGCTCAGGATATGATCTATCTTGGTATATGTTTTGTGGACATTTGAAAAGATTCCCCATTGGTCTTTGTGCTCTCTGTCCTAAAAATCCCGAATACCATGTGTTCTCTGTCCACAGTGGCTGACTTCCATTAGAAAAGAGAGGAGTTAGGAGGAAAAGTGACCCCTTGCCATCACCATGAGTATGTCCCTGACTCCTTCTTTGACCTTTGTCTTAATCTCTGTATGTCCCCTAGACTGAGCCTGGTTTGAGAAATTGATATTTGTGTTGCATATGTTGAACACACCTTCAGTGCAAAATTTGCAATAATAAAAGTATAACTTTCTGCTCAGTGGGAAATGGAGAAATTTGGAAAAAGTTGGTTGATTGGGCTAAGATTTCCCTCCCAAAGAGTTAGATTGTAGGCTGTGTCAGCTAGGGAAATGATTCAGGAACAAATATTTAATATTTGTATTTAGGATGACCGATTTCAAAAGGTAACACAGGGTAGAAACAATATGCTCAAGAAAAGAAGGTATTAATTTTTTATCTGCTTGAGTTCTATTTTATTAACTCACTGACATTGGGAAGGAAAGGGTTACAAGAGCAGTTTTCAGGTTTAGTTGAGAACAAGGCCTGTGTCATGGTCAGGGCAGAGAGCCAACAAGTAGAAATGAGTGTACACTGAGTCAGTTTGGTGTTTCATCATCACTCTGACGCACTAATGCTTAAAGAATGTGCTTCACATAGTTTGCTGTCCACATCATTTTATTTTCTCAAAACACATTTGTCTCTCAGAGAATTCGTGACTTCCACCTTTTGCTTTTGGAAAGTCTTGAGCTGTTTACCAACCACATCTCCATCTGCAAAAGATTCAGGCTGAGGCACAATTCTTGCTACTCTGTAGGTAAGGGATTCTTTTCCCTATGGAGACTTTTAAGATTTTTTCTTTATCTTTGATCTTCTGCAGTTTGAATATCATATGCCTAAGAATATATATATATATATATATATATATATACTTTTTTTGGCATTTATCTTGCTTGGTGTTCTCTGAGCTTGTTGGATCTGTGGTTTGGTGTCTAACACTAATTTGGGGAAATTTTCAGTCGTTATTGCTTCAAATATTTCTTCTATTTCTTTCTCTCTATTCTCCTGGTATTCCCATTAAACCGATGTTACACCTTTTGTATTTGCTTCATAGCTCTTGAGTATTCTATTCTTTTTTTAAAAGTTTTTTTTCTCTTTGCTTTTCAGTTTTGGAAGTTTCTATTGAGATATTCTCGAACTCAGCAGTTCTTTCCTTAACTATGCCCAGTCTACTAATCAAAGATATTCTTCATTTTTTTACAGTTTTTTTTTTTAAATCTCTGTCATTTACTTTTCATTCTTTCTTGGAATTTCTTTTCTTTTCTTTCTTTTCTTTTTTCTTTTTTTTGAGACAGGGTCTCACTCTGTTGCCCAGGTTGGAGTGCCGGATGCTGGAGTGCAGTGGTGTCATCTTAGCTCACTGCACCCTCAAACTCCTGGGCTCAAGTGATCCTCCTGCCTCATCTTCCCAAGTAACTGAGACTACAGGTGCATGCCACCATGCCTACCTAATTTTTCTTTTCCTTTTCTTTCCTTTCTCTCTCTCTCTCTCTTTTTTTTTTTTTGTAGATGCGGCATCTTGCTATGTTGCTCAGGCTGGTCTTGAACTCCAGGACTCAAGAGATCCTCCTGTCTTGGCTTCCCAAAGTTCTAGGATTACAGGTGTGAGCCACCATGTGCAGGCCCTTTCTTGGAATTTCTCTCTGTTTACATTTCCCATCTGTTCTTGCATGTTCACTACTGTATCCATTAAAGCATATTAATCATAGTTGTTTTAAATTTCCCCTCTGGTAATTCCAACATCCCTGTTATATTTGAATCTGGTTCTGGTGCTTTCTCTGTCTCTTGAAACTGTGTTTTTTGCCTTTAGTATGTCTCATAATGTTTTTCTTGATATCTATTCATGATATACTGGGTGAAAGGAACCCTTAGGAATATGGTGGTAAGGTTGGGGGAGGAGGAAGCTTTCCTATGATTAAGTGTCAGTCTTATAGTGAGCCTATACCTCTGGACTCTGAACTTTATAAGTGCTTTTCAATTTCCCTCCCTTCTTTAGGTGGGACAGGATGGCCAGTGTGTGCTCTGATAAAACCACAATAGTTTAGACTCTGGTAAAATAGTTTCTCTTGAGAGCGAGCCTTGTTAAGACAAACACAATGCTCTGGCGTATTTCAAAATGGTTCCTTTTCTTCTCCCTCTACCAGAAGCATGAAGGGCTTTCCCCTTGTATTCGCTGTGAGAACCTGGTTGAGTTCCTAAAGTTAAAACTTGCCCCCCATGACTGGGTTCCCCTGGAGTTTTTAACTCTCAGACTTGTACTCACTCAGCCTTCAGACATTTGTCAACTACGGCTTAGGTTTTTGTACCTCACCTCTGGTTTCCGCAGAGATTTTTACTCATGGGTTCCTGCTTCAATAAGTAGTGATTCTCTGTATTTGCCTGTCTGTCTCTCCAATTTGGGACAGCGTGTTGCTCTGTAACTTCATTTCTCTGACGGATCTAAGAAGAGTTGTTGATTTTTCAGTTTGTTCACCTTTTCACCTTTTGTTGGGACAGAGCAGTGACTTCCAAGCTCCTTACATGTCAGAACAGAAAGTGGAAGCCACTGCTATCTAATTTTAGGGCATTTTTATCACCCCAAAATGGAACAGTTTTGATTTTTAGTCTTTTTTCTCTCTGCTTTTCAGTTTTGGAAGTTTCTATTGACATATCCTCAGGCTCAGAGATTCTTTCCTCAGACATGCCCTGTCTACTAATGAGACCATCACAGGAATTCTTTGTTTCTGTTGCAATGTTTTTAATCTCTAGCATTTCTTTTTTATTTTTTCTTAGAATTTCCATTTCTGTGCTTACATTGCCCACTTGTTTTTGCATGTTGTCTCCTTTTTCTATTGGAGCCTTTAGCCTATTAATCATGGTTGGTTTAAATTCCTGCTCTGTTAATTCTGACATCCCAACTATATCTGATTCTGGTTCTGACACTTGCTCTGTCTCATTAAACTGATTTTTTTTGTCATTAAGCAAGACTTGTAATTTTTTGTTGCAAGCCAGACATGATGTAATGGGTGGGAGGAAATCTGGCAAACAGGCCTTTAGTATTGGTAGTAAGATTTGAGGGAGGGAAAGTATTCTATGGTCCTGTGATTAGGTCTCAGTCTTTTAATGAGCCTGTGTCTCTGGACTGTGAACTTCACAAATGCCTCTGGGTTTTCCCCTGCCTTAGGTGGGACAGAATGGCTGGAGGGGACTGGAGTTTGGTATTTCTCTCCCCCATGTGGAAGGCCAGAGCAGGCTGGAGTTGGTTATTTCCTTTCCCATTGGTTAGTTAGGCTCTGATAAAATCCCAATGGGTTATGATATAGGAAAATAGTTTCTCTTGAGGGTAGTCCTTGTTAAGAAGTGCAAAATGTTTTGGTGTATATAAAAAATGGTTACTTTTCCTTTCTTCCTACCCAAAGCCAGAAGAGATTTTTCTCTGATTTTCACTGTGAGAAGCTGGTAGAGCTCCAGGAGATAAAACTCACAAAAATTTGGGGACCCCCTCTGAGTTTTTAACTTATAGACTGTCCACACTAATCTTCTAGCTATTCATCAAATATGTTTCAGGTTTTTCAACCCTGGTGCTTGTCCCCATGGAGGTTTCTGCCCATGGGTTTCTGATCTGGTAAGTTGTGATTCTCTCGCCTGTCTTATCTCTTGTTGCTTGCCTGTCTCTCCAGTTTTGGGGGGCAGCAGTGTTCCCTGTGATCTCATTTTTCTGACAGATCTAAGAGGAATTGTTGATTTTTCCATTTGTTCAGCTTTTTACTTATTTTAGGACAGAGTGGTAACTTCAAAGCTTCTTATATGTCACATCAGAAACCAGATGTCTCCTTTTACTTTTAACGTATCTGTGTATTTATTATATGTATAGTGTGTTTCTTGTCAACAGCATATATTGGGTATTACTTTATACCCAGTTTGACAATCTCTGCCTTTGAATGTTTATGTCATTTACGTTTAATGTAATTATTGATATGGTTAGGTTTAAATTTACCATCTTACTCTTTGTTTTCTATTGGACCTATCTTTTTTTTGTTTCTTTTCCTCTTTTTTTGGCTTTTTTTTGGATTAATGGAGTATTTATTTTTATGATTTCATCTTTATTATTGGCTTTATTAGCTATACCTCTTTGTTTTATTTTGTAGTGGTTGCTATAGGGTTTACAATATGCATCTTTAACTTATCATAGTCCACCTTCAAGTAATATTAAACTACTTCACATGTAAGAAGCTTAAAACAATATGCTTCCTTTTCCCTCTCCAATCCTTTTGCTGTTGCTGTCATACCTTTTACTTCTACATGTTATAAACTTCACAATATATTATTATTATTTTTGCTCTCAATAGTTAATTATTATCTTTTAAGAAACAAAAACAGAGAAAAAAAATTTTATGTTTACTCACATATTCACCACTTCTAGTTTTCTTCATTTCTTTGTGTGAGAAAGATCCAAGTATTCATACAGTATATTCCTTCTGTCTGAAGAAATTTCTTTAACATTGATTATAGTGCACATCAACTGGGAGCACATTCTCTCAGCACTTTTTTCCTCTGAAAAAGTATGTATGTTTAATTTTTGAAGGATTCCCCCACCACTACCACCACCACACATTCACTGGATATGGATATCTAAGCTGACTTTTTCCCCTCGGCACTTTAACCATAGCATTCCATTGTCATAGTTTTAGATAAGAGGTTTCTGTTAATTTTATCTTGGGTCCTCTGTGTCTTTTTTTCCTGGTGGCTTTTAAGCTTTCTCACTCCCCCACTCTTTTATCACTGGTTCCCAGCAACTTAATTATAATAGTTCTCAGCATGCTTTTCTTTGTGTTTATCATTTTTGATGTTTGCTGAATTTTTGAGTCAGTGGGTTTATAGTATTTATAAAATTTGAATTTTTTTTCTATTATTTCTTTAGATATTTTTTCTGCTTTTTCTCCTCCCATCTTCTCCCCTCCCTCCCTTTCTTCCCCTTCCCCCATTCTGGGAATACAATTATATAAATCTACTGGTAATTAGTGATTTCTTCATTTCAGGTGTTGTATTTTTCATTTCTAGTAGTTTCATTTGATTCTTCTTTATGTTTTCCATTTCTTTCCATTTCTTCTTTCCTTTTTGATATTGTTGAGACTGAGTCTCACTCTGCCACCCAGGCTGGAGCACAGTAGTACAATCATAACTCACTGCAGCCTCGAACTCCTGGGCTCAAGCAATCATCCTGCCTCAGTCACCTGAGTAGCTAGGACTATAGGCATGTGCCACCATGCCTGGCTTATTTTTTAAAATTTTTTGCAGAGATGGGGTCTCACCATGTTGACCATGCTGGTCTTGAACTTTCGGCCTCAAATGATCTTCTCACCTCAGTCTCCCAAAGTGCTGGGATTATAGGCGTGAGCCACTATGCCCAGCTATTTCCTCATTACTTCAAGTAATGAAGAGGAATTTGTCACTAGAGATAAAGATGTAGAGGAGCCAGAGTCCAGGCTGTCAAATGGGTTGTCCACATAGATTCAGAAGCCACCCAGCATGTCAGAGGAGGTTGGTGAATGATAGCAACAAGGAGGGAAACAGGCACATTTATTGTCCAGGTCATGGATCAAATTTTTGCAAAGCCTTTAAAAATCCCTCCATTCCCTTACATATTACTAATCACATCATCTGATGTGGCTCATGCTTCTTTGCTAAAAAACCTATGCATATTTAGCATATATATTTTAATGATTTTTAAAATCTAGAATCATGATGTAAGACCTTGCTGTTTGACCCAACTCTCATTCCCAACCTCCTCCTCAGTTGACTTCTTTCTAGAGTTAGCCATATGATACAGATCTGGCCAATGAGCTGTGGGCAGAAATCCGAGACAGTTTAGCAGACTTTTGTCTAAAAAAATTTCCTAATATACAAGGTGAATAGCAGATAATAAGTTCAGAGATATAAGGTCATAGTAATGAGTTGGCTTCTTCTGATGGTCAAAAGTGTGCCTCTCAGTCCATCCTACACTGTTTAGCACCTTGACCTCCCCAAACTGAGCAAGAGTACAGATTTCAGGTCACCAATGCCCAGGATTAAAATAATAGAAATTGATTACTTTCTCTTTGCTCTACTCCATGGATGGTAGCCTGCATTTTGTGGATTATGTATAATATAATCTATAGTGCTTGCTCAGCAATTCAATTTATCCCTAATGCTAATATTTAACACCAGCAGATTCACAGGTGAGTTTATTGAGAAATGTCCCATTTAAAGTAATAAACTTATCTCTAAAAGAGTGTCAAAAAAAGAAACAATCTTTTCATTTTTCGGTGGTTCAGTGGTGTCCCAAGATCAGGCAATCCTGAAGGTGTCTGTGTTTATCTTAGAGACAGGCTGATAAGTAACAATAAAACCAAAGGGCAAGAAGCTAGGAAGACATCTCAAATTATCATCTGAATATTGAGATGGGGGCATATTTTCAACATTAAAAAAAGATGGAGAAAAAGGGTAAGAAATTGTAACATAGAGGCAGGTGGCTAGTTGGAATGGGAGAAGTCAATCTTGTTAGAGATTTTCCTGGATCACTCCTAATATGAACCACTCAATTAGTTTCTTGGTGCCTAATTCCACAAAAATAGTCAATTTTATTCCACAAAAACAATACAATTTTATTCAGCATTGGACCATCTTAAAATACACAGGCATGTAACCCCCACTCAAAAACTCATTCCTTCACAATCTAGTCCAAGAACTTAGTTAATAATTAGATAGTTAAATACGATTTCAGTATATTCCAACATATTTTAGAACAATATATTCAGATATTAATACTAACAAAATAATGGTATAATAGTTTTTTTCATTGGCAGAGAGCCTCTCATTCTGAAGACCTGTTTCTAAAGTCCTGTTTCATCAAGATTTGAACAATTGTTTTCTTCTTTTTCCTAAGGACTTACCCTTCACAACCACCGAAAACTAGAGAAACCCCTTCTTTTTCAAAGAAGGCAGATATTCTCTCTCAGAACATGGCCTAGATAATATTCCTTTACTTTTGTAATAGTTTTAAATATGTGTTCTCTCTTCTCTGATTTTCTCCCAACCATTAAATGTCAC
This sequence comes from Propithecus coquereli, assembly GCF_000956105.1. Classification (NCBI taxonomy): domain Eukaryota; kingdom Metazoa; phylum Chordata; class Mammalia; order Primates; family Indriidae; genus Propithecus; species Propithecus coquereli. Next base: position 1,930,446 of record NW_012149052.1, read on the forward strand.
CATAGGTGTGCCAATTCTCTGATGGAATATTCTTTCCTCTTTCCTCTCTGCCTCTGTGTCAGCACCATCCTCTGGCCTGAGGAGTAAGACAGAAGTGCGCTGGTGTCTCCAGGGGGGCAGCCGACCCGACACATCTGGAATGGATCAGTCAGGGGTGGTGTGGGGCTCATCTTGGAGCCAACGGCCAGTGCTGGGCAGGTGGCGAGGGAGTACAGGAGCCCTCTAAACAGAAAGAAAAGAAGGTGAAAATGTCTAGTGTCTAGATCACGTTTCTTCAACAATTAAAAATTATTCACTTATCTTTAAAAAATGCTCTAGTGGTAGCTTCTAGGAAACACGGAATTTTTTCATAAATATTATATAGATTCGTATATATTCTATTATTGTAGATTGCGTGTATGTGTGTGTGTGTGTCTGTGTGTGTGTGTGTCTGTGTGTGTGTATGTGTGTATCTACACAGTCTCCCACTGGAAGCCTTTGTAGCAAATCCATGTCATGCTAGAGTTTTAGGTGCTAATCTTGAACCTCAACCATCAGCTACAGTTGGGAGTCCATTCAAGGCAAAGTGTTTATCAGTTTTGGTTGTGACTTGTTCATGATCTCATTGTCCCTGACAAGTCTCTATGGCTGCTTCCCCACACATGAAACCCACCCGTCGATCCTCACTGTCTTAGTTGAAATTTCCACCAAAGCAGATCCTGGGTAAAGGATTTGGGTGCAGGAGTTTATTTGAGAAGTGATGTCAGAAAGCACAGTGAGAGAGTGCAAAAGTGAGACTGGGAGAGAAAAGCCAATAAATGGTACCTTAATGAGCAGGTTCCACTGACAGCAGGCTGGGCTCAGTCCCCATGGGGACCCTCTGAGAGACGGTGTAGAAGGAGCCTCAGGTTTGCCCACTGAGGGCCAACAAGCTGGCGTGTGTATCCACTAACTCCCATCCCTTGCTGGTTGAGAGGCACTCCTGAGGTGTCAACTCCTGGTTTCTGGCCTGTGGCCAGAGAATGCTTGAAGGGTACAGGCAGCTGCTGCCCTGAAAGAGAACTGCCTATAGCAGCCCCTGGTGTGGACCCACGGATACAGAAGGCTTGGCGAGGCACCCTCAGGAGTTTAGAGAATGATGACAGAAGAGCTCAGCCCAAAAACTCTGTGTTTGTCTGAGTTTGTGGTTCTGTGCTAGTATTTGTGTGGTGTGTGCCTGGTGTTCTGGAAATGTATCATCCTTAGTGGGAAGTAAGGAATCTGCACAGAGAAGACTTCACTTGGGAAAGCAAATGATAACATATACAGTAACTGTGCACTTAAAAACGTGCAGGCCTGGCTTGTGCAATTAGAGATTTCATCCTTACCTTCTATGAGACCCTTCCTCCCTGTCTCTGCTGGAAACACACCCCTTTATTGCTCAAAGACATGGAAGTCTCGACACCCTAAGTTCAGCTGCCCTTTTAAAAAGACTTTTTTTTTTTTTTAAAGACTAGTCAAGTGCAGTAGTGAGGAGGGGGGTTAAGTAGTAGAACAAGGAGTTCAATCTGTAACTGACTGTGAACGATCAAGTGAGATAACTCACTGCCTTCGGACCAGCCTTAAAAAGACTTTTTAAATTTGCCATACTTAGGTGTTCTTTCCTAGACAAGGCAGAGCTTTGAAAAGATGGCACCTTGCAAAGACTGGAGAGAAAAATTTTTTTAAAAAGAAAATGTTCGTGGATTTTATGATCCTTTCTGTCTTAATCATGTCAATATGAAGCATTATTATCTGTGAGTTAAAATGCTTATAACTTTAGGGATAAGTCTGTGTACGCTCACGTGTGTTTGCACATGTGTATCTGTGTACACATCAACAGGATCAAACCATGTTTAGAGTCTATTAATACATGTATACACACATATGTATGTTTTTAAAAAGATTAAGATTAATCTTTACCTTCCTGACACGAACATTTGTATGGGCTTTTGCTCTTTGTGTAGCAAAGATTGAGTTGCTTGGAGATGTTGAGACATCTCTCTCTCTCTCTCTCTCTCTCTCTCTCTCTGTCTCACATACACACACACACACACACACACACAGAGTTAGGTAAATCTGATGTCCAAACTGACTTTTGCATTCTTACTTCCCAGCTTGAAGTAGCTGGCTAGCCATTCTTGTCATTCCCTTTGAGAGTTTAAATATATTTTTTTTTATTTCAGCATATTATGAGGGTACAGATGTTCAGGTTACGTATGTTGCCCTTGCCCGCCCCCTCCAAGTCCGAGTTTCAAATACGTCCATCCTTCGGGTGGTGCACATTGCACTCTTTGTGTATGCAAATACCCGTCCCCTCCTCCCT
>NW_012149052.1:1934310-1941307 GCF_000956105.1 Propithecus coquereli
GGTTTTATATCTGGGTTCTCAGTTCTGTTCCACTGGTCAATGGCTCTATTTTTGTGCCAGTACCAAGCTGTTTTGATTACTACAGCCTTATAATAAAGTTTGAAGTCTGGTAAGTTATTTTGTATTTCTGACAGAGCTGCCACTTGTCTGAGCCCATCATGAGCAGGGTGCCAGTTTGCTTTTTGGTCCGTGGCTCCGAGTCACAGGGGAGGGAATGCATATGCTCTTGGTGCAACAGGCCGGGTAGGCCTATCCTAACATTCCCCAGGTTTACAGAAAGGCCCTGTCTAAAGGGCCTGAGGGTGACATGCAGGAGCAGCTTGAGAGAACAGCTGAGCAGCATCTTTTCTCAACTCTGAGTTCAGTGACATCACATGATAGCTTAGAATTGGGCACAGCGGGACTATTTACACCGTAGAAATTGGCACAAACTACATATCAATATCACAACCCTGTAACCACTCCCGCCTTGTTAATCATTTACCGGGACACTATTGGAATGGGCCCTTTGTTAACAACAGAAAGAAAGCAGGTCCCCTTTGCTAAGGCTGCTTTGACTGCTGGAATATAATAATTGATGCCACAATCCCTGACAGGGGACCTGTACCTCCGGCCTGCCTGAGCTGGTGCCCTGACTGGACAGTCGCCAGGCGGTGCTGAGATTTCTAACAGACATGCCCTCCTAGGTGAGGCCTGCCCCAGAGCAGGCACACACAGCCTTGTCAGTAGCTCTGTTAGCTTCCCGGCAGCTGGAAAACAGTATGGAATCCCCATTTGCAGATCTTGTTTTTTCCTGGTCCTTTCATTTCTAAAAATTCTTTAAAGATCCAACATATAAATATACTGAGCAAACTGGAAACAGATTGAAAGTCCCAAGGGCCCTTTAAGCAATCCATCTCTATGGAACAAGCCCAGTCCCCTGAGCTGTACAAACACCTCCCCTAGGGCTGCGGAAAGCTCGCACCCAGGAGTCCTGCCTTCCAGCTCTTTGTCAACATGGTTTGGTGCAATTACTCTCTTAATTAAAGAGGGTAAATTGCCTTATTTTATCCACAGACTTACACGACAGAAAAATACTCCGGCTTTTGCATTCTTAAGGAAAACAGGAAGAGAGAAAATCATTACAGATCAAATTTCAGTAGTCTCGAGGCATAAGAATTCAAAGGAAAAAGAGTCTTTCTGGTGCTCCTAAAGACTTTAGAGACCTACATTTTGTAACCATGGCCTTGTTTTCCAGGAACCTGTGGGGCCCCCTTAAAATGGACTGTGTTCAGTTTCTTGTAATAGCTGGGCCTGCGTTTTCATTAGCCATGGCAATGAAACAAAGAAATGATCATGCATAGATAATTTAAAACATATCAGCCAGAAACCCACCTTTAACCACAGCCTTCCACTCTCCAACCCTGATCAAATTTCAATTAAGGCTTTAAGTATGGAGAAACTGATGAGTACGGTAATGACTCAAAATTAGACAATAAAAAAGCAAGAAACTGGCTAATTTACTCTCAGAAATTGCTCTGTACGTATTATCCAGCGTAGATAGTTGTTCCTTAGCATCATGTTCCACCCCCACCTTTGGCAGCACTCAGGGAATCACAGCCGAAGAGAAATAAGGGAGCAGGCAGGGAAGATGGAGAGCCAACAGTGAGAAGCTTTTGGGCCAAGTAGTTTTTTATTGCTTCCAGAAAGATAGGACAGGAAAAAGAACCCACGGCGTGTAGGCTTGCTCTCAGTCAAAAGGTCAAGTTGAAATACTTGACCCAAATAATTTTCAGTGAATTTGTGTTTTTTCCTCCAGGCGGAGGGTCTTCAAGATGATGATACAGACCAGAGGGGCCAAGCCCGGCTCAGAAGGCCACAGAGAGGGGAGTGTGGTGTGTAGCTCAGCCCCCCAGCTCCTTGGCAAAGACAGGCGGTGGGAAGGATCACTCCCGGACTGTCCCAAACGGATCCCTGGGCACGCCATTTCCTTACCAGTAAGACAGGGAGGGGCACCACCTACGGGAAATGGTCTCCAGAACGTGCAAGCAGAGGCTAAGCCAAAGGCTTTTAAACAAAAATGACACTCTCATCTCTAAAGTATTTAGAAGAAACAGTATTCTGAAAAACAAAATTCCATAAGCAAGGGCTTGGCTGCCGGTTGGAATGACTTCATCAAAGTAGCAGGAATAGGTTCTGCTTTTGCTGTGGTATTACGTCCCCACCTAAACAGCCATTTCCTACAAAGACACTTGCCATGATCACCCCAACTTCATAACATTCTTAGAAGAAACGCTATTTTTTAGCTGACCTCAAAAGCCTAAATGTATGTTTATAAAGGTCACAGACATAAAGGACCCCTGTGCCAGGTCTTTTTTCCCATGTGGAGTTGACCCCACTCACTACCAGCGCCCAAATGGGGAAAAGTCCTAAGCTAGGCATCCACCTGTGTGCTGCCTGGCAAGGGGCTGGGGGAGACAATGTGAGTTCTTTTCAATGATTACAAGATTGCCTTAGGTTGAAGGTAGGCGGCTCTTTTCTCTCTTTATTGGGCAGCTATTTACATTTTCAAATAGTTAACCATAATCTAAATTAGGATAAGCGTTTTTTTTAATTAGGGCAAGTTTTTTAAAAAAAGCGAATTTGATAAATACTACCAATATGTATACTTCCACTAAAGGAGTCTGTTATTTCTCATCATACACAGACAGGAAAAGGTTTTTGGTGTGTGTGTTTTTAGAAACCATTAAACCTGTTCACTTTGGAAAATGCATGTGCACTATAAAGTGTTTTAGGAAGAAAAGATGTATTTCAATACTCCTTATGATAAAAAACATTCTGAGGGGGGCTTAGGCAACTTCGAGGGAAGCAAAACTCAAGAATGAAGAATACTGTAGTACAAAATTATGGCCAAAAATACTGTATTTTTAACCAGCAAGATCATTGGGGCATTATTATACAACATTAGGTGTTTTTTGCAAAACTAGTTCCCATCCCCAAACAATAGACAATACATGCATTTGAATGACATTTTAAGAACAGTAAATATGATTCTTTTAAATACTGCAAGTTAAAAATGTTTTGACAAAACTCCCTAAATACATAGGTCTAGTAAGGATTTCCAACATGATGATGGGTGAGGAGTCCAGCAAGAAGTTGCATTTAGAGAATTCTTTGAGGAAGAGAAATCCACCAAAAACGTGTTTCAGTCAAAGTAACCTGGACAAAGTTACATCGTAATTTTCCACCTTTCTTTCCTAAACATAAAAATATTCTACTGAAGAATACCTTCCTCTGTTATTTTTTTCTGTCTACCAAAGTCTTATATAAAAGTCAGAATTCCTTTATCCAAGTAAGATCCAATTTTATGCAATAGGTGTTTCCATAACACGTAAATCTCATTTACTATTGGGTTGGAATCATATGGGAGGAAATGGATGGTACGTGGTAGATAAGGAAGGTAAAGAGGAAATTAATATTTGAGCACCTACTATGTGCTGGGTGTATACGCATACTCTGAACATATAATTCTAGAGGCAAGAGTGTTATTGAAAGGGCAGTGGTAGTGGGGAAGACAGCAGGAAATGGTTAGTCTGTGAGAAAAACAAATGACAAGTTTAGACTCTGTACTAAGTTATCTACTAAACAGCAGGTGTCTGGCTCCAAAAATCTCTAGCTAATCATATACAACTAAGCCATTTCTTTTCCTAATTTGATGGAACCAAAATGAAATTCCAAAGACACAGTTACCAGCACAGATCTATTAACGCTACATATGCTGGAAATATGTAGAGATAGAGAAACATACAATATTACTAGTTTTAATTTTTTGTGTGTTTCTAACCAAAGATATATCTTTGGAAGAAAATATTAATGTATACCAAGCACGCCTTGTTTGTATCAATTGAGATGTTTGTTAATTACCAATTAAGTAAGTGGTTTTAAACCCTTATTTAATTTTAAGAAGAGCAGCAATATACATTACAATATTTGGGTACACTTTATTTTTATATGGGTTAACATTCTTCTATATTTCATTTCATTCGTTCTTTTTGAGAAACTGAAAACAAAGGGAAATCGAGGGTAATCAGAAGGTAATTAGAGGGTAATTTCCAACCAATATCTGAGTCTTGCAGTATCTTATATGCAGCCCTTTCTTCCCATTTTTTTTGCAAATAATAAAGTCATTTTGACCCAAATCCAGCATAAATAGCTTTTCACCAATTCCTAACTTAAGACAACTAAAATTTACAATCATGTGGCAGTATAAATTTTAAAATTACAGTTCGTACACTTTGACAATCAAGATAGTCTGAAGTACAAAAAGTAACTTGCCCTTTAGCTGAATTACCTTTTTAAAATATTAGGCCTGCTAGTTAATCTATCATAAAAAATAAAAAATAAAACCAACAATATAAGTTTCAGGTGTTCCATTCAAATTCCTTTTGTAGATGTCATCTGCTAGTAAACAACATATGCAGGTTCCTAAGATTTTTTTTCCCAGTCTATTCATGACATTCAACAGAGCTCTTTATATGGAAATGTTAAAAAAAAAAAAAAAAAAAAAAACTTCTAAGGGATTTATTTACTTTTGAATGGGTGTGTTATTTCCCTTTGTTTCAGATATGAGGCACAAACTTCTGAATTTAAGCTCTGTAAGGCATAGTAGAAACCTCCAATTTACAAATAAGGAATTCTCTGGGGGTTGGAACTGCCGTGTCACGCAAAACGGGAAAAATCATCTGTAAACTGGTACACTGCAATGTGTTAAGTGAGTCATGAAATGGCTGCTTGCCTTGGTATGCTGAAGAAAGGTTTCTGTGTTTTGTGTTTTGCTTTTGAATAAGACATGCCCAAGTCACCATAAAACTCGCCACAGGCCTCCGTTACCTAGAGCATCAACAATAGGAGTCCAGTGGCACACGCTTGTAACGCTTGCAATCACGATATAATATAAAGCATGAGTAAACTTTGTTTTTATACAAAACTGAAAAGAATCCCTTCCCACCCCTAGCCCCTTCAATAAAATCCCAAACAAAGAAACAAAAAAGAAAATCCTTTAGCTTCGATTGACTAGTGTGGATACAATTAGGTTTCTAGGCATCACTGTAGCTAGGGTGATCAATTTCTTCCTTTCTCAAGAGAAGGGATCTTGTCATGCACCCTAGGACGAACAGTGAAGCCACAAACCTCAATTCTGCATAGCAAATTCCATCCCAATTTCATAAAGACAAATATAACAATCTTTCCCTGTTTTGCTCAGCTTCTTTGAGCTTTGAGATCAGGTTTAATTGACTACATCTACTATAGCTCTATTAAATAGAATATCTTGATTCCCTAAAACTGTAACACTTATGATCTGGTGATGAGGTTTACTCTATACACACTGTAGGCCTTCAAATATTGTCATTTACTTTTTTTTTTTGCTGCACCAAATTTAAGATTGCCCTTTCAGGCAAGCAGTGGTCTCTAGCTGTTAAAACATTTCCTTAGTGGATCACAATAGCTTCTAAAACTGCCTTTCTAGTAAAGGCCATCAGAGAGGTAATACTAAACTGTGCATTTGCCAAATAAGAATATGAATTGTATAAAAGCTCATATTCCAATCCTAGATCAAATGGCAAAAGTTCTACAAAGTTGGTTTCCATGTTTGTATAAAAGCTCCGACTGATTTTATGTATTTTGCTATGAAATTACCTTTGGGTCTTATAATCAGTATACCTCTAGTCAGGAATGTGCAAATGATTTTATACAGCACGATGCTAGTACCGCTCTGTACGATAGTAAGGTTTTTTTTTTCTTCTTTTCTAAATGGAAAAAAAATATCCCTAGTCAGAAATAAACTGACAAATTTACATTCTCCTCTCTTAAAAAAGTAAATAAAATAACATTATTCAAAATGTGAATTAGCTATAAGACATACAATACAATTACATAGATACATATCAATACAGCACATTCAATCTGCCAAAAAATTAATGATTACAAAGCCAGTATGGATGCTGCGATATTAAGAGAGATGTATGTACAATGATTAGAGCATTCGTAATTGCACTATACCTACAGGCAGTCTGTTAATTAAATTACAGGTGCTTTCTGAGCAAGGATTAAAAAGAGTAACCTGTGTTGTCTGAGGCTGGGAGAGTGAGGAATGAGAATATTTCATTACTGTTTAGTAACTTTGGTACTGATCCTATAAGCCATTAATTTTCTCCCTCCCCTTTGTTGTTCCAAATGAGTGATTTCTATGGAAATTTAGTGCCAAATATACCATTATAGTTAAAATGAGACCAGCATCGTGGCCTAATTCTAACTTCCCAGCAGCTTTAAACAATCATGATTTATTTTCTTAAACCACATTTCAACTCAAACTGCTTGATAGAAGCCCATCAATACATGTGCTGTATTTTTTGCATTTGTTGAAAAGTTGCACATACACAATTCCCAACGTCTCTCCTACTAGGTTCAGTTACATAAATACATGTTCTCTAGAACACTGAGAGGTTACTTTTAAGTCCGCAAATTTTCCTTAAGTTCAGCCTAACCAGTCACCAGTTCAAGAAGATCCTGAAGGTGGTAAACTAGCAGTAACTTCAGATTTTGTCAATTAAAGGTGGCAGAATAATACTACCAACCAATGTTCCTGGCAGACTTACTTGGACTTAAAGAACATAAAGAGAGTAAAACTGGCTTCAAATAAAGAGACATATGCAGATTTCATGTCAAACCACACAGGACACTTGTCTACATTGCCAATTTGGACACTCACTATGGGACGTGAACACTAAACAATGTGATCTTAAGGGTAAAGAAAAGAATGGACCATGAGAATCAAATTTACAGTTCCCAATTGTTTGGCAATTGGTATTTCTAGTTCCTTCTTGGCCAGTCATGTGAGGCTTCACAGTTTTACTCTCTTATATTTTAAGGTACCAGCTTTTATTTTTTAAGTTCTTATTAATTTCATTTCACAAAAGCCAGCTTTGGCAACACATACCCACAATAAAAGTCATTTAAA
>NW_012149052.1:1941357-1981147 GCF_000956105.1 Propithecus coquereli
AAAAAAAAAAAAATTAAAAACAACCTCCCTCCCCACCCAAACAGGAAGAAAACCTCTTCTTTCCTCATCCTAATTTCCAATCTCCCTCTAGTGTGACGCCACGGCACTCTAGCCTAGGCAACACAGTGAGACAAAAAGTTTGAACAAAAAAAAAAAAAAAAAAAAAATTAAGAACGACCTATGAAAAGGTCTGGGTAGCAGCCATTGGGATAATGTAGTGTCTGTTGGCATATTTTTTGGCATCTGCAATTTAAAGAGAGGGTGAAAAAAAAAAGAAAAAGAAGCAAAGAAGGGAGGAAAGACAATGGCACATGGCATTTCAAAAGAAAGGACTCCTGCGTGTCATTGCCCTTGCCTTGCTGACTTCTGTGCACTTCTCAGAGCAATCAAGCTACGACTGAAGGCAAACATCCAAAAGAAATGACACTTAAACCGTTCCATGGGCATCTGCTGTCCCAGTCCAAAGTGAGATAGACAATGTATCTATTAAAAAAGGAACTCTGTATGTGTATCCACAGCTATACATTTAAAACCACAGTATTAATACGTACAATCCTTCAGCAAAAACTACAGACTGTTAAATTAAGCTGATGTAGGATGGCTTAAATCGAATGACATTGTCCTGACTGTATCATTCGAGAGAAAAACTTGACCAAGAATGGAACTAGGATAAAGGCCATTGCAACCTGGGAAAAATCAGGAGGGAGGTGTGGAGTAGGAAAAAGGGAAATTAGCTTTGTTTTGCTCAATAGAAAAGAAAAAGAGAGGGAGTGAGAGTGAGAGAGAGAGAGAAATAATTCTTATCTTTGTGAGTGCATGACTGAGAATTTAAAATACATTGAGTCACAAGGTTTTGCCTAAAAAAAAGAGAGAGAGGAAATGTGCTGGGACTGTACTTCAGCATCCTCTGTTTTTCCTCTGAATAGTTTAAATAAAATCATAATATTTACTACAAACTCTGTGGACACGCTCACACAGAGTCCAGGACGGCAATAAATTAGTATTATGCAAATTGTTTTCCACAGAAATACAGTCCCTCTTGTGTATCTTCAATAGCCCACCAGGGAAGGGGAGGGCGGGTGGCTAGGAGGCACAATTAGACCAGATTGTACTCCTTCAGATTCAACTGGAGGATGGTGTCCTTGACGGCAGCAAAGACAAAGCGGATGTTCTCGGTGTCTGTGGCGCACGTGAAGTGGGAGTAGATAATTTTGTCACTGTCTGGGTTCAGGTCCACGAACATCTTCAGGATGAATTCTCGAGCTGCCTGGGCATCTCTCTGGGGTCCTGTTGGTCAAGGGATGAAAGGGACAGCTTGTTAGTTGATCTGTTGATGCATCGGTCATGATTCATTCAATAAATACTTACCGTGTCATTGCCCAGGAAGAGTACATCTGCATTGCAGATTTGATCTGTTATAATCATTTTCCCCAACACCACTATGTCCGTGCATCCACCCGCCTATCCATCCGCCAGCCCATCCATCCATTCACAATGTGGGTAAGTGAAAACAGATGACTTGAAGACTGATTCCTTGAGTGACAGGGAGCCAGCGCAGACTCTTCGGCAGGGGAGTGATAGCTTATTTCTGTTCAACTGAGTTAACTACGCTGGCTTCGGCTATATAAGCATGCATACAGACGCAGCTGCCTCAGGCTCTCTTGTCAATCTGTCCTCCAAAGACCTGACATAACATTATGAATTATTTTAAATTCTCCAGCCTGAAACATCTCTCAGAATAGATCTGTTCCTTAAAGTCAGGTCCATCTACAATGGTCCTCTGCAGTCTTATTTCCATAGACTTCTGAGCACACTACATTTACATAGTATTTGGTTCACTATATGTGATGATAAAAAAAAATTGGTTTACATTTGTTACATTGATTGGGGTCTCTTATGTACCAAGCATTACCCTAGATGCTTTCAAAAAGGATTGTGATGTATTTATCAGGATAAACTAAAAATGTATTTAATAATTTTGCAATGAATTCTTATATATGCACCAGAGCACAGGTCATATTTTTCCACAAAAGAAAAAATCAGATAAATTGGACTTTATCAAAATTAAATGCTTTTGTATATCAAAGGACATTATTAAGAAGGTGAAAAGACAACCTATAGAATTGGAGAAAATATTTGCTAACCATTTATCTGATGAGGGTTAGTATCCAGAATATATAAAGAGCTCCTACAACTCAACAACAAAAAGACAAACAACCCAATTAAAAAATGGGCAAAGGGCTTGAATACACATTTCTCTAAAGATATACAAATGGCCAATAAACATATGAGAAGATGCTCAACATTATTAATCATTTAGGGAAATGCAAATCAAAACTGCAATGAAATACACTTTATATCTATTAGAATGGCTATTAAAAAAAGTGGAAAACAGCAAGAGTTGGGGAAGATGTGGAGAAATCTGAACCCTTGTGCACTGCAGGTGGGAATGTACAATGGTGCAGCTGCTGTGGATAACAAGTTATTCCTCCAAAAGCTAAACACAGAATCACCACACGACCCAGCAATTTTGTTCCTAGGCATCTGTCCACAGGAACTGAAAGCAGGGGCTCTAACAGATACTTGTACACCAATTTTTATAGTAGCATTATTCACAACAGCCAAAAGGTGGAAACAACCTAAGTATTCATTAACAGATGAATGGATTAACAAAATATGGCATATACATACAACAGAATGTTATGCAGCCATAAAAAGGAATGAAGTTCTGATAGATGCAGTAATACATATGAACCTTAAAAACATACTAAAGTAAAATAAGCCCAACAGAAGAGAACAAATATTATATGATTGTACTTATATGAGGTACCTGGAATAGGCAAATTCATAAAGACAGAAAGTATATTAGAGGTTACCAGGGGCTAGGAGGAAGGGGAAATGAGGTATTGTTGCTTAACTGGGGTGATGAAAACATTTTGGAAATACTGATGATGGCTGTACAGTATTGTGAATATAATTAATGTCACTGAATTGCACACTTAAAAATGGTTAAAATGGCAAATTTTATATATATAATTTAAAAAATGAATGTAACATATAAAAAACCATTATATTGTACACTGTAAAAAGTTCAATTGTATGGGAGTTTTATCTTAATAAAGCCATTTTAAAGACTTATTTAATATATCCTGATAAATACATTAATTTAAAACTTATTGTAAATTAATAACATCAAAACACCACCACCTTTCAAGTATGGAGCACCTATCATATATTTGTCTTTGTGTCACTATATATCTGCATTTCCTTCCATTTTTTTAAGTGAGCTCTATACTAAGCAAGGAGAAAGTCATGCTATAACTTTTTCCCCCTCCACTTCCTTCCTTTGGGTAAGACTCTCCTAGGATTCACAACTTAGGTATTTTTCTATCAATATTAGTATTGATAGATTGTTATCATCTATTGGTTGGGATAAAGAAATCTTTGAGAACTCTACTGAGAGCCCGACCACCATTTCTAACAAAATGCATCCCGAGTTTCAGACAGCTTACTTGAAAACTTTTCAAAACAACCTTTTTATAAATTGGGTATTATTCTTATGAGCTTATATTCAACAGTGCCAGAAGTTAGGAGAAAAGAGTTAGGAAAACAAATGGATTATTCTCATTGTACAATTAAAAACAGTAATGTTTGAATTTTTTACGTAGGTACCCAGAACTGAAATTTTTGTCCATGACTAAGGTGGCCAGCATCATATTACACAAAAAGTGACACAATTAAAAGTAATATGTAAAATATATGTATGGTATATATCTACAGAATTATTTAACGTCCAATCTTTTTCAATGTACTATTGTTAACTTACTAATTCCAGAGCAGTAATAAAAAATATTTAAATCTGGAAATTAATAGATTGTTAGAGCTGAAGAAGCCTCTAATTTTTGTAAAAGAACACTCTATTTCTGGCTCGTGAATGAACTTCCATACGATTTTGTACTTTCCCCATTTGGGAAAGAAGGGCCTACACCTTTTTTTCTTTTTTATTTACCCTAAGGAATATTAGATCCAGATTCAAGTGCACTGAAGTGCACTTAACGTTTTTAAGCATAAATCATGTTATTTGAATAAACATAAACTACAAAGAAATCATTATCGCCATCACAGCAGGAGCAGAATTCCACAGTCTCTATGAACAATTTTGCAATTCAAGTCCATGTGGAAATGGTAATTTCCCTTCCTGAAGAGAAATACAGAATGGCATTCATTATGATTAAGACCTTGTAAGTACAGAAATGTGGAAGTGTGAAATTTATAATACTATAAACACGCTTATTATAAAAACATTACTGCAGAGTGGGCCTGGATTTTTTTTCAGTCTTTGCTCATCTTGCAAGGGCTTGGAGTCTCACGGAATGACAGCTGTGCTGGCTTTGTGAATAACACAATCAGTGTCTTTTTTCTTTTCCACGGCCAAGTTTCCTATGTGCATTATGTGTATACTGGGGGAAATTAACAGCAGAAAAGCCTTCAAATTTCAAAACGATCAAAATGGACACATGTTGGAAGGAAAATGCTTGTAGTGTTCAGGAATCTGGGGAAATTACTTGAGAAAGGAGATATGTAAAGAGATTAGGAAGATATTGCAGAGAACAGCAGTGCAAACACCCACCCTAGAAATAAGTCTTTTACTGCAGCAAATCAACCACCACGCGGTGTGGCTAGGTCTGCTGCAGCCCAGTAGCTTGAGTTGGTCCCTTGAGGGATTCACCTCTGCGGGTGCTGTGCTCTACCTGTCCTGCGTCCTCCCTTTGCAAGCACATCACGAAAATGTGCTGTCCTATAAAGCAGGGTGCTGTATATGGTGTGGCCATTTCCCATCTGCTGATTCTCATCAAATTCTGAGAAAAATTAAGAAGAGTCTCTCCTGCATGTGTGAGGCAAGCAAGTGTGTTTAGGTCTAAGCCAGACGCTGCATGCCCATGTCTCATGTCTAAAGAACGAGCCTGTTGTGGGAAAGCAAGTTGACTACACACAGACACTTCCGTCCATAGTTTCCTCAGGAACACTGAGGAACAGTCTCAAGCATTTATGACTTGTTTCTAGGCTAGTGGCAAACGAAAAGGAGTGAAAGGGAAAACACTGTTTAGGCTAAGAAAGAATTTGTTTTTAAAGGAACAGCAAAGCACAAAGGAAAATACACTTGGAGAGAGGATGTGAACACACTGCTAACAAAATACTATCTCTAAAATCTGATATCATCCCCAAATGTTTGTATTTTCAATTCCTCAACCTTCAGCACCTGCGTTTGAGAAGGGAACTTCAGCTCATTAAACATGTAACATTTCCCTTCCGCGAGCCAGCGCTGTACCATATGCACGTGGGATGAAACGATGACTAAACCTCCATCCCTGATGTGTCTGTATCTTCACAGAAAGCTACGAAGTGAAATTTAATCTTCGTTTTTAAAGTAATTACCTTTCTGAGGGAGCTTTTAGAAGTGCAAGAGCATTGTTCAGCTGATATCCGTCCTGGATATCATCTGTTGATAATGTAATTTTTAAAATGGTCTATTCTCTTGCTGTGACATATACCTCTCTAATAGGTAACTTTGAGTTTGTGCTCTTCTCTGTGGTAAGTGATCTATACAGGACTCCATTCAATTCTTTTTTTACTCAGGAAAAAACTGAGTAGTTAAAGAAATTTGTCCAAGGCAACACAGCCAGTGAATGGCAGAGCTGGAACTCTGAGACATTTGTAGCTTGTGCTCTTAGATACTATCTACACCAAGGCTTGCCAAAGTTCTCTGTAGAGGGCAGAGAGTAATTATCTTAGGCTTTGTAAACCATTCTGTCTTGGTCCCCACTATCCAATTCTGCTGTTGTATCGTGAAAGCAGCTATCAACAGTGCATAAATAAATGTGTGTGGCTGTCTCAATAAAACTTTACTTACAAAAACAGGTGCGGGCCGTAGTTTTCCCCTCCTAATTTAGACTCAAGTTTGTATGGGGTAGGGGAAGGTATGTGTTTATCCTGCCACATAAGCTCTTCTAGGGCAGTAGCTCTGACTCTTTCAAAACTTGTCTGACAGTGGCTAGATGGGGATGCATTTTGTTACTAATCAACAAGTTGTTCTCTTTGTCTATGACTTTTAGCTTTACTAAGGAATGAAATATTTTGTGTCATTAAAAGATAGGGCAAATAGCAATTCATACTTCATCAATCCCAACACAGGGTTTGCAGGGCAAGGACAGTAATGGTACACCAAACAGTATGTTAACTCTTGCAATGGTATTGGGAGGCAAAACCTGCCCCAGCTACTGGGCTGTCTGAGTGCTGACTTACCGTCATATTCTGGGAAGTAGTCAACTAGATGGGAATACATAATTTTCTCCTCTAGAAGATCCTTCTTGTTTAAGAACAGAATAACCGAGGAGTTCTGGAACCAGGGATATGTGATAATTGTTCTAAAGAGTGCTTTGCTTTCCTCCATTCGGTTCTGAAAAAAACAATCATCAGAAAAACAAGGAGTGAATTTTATGATTATTCAGTCTGTGAATTGTGTTTATTTCAGAAGTCCAACCCATCTTTTGTATGCATCCAGTTTTATATGCAAATGATTCATGACACACATTAGCTGTTTTCATTATGCAAACTCTCTGGTTGACAAGCAGAAAAGAATAATAATAATAAATATCTGCTGAAATAACTCTTATGGTTGAAAGAGAAAATAATCAAAGCCTAGAGAACCATGCTGCATCTGGCACACTGTCATAAATTTACACCAAAAATTATTCATTCATGACCAAATACTTAAGATCTGAATTAAGAACTAAATAGTAGGTTTCATTTTGCGTTTCCTAAACTGTATTTATTTGGGAGCCTCACAATTAACTCTATTTTAAACAATTAAAACGAAGTTACTTAATTCTTTGCCCGAAGCACATCTTTATTTCTAGAATTATTACTATTATATATATATCTCTCCCTATTTTATAGATATATCTCTTGATAAACACATGAAAATATATTTTCAGATCATATATTTCCTGTTCATCAATGCATACCTTCTCCCTATGTTTCACTATAATTTTTATACACAGTTGTGGAGATATGCATAGTAATTACCTGGAGATACAAACGTATTAATAATATTTCTCACCTTCAGCATTTGTAAGTGTTCTCACCTGCAGAAGCTATACTTTTAAGTCTGCCTTGGTAACAGAGATCCTAAATGGATTCTCAAGGAAATTAGTCATCTTGCTCTTATAAATGAAGATGCTACTTGAGGCTATTCCTGAGTCAAATCACTCCTCTTAAAAAAAAAAAACTAATCATCAGCCAAGAGCTAAGACCTTGTAGCTTCTTCAGTATCTCCTCACCAGTTCTTTCTCCCACAGACACACTCACCTCTCTAAATCATTCCCACCCTTGGTCAGAGAGAAATGCAGCAGATTTGGGAGAATTCCTCTTTCCCTGAGGATATAAAAGCCACTTCATCTGGGACACACTTTCCAACCTCCTTTAGTTCTACGTGTTATGACTGAGTTTTGGGCAAGGGAAAAGCCTGCTGGGATCTAATTGAGCCCACCTAGGTGCTAAGGGGTGGCTCGGTGGTTTAAGCCATAGCATCCTAGTTCCCTGGCAGGCAGATAGAGGGCTCAGGGCTGGGCTCTGATCCAGGCCCAGGTCACTTGGTGCTCCCCTCCCCTTGCTTATGGTGATCAGTTTAGCCAAGCACCTCAACTGGGCCAGTTAAGCCCAGGACTCTTGCTGGGAACTCTGGAACAGAGAACCTTGATTTTGAGGAGTGTGCAGAAGGTATCGTGAAGCCTCAGGAGCTTCTGTAGCCATCTCAAAACTAAGGTCCTGCTTACCTGGGTTTACCTGCTTGTTCCTTTGGATTTTTCAGTAATGTCAGTCAATAGTACCGTTTACTTTTTAAGTAAGTTTGAGCTCTGTTTTTCTGTTTTTTATTGTACAATATACTTCCCAGTTGATATTCCGGGATATATTCCCCTCTAAGCTTATAAAAGGAAGGGAATGATACCTGAGGGATGACCGCTAAGACTGGGGGTTGCAGCTGTGAACACCTTCTGTTCAGATTTTGCCCTCCTGCTGCAGAATGTCCCAAGTTTCACAGTGCAGGGTTGCAAAGGCCACATGCCCCTCACGCAAACCTCCAGGACACTCAGCTCACCAAGTACGATCGATCAGATCCTGAATATGTCTTGCTCATTTCTTCTACAAAGCGTGCCAAATCAAATCATGCGGATCTTTGCTGAATCAGGTAAAGCCCATTGTCTCCGATCTCTTCAATGTGGTAATTTTGTGCCTAAACTGCTTAGATAATTAACACTGATGAAACACATGGGCTAGAATAGAGAACCCAGATGTAAAACCATCCTCATACAGTCATCTAATCTTCAACGAAGCAGAGCAAACATACACTGGAGAAAAGAATCCTTATTCAATAAATGGTGCTGGGAAAATTGGATAGCCACATGTAGAAGACTGAAACAGGATCTGCAACTCTCACCATGCACAAAAATTAACTCAGGATGGATAACAGACTTAAACCTAAGCCATGAAATTACAAGAATTCTAAAAGAACATGTTGGAAAAACTCTCATAGACATTGACCTAGGCAAAGAATTTATGAAGAAAACCCCAAAAGCAATGACAGCAACAACAAAAATAAGTAAATAGGACCTAATCAAATTAAAAAGCTTCTGCACAGCCAAGGAAACAATCATTAGAGTGAATAGACAACCTACAGAATCGGAGAAAATAGTGCATGCTATACATCCGATAAAGGGCTGATAATCAGAATCTACAAAGAACTCAAGCAAATCAGCAAGGAAAAAATCAAACAACCCCATTAAAATGTAGGTAAAAGACATGAACAGAAACTTCTCAAAAGAAGATACACTAATGGCCAACAAACATGAAAAAATGCTCAACATCTCTAATCATCAGGGAAATGCAGATCAAAACCACAGTGAGATATCACTTAACTCCAGTGAGACTGGCCTCTATCAAAAAGTCCCAAAACAACAAAATGTTGGTGTGGATGTGAAGAAATAGGAACACTCATACACTGTGTGGGACTGCAAACTAGTATAACCTTTATGGAAAGTAGTATGGAGATACCTCAAAGAACTAAAAGTAGAACTACCATTTGATCCAGCAATCCCACTACTGAGTTTTTGCCCAACGGAAAAAAAGGCTTTTTATAAAAAAGACACCTGCACCTGAATGTTTACAGCAGCACAATTCACAACTGCAAAGATGCAAAAACAACCCAAGTGACCATCAATCCACGAGTGGATTAATAAGATGTGGTATATGTATACCACGGAGTACTACTCAGCCATAAAAAAGAATGGTGAACTAATACCTTTTGTATTAACCTGGATGGAACTGGAGCCCATTCTTCTAAGTGAAGTATCACAAGAATGGAAAAACAAACACCACATGTACTCACCATTAAATTGGAACTAAATGTTCAACACTAATGTGTACATATGGAAATAACACTCATTGGAAATCAAGCAGGTAGGATGGGGGAGGAAGGGATGGGTAAATTAAACGTTCGTACCCCCATAATATTCTGAAATAAAATTAAAAAAAAAATAAAATATTTTTGGTTGCAAAAAAAAAAAAACACATGGGCTGATATAGTGAAAGATTACCGCATGGCTCAAGGGACGGTGTTTATTTCTCTTTTATATAAATGACATGCAGAACCTTTAAAAATATTTTTACTATCTACATGCCTTTTACTGGTTATCATAGCCAACGTTTAGATTTTAAGTCCCGGAAATAATACTCACTAAGAAATGATATCTTGTAATGTAAGATTTTATAGGCTGAGAATTTCAGGACTGAAGAAAAATAAAGGCCCTAATAAGAACTGAAAGAATATTTTAAAAATTCAGAGATTAATTAGATAGTAACATCTCTGATGGGAGAGTTAACGTTTTTCCCTCTTACTTATAGCTAGAGAAATTCTAGAAACTCATACTACGGTCTTTGCAGAAGCCCTGTCTAAAGGGTGGGTATGTATCCCTTGGCATCAGTTGGCGAGTCTCCATTAGAAAGACTTATTATATTTAGTATTCTTCCGAAGGGGCTCCAGTTGAATCTTTTCTGGTTGGAGTCCTTCAAGGGGAAGTGGCTAGACCCTGGGCAGAGCCAGGGAGAGTGGGCCTGACGTTGTGGTTAGTACGAAGAGAGTGTGTCAGGTCTCTCTGATAGAGTTTCAAGACTGCACTGGAGCCCCCAGGCTCTGGATGAAGTCTTCTGGGAGGGGGCCTCACGCTGGCCCGCAGGACAGAGGCCAGGACAGGGACTGAGCCCAGTGCTGTGCTCCAGAGAGACCTGCCCAGAAGGCTGTCCCACTGTACCCAGCCTGTTGCACTCAGGGCCACTCTGGAAGCAGGTCCTGCAGATCCTTCACCTATATATGCAGTTTGGGGCTGCTCTAGGGTATTCCCCTATTCACCATGTGCTGTGTGGACCGGAGCTTGATTGTATAGTTCAGAAGAAAGCTAGAGAGCAGAGGTGGGCAGCTGACCACCACTGGGCCTTCAACCAGACCAACCAAACTGTGTTTCTGAGGTGGGGCTGGGAAAGCTGCATCTTAAGCCCTCCAGGGGTCCCGATGCACACTCCACTTTGCGAAGCACTGTGCTGGAGTCAGGCTTCTCCAACACTGCTGTCATTAGGAGTCACTCAGGGGTCCTGTTGAACGAGACTTCTGCTTCAGCATGGGTGGAGCCCGAGGGTTTGCATTTTGAACAAGCTCCCAGGCAAGGCTGATGCTGCAATTCCCAGACCACACTTTGAGTCCGCTGGAAGGTGCAGAAAGCTTGCTGAGCCAGGGACAACAAAGAAAAGGTGATGCTCTATCTCTTTTTGTGATAAGAGGCGCAAGTCGACACATACAGCTGAGTGTCTCATTGTTGCAATAAAAATCCAACTGTGTAGGCTTCATTCTTTTTGTTTTTCCCAAATAAGATGAGTTAAGATTCTTACTTTATGCTATATGATTTATTTTTCACTCCATTGTGAAAATTCCCTATATGCCCCTCTTCCTTTTTCCCCCCTCGTGGGAGAACAGTTACAATCTGACAGGGTCTGTATCAAGCCCTGGACTAAACCTAAATGGACTGAGTGAGATTTTCACGATGACTCACAGGTAGTAGAACGTGCAGAACGCAAGGCATAATCCACTTTGTTCAGCAGAAACTGAAATCTAGGAGGGAACAGCATGTCCCAGGAGACTTCGTGGCACTTGCTTTTCAGTAATTTGCTAGGACATGAGGTTTCTAGGAGGATCAATGTATGAGATGCGTGTATGACCCATGACGAAAAACAAGGAGGCTTTGTTTACTCCGAAGACAGGCTGAAAGGCAGTCTGGGGGTGGTGCTGATCGCACCCTCCTTTTCTTGGGGTTTTAACTAGTTGGGAAATGTACAAAGAGGACACTAGTAAAGGTTTTACTATCTCTTGTTAACAGGTTGGGCCTGGCCCGTGCTGGAGGCCCGGGAAGCTTCCAGCTCCTAGTCATCCCACCCACCGCTTCACTCCAGCTGGGAGCTACTGTCTCTTCCATGAGGGGCAGCCGTGATGCGGGTGTGAAAGCTGGAAGAGGGAGGGCGGAGACAGGGTGGGCTGCCAGAAGTAGGTCCTGCCTGGTCTTTGCCCCCCACAGAGAAGGGAGGTCCAGAGGGGACACAGAGCCTGAGGACAGGCTATGAGTGAGTGGCCACGGTGGCCTGGTTGGCTTCAGTGCAGTTACCTGCCTCCAGTACATGTGGCCACAGAAATGTCAGACTGTCCAGACCACAGTGATAGGTAAGTCATTCCTCTAAGGGCTGGAACCAGCGAAGGGGCAGAGCACTAACCTGGGAAGCCTTTATCTTGAACCCTGGTCCTGAGGGTAGAGGAAGGACAGGTACCTCCTCCTCACTTTGTGACTACGAGCAGGATGGCGTGACCCTGAAGTGTCCTCCCTTGCACGGGCATTGGAGAAAGCCCCGTTTGAGCAATTGGTGAGGGTGCTTACACCTCTAATCTTTAACATCTCTAATCAATTCTCAAGTGCTCTAATTTCCAGAGAATACAACTTTTTAGTGCAATCCCCTGCTAACACATGATTAAGGCTGCCTAAAGGGTGAAGCCCCAAATTCCAGCCTGACATTCACAGCTTGGCACTGTCTTTAACCTGAGCCCACACACAAATGCTCTCTCCCCCAGATAAACAGATTCCGTGTCACCGCTGTCACACAAGCATGACCGCACTTTCCTGACCTGTGGCCCGTGATGCTGCCCCAACTCCTAATCCTTCAAGATCCAGGTCAACCTGGCTTCCCTAGCACTCCTGCCCCGAGCCCCTGCTGGGCTTGCGCCTTCCTCCCACCCCAGTACATGCTGTCCTATCCCTAGTTTGCCCGCTGCTCAGTGGACACATGTGGAGAGCTGTGAGATGCTGGCCATGAGCAGGCTGCAGACACAGCCCCTGCCCTGGGAGACTGAAGAGGACAGGCACGCACAGTCCACATGTGGCCCACAGTGGTGGTAGACAGAGGAGGCTGGGGTCACATAGGAAGGAAAGGTTTGATCGGGGTGTGGGTTGGGGAAGGTTTAAAAGCCAAGGAAGTTTCAAATTGAATCTTGATCAAGGAATGAGAGATTTTGAGGAGGAAAGGAGAGCAGAAGCAATGGAAAGAAGAATTTAAACCCATGACCCTTTGAAGGGATCTGTGAAAATTTTGAATAAAATGTTTCACCAGGGCTTCTGATCTCTGTAACGCATGTGGTAAGTAAGACAATTCTCTGCTGAGAATGTGAAACCTTTCCTCATTTCCTTCTTATGGTGGGATCAGGGATGGCACAAACATGCTAAGTTCCACGAAGAACTCACGTGTCCACCCTCTGTCACTCCCACAATAGCCTGCTGGGTCTGCACTGCCTGCCTGTCTCCAATGCTGGGACACAGGAGAGTCCACCAGGAAGCCCCACCAGTAACTCGAGCGGGCACACCGAGATGCGAGTACTTGCCTGGAGGGGAGAGGCCACTGACTTCCTTTGGCTTATGTGCAAACGTCCCTCTGATCAAGGTAAAGTCCGGGTCCAGGGGACACAGCCCAAGACCTCAGTTGGAAACTGGCTTCCTTCAGGCGATTGGCATAAATCTCTGCATAGAAAATTACCAAACGGCCTAAAGGAACAATATTTCATGTCTATACACTTTGCAACCCTGCTGCCATTGAGAGCCAAAGTTTGCTCAGTAGACTCTTTCCTTATCCCTCTCTGCCAAGTTGGTGCTTCCCTCTGTCAAAAGTCAGCATTAAACTAGAGATCTGAACATCAACTGTAATAACTTTTACAAGTCCCCATTACCTTGCCAATAAGCCCATGTTCTTCTCACAAAACTCACTTATTTTCTTAGCAAAGACAAATTTAGACTAAGACCCTTAATTCTTTTACCTGATACAAGTTACCCACCTGCCTGTCTCTCCCTGGTCGTACATTGTTCTCCCATCAATGACCTTGATAAACAACACTGAATTATATTTCCCATCAGATCTAAAATATAGTCCTGAAATGCAAAACTAGACACTGAAGAAATATGCACGTACAGTGTCACATCCCCTCATCACTGTGGGCCTGATGGTCATCTGTCAGTTGCTCTCAGCTGACCTGACGTAGGATGGGTGCCAGAGAATCTGGGATGAAGCTTTCTAGGGCAAAGATGCTCTTTGGTCTCGAAGAGACACAGAGGGTTGTGAGTAACCCACAAACTTACCAAGTGATACCAGACGCCAGTCAGGTGGCTGTGAGTCTGTGTTCCCTAAGCTTTCTGCCAGAAAGGAAGGCTAGAGATCCTTAAATGAGCGCGGTCCAGATACACAGACAGAGAATGAATACATGAACATGTCTGCGAAGTCAGATCCTCAGTAGAAGGGAAAGACACACAGTTTACAATGTCTGACAGTATTTTTTAACCTGGATCTTCAGAGTTAAGACAACACTGGCCAGCCACATACTCACTCTCAATTTTAATGCCCAGTAGCTGCTCACAGGGCTTCCTTCCATGCACTGCATAGGGAGAAAAATGCCTACACCAGGCACCATTTTTATTGGCACCATTTCTGCTTATGCAATTGACAAGAAAAGGAGATCGTCAGGATACAGGGATTTTATGCTTCAAGAATTCATACACGACTATTTTAAATAGCACCCTTCACTTTTAATTGCTACAACAGCTTCACTATTTCTTCTCAGACATAACTCACCAAAAAACACCTTATAGATTACTTTATTAAAGGTCATTACTATTTAAAGAAAGCAAGACAAGCTGATTTACTTCCTATGTAATGACTCATGATAATGTAAAATTTGAATCAAAATTATTATTTGTAGCTTATCAAACATTGAATAATTTGAAAAATTTGAACACACTTTCTTAGGTATTTATTTATGTATGTCTAGTGAGTAAATAAATGCAGCACCACCTCAAAAGAAAACTCTAAAGCTACATGAACAAAAAATCTACAAAGCCTTGTCTTCTGCATATTTCTTTCTTCCCTCAATTATTTAGGGAAAAGCTTGTTGTGTTTGACTTTGTAGCTCCGGCAGGATCACACTGTTATGTGTCCCATCTGATGTCAGCACTGTGAGAATTCAAAACGCATTCTGCGCCAAACTCCTGTTGATGAGGAGGAGGGAAGGGAAGAGGAAAAAGGTCCAGGAATCCACACGAATGTGTTGTCTGAAAATGCGCCGCAGACGATCTGGCAAGGAGAGTATGCTGACATGGCAGTGTGGCCCGTGGAGCAGGCCAGGGCTGTGAGCCAAGGACCTTGATTGGAGACGTGGCTCTGTTTCAAATACTCTCTGTGACCTCAGGCAAGTGGCTAAACCTCTCTGAGCTTTAGTCTCTTCATCTATCTCCTGGGGTTTACGAGGACAGAATGAGACAATGTATGCACCTAGCTGTGGCCCGAGCACACAGAAGCCTCTATCACTGATGGCAAAACTGCTATGCTAAGAATCTCCTGGCTAAATCTTGAATTCAGTTGATTTAAAAAAAAACAAACAAAAAAACTCTTCTGGTGAGGTAATTTGCTGCTTCCCTCAAATCTCTGGCCAAACTGCAAATCCAGTGAAAGTTTTCCATTCCCTGGAATTACACATAGTTAATTTATCCGTGTTATCAAATCCAGACATATTTGATTTATAAGAAACTGGAAAATCATCCAGGTTTCTGCTGATTTCCCTCCCACTGAAAATGTTTCTTCGTAAGATTCTCCATACGTTAAAGGGAAGTTACCTTCAAAATCTCTAAAAATGCTCAATACTCTCAACCTCAGAGTAAACCAAGAAAACAACAGATACAATACATAAATGGAACAGGTGGAGTGAGAAATAACAACAGCTTCCTAGCCATCTACTTCTGCTATCCAAATCAGACAGCAGGCATGGAAATGATAAGGATGCCAAACTCAGCTGGACAGATATTATTTCCTTGATAATTTTCTTAGTCTTTGCAAATGTTTGCAAGCAATTATTTGAGATCAAATTTGGCATACTCTCTAGGCATGAAGACAGCACCTGAAGGTTTTAATATTATAGTTTCTGCATATGCATCAATGTATTCTACCTGCACAGGATGTTTAGAGAAGAAAAGAAACAGAACATATTTGCCTATTACCTCCAGGTCTGAGGTTTCCAGGTAATGAGATGAGGTCACAGTTGAGGCCTTGTAAAGTGAACTGGTGCAAACCAGAGTGTGTTGTAGGAGAAAAGAGGAGGACAGAGAGAAGAAGACAAAAGAGAGACTGGAGGCTGGGCATGGTGGCTCATGTCTGTAATCCTAACACTTTGGGAGCCTCAGGTGGGAGGATTGCTGAGGCCATGAGTTTGAGACCAGCCTGAGCAAGAGTAAGACCCTGTCTTTACTATTAATAAAAATAGAAAAATTAGCCAGGTGTGGTGGTGTGTGCCTACAGTCCTAGCTACTTGAGAGGCTGCGGCAGGAGGATCACTTGAGGCCAGGAGTTGGAGACCAATCTGGGCAATATAGCGAGACTCTGTCTCCACAAAAAAATAGAAAAACTAACTGGCCATGGTAGCACCTGTCTGTAGTCCCAGCTACTCCGGAGGCTGAGGTGAGAGGATTGTTTGAGCCCAGAAGTTTGAGGTTGCAGTGAGCTATGATGCCATTGCACTCCAGCCTGGGTAACAGAGTGAGCCACTGTCTTAAAAAAAGACAGACAGATAGACACACACACTCTGCAGACTGGTCAGGGAGATGAAGGAGAGCCGAGAGCCAGAACCTGAGAGGAAACAGCACAAATATGTAACCCTTTCTGATGTGGAAACCCACAGTCCTAGAACGTAGAGAGACAGGACTCACAGAGATGAAGGGATTGATATTTTCTAGTATTTCAGTCAGTTAAGAGACTGACAGCTTCCTTTCAGAGTCTACTGCACGGTACACTGATGTTTCCGTTTAGCACTTACTCTATGCACCACATCCTACTTATTTTATGCATACATGCCAGTGATCCAAAGTCTATCTTTAACCTATATACATGAATTCCTCCCTCTGTCTCATAACACTCCTTACTTAGTGAGCTGGGAGCCAAATGTTTAATGCTGTGTATTCATGATACTAATTCTTCATTTCACTTCAATTCACTCAACCTCCTCCTTCCTCCATCCACACTCCTTCTTCTGTGCCATCATCGTCATTAGCAGCTCAAGGGAGAACACCACCTCCTTGCTCTCTGATGGCCAAAGATGCTGCCTCCACTGTCTTTTAAAATTAAACTCACGTCCTGTGTGCTGGTGCTGTCACTGTAACTCTTCTCCCTCCACTAAGCATCTGGGAGCAAGGCAGCTGCCCTCGGCTGGTGCACTGGGCATTCCTTCCAGCCTTAATCTCATGATGACTAGTGCTTCCCATTTTCAAACTTGTCTAAGTTGATGGCTATAATTTGTATCCCATGAGCTATTCGAAAAGACATACATTTTTGCATAATTAAGATGCAGATTTACCTTTAGGCTTTACAAGAACTTATTCAGCATTCCAACCTATTCTAACTCTTAGGGTTATATCCGCATTCATATTAAACAATAACATTTCAGCAACCAAGTGGCTTTGGGAATGTTGCGCTAAGCCAGTCATCAAAAGAGCCAAGGAAACAAGTAGATAGACCAAGAGTATGTGGCTACTTCAATGGGTAGATCCTAATTTTGATCCTCAATGGACCCATTAGCTCTGTGCCAACAGGCCAAAGGCACAACTTGGCTGAGTAAGTATCTGTTCCCATTGTGTCCTAAGTCATCTGCTTGTAGAAATAGCTTGTATGCTGAGGCCCACTTAGTATCTCTTTGCTAGGTTTAGCTAGAACCAGAACAAATGAACTTAAAACAAAGAAGGAAATACAGATTATTCCCACAGACATCAGTGATTCTTCTTTTCCTTGAGCATCAGTGATGAGCCACAGTTGAGCATTTAATGTTGGCTCCAGGGCACAAGTTAGGGCCAAAAGACTCCATTTGTAACCCATCTGTTTGGAATTATGAAGAATGGTAAACAGAGGAAATGGTAGTGTAGTTATTTTAAATATAAAGTAAATACACTATAGTTTGTTTTAATTCAATTTGTAACATGTAGAACATATTTGCATGTATACATGGTTGTGTGCAGACTCCTCCAAGAGTGAGCACCATTTCAATGGTGCTCCATTCCCTAAGAACCTGAGTTTCTGAAATTCTGATCCAACATGAAAGTTAACAGCAGCAAAATGAAACAAAATAAAAAATCAAACTCAACTGTAGAGAGTAAATTTTAATTGTCTTTCCTCAAGTTATATTGTATTTCTACATTAAAAATTATATAAAGTTCAATGATTTTTTTCTATTATAAAATTAATACATGGCCATGATATAAAATATAAAAAATAAGTGTAGGAGAAGAAAAAATTCCTATCGTTGAACTGCCCATATAAAATTACTAGTTTTTGTTTATTTTTATTTTCTTCCAGTCTTTGAATTGCACAGTTTTGGGGGTATTTTATATGGGTGCTATCTAAATGAACTTTCTGAGATAAGAGAAAACCAATTTTGTACCTGTGCTAACTCAGAAGCCACTAGTTACATGTGGCTACTGAGCACTTAAAATGGGGCTAATGCAACTGAATAAATGATTTGTAAATTGTAATTTCAACTACAATTAAAATTTAAACAGTACATGGGGCTACTGTTGCTATATTAGATAGTGCAGTTGTAAAGGATTGTGACCCCATACATAAAATTTTAAATCCTATATTTTGCTTAACATATTCTAAGCATTTTTTTATCTTAAAATTCATAAATGTTTGAATTGCCTTGTAAAGTAGCAAACTTTACTACACTCCTATTGTAAAATACTTAGATTTTCGGGGGGCACTATTATAAATAACACTATAATTTACAACTTTGTGCATAAAGATTTTCATCGTTGAAATTTTCTATATAATAGCACATTGCAAATTTTAAGGCTTTTGACTGCAGACTACCAAATAGCTTTCTATAAGGGGTGCACTAACTTATATACCTTTTATTAATATGTGAACTTGCTCATTTTACTGTTCCCTCTCAAGAGCAAGATCTACCCTTTCAAAATATTTTTCATATCAAATTACATGTGGTATGAAATGACATATAAGGTGAAAACAATGTTAGCTCACTGTCTTGGTTTGAATTTCTTTGAATAGCAGTGAGGTTGAAGATTTTCTAATAGATTTACTAACCTGAATATCTTCTCTTCTTGAGAATTGTCTGTTCATGTCTTTTGTCCGTGATATCTGTCTGCTAATGTTTTTTGCTCTTAATGCTTTGTTACGGATTTGAATGCATTCTTTATATACTAAGTCATTAACCATTATTTTATTTTTTCTTACTAACTTGTCATTTTGAATTTTGGGTATTTCAATGAAGTTATCTGGAGAATGTCTGAAATAAGATTAAAATAGCTTCAATATTTGTAAGTTAGGCCTTTGCTAACTTAGAAACACTTCTACTTTATTCACAAAAATCAAATTTCAGTTTCCCAATGGGCATTTTCCTTAAAACCAGCTCAGTTTCTGTTACTAGCTAGCTTGGTGAATGCAAATCATAGCTCAACCTGAAAAAGCATTTTGCAAACTATACTAGAGCTGTTAACAAGGAGCAAACTACTTGGATATCAGCTTCCTTTGTTTCAATTGTCCACTTTCTGATTTTGTAGTTAATGGCTAGTGACTTGGCCAAATTGCTGGAGACTTTGGATAAAAAGAAACAGAAACACACTGTGAGGATGTAGAGGTTAAGTGATTAAAAAGAAAACAGGTTTGGATGATAACAATTGAGCTAGTAAACCCCAATACCTTGATAAAGTCCCAGGAAGATCTGATCTATGTATATAAACCAATCATATACACATCAGTACTTCAGACTAAAACTAAACAAATTCCTGTTGTGATGTGCTAGGAAAGTTTAAGTCTGGGGAAAACAGGGATGAAATAAATTAACCTAAAACAATTCAGTAAAATATTTCCTTTATTGCCTGAAAATATTTTTATAGATGGGTCAGTCTGGCCCAGAAACATGTGGTTGCCTAATTCTTTGGCCAACATGATAGGGTGACAGCAGTGGGAAAAGAATTTGGTTTGCTTTGTGTCCAAAGAGATAAGCTCGAAGGACTTGGATGGATAACATTGAGCCCTGCTCGGTGGGTACCACTTTGCCTGATGCATCCATGACCATGTATGTACTGAAGCCTTTTCTTTAACTCTTGGTTTCTAAGTCTTTTCTCTCCCCTTCTTCTGTCCTCCAAAAACTGCAGTTACAGGGCTAGAATTTCCATTAAGAAAGACCAGATAGTAGGTAAAAATGGAGAAATAAAATTAAGAGTAAGTTTGGAACTGAAGGACAGAAATATGCAGATAAATTGATAAAATGACAAGAAAACAGGCTTAAACCTGTTGGCTTAAAAGTTTTTTTCATAAGGAATTCATAAGATATCCTCACTATAAGTCCTTTTAAAATGAGCTTGGCTATTCCTAAGGTCATTTTTAAACAATGATGATTTATCCTATAATTAATAGCATTTTCGTTTTAGTCTTCTCATTTTCAGGAACAATGTATAGTGAAACTTTTTAGATTCTGACATGCATTTTTGGCTATATGAGTATTATTATTTACTTTTATAAAGTTTAATAATATTAACGATAATAATTAACATTTCTTTAGTGCTAATACATACCAGATATTTGTTCAGAGCACTTCAGTGTTTTAAGGCCTTGGTAGATGTGTCTGCATAGGATCAGACAGTAAATATTTTAGCTTGCAGGCCATATTGTCTCTGTTGTAACTACTCAATTCTGCCAATGTAGCAGGAAAGTATTCATGGACAATACCTAAATGAGTGTGGCTGGGTTCCAATAAAATTTGCTCTGGATGCTGAAATTTGAACTTCATATAATTTTCACATCATGAAGTATTATTCTTACTTTGATTTTTCAACTGTTTAAAAATATAAAAACCAATCTTAGCTTGCAAACTATACAATAACAGGTTGGATTTGGGCCACAGAGTTTGCTGACCCTTGGTGTAAAATAGCATTGAATTCTCACACTAAGTTATAATTCTTATTTCCTGTGTGAGGAGGCTGATAAAAAGTAAGTTAAATAACACAGGTCGTAGGTAGGCAAATAATTATCGCAGCTATTTGAATCATTAGCGACATTCTTATTTTTATATATGTATTTAAGAGTTTGAGCATATTTACTTATAATTTATTATGTTCAGAAAATTTACAATGTATGATGAAGCACATATATGTGGAAATAAAAGCAAAAATAAGGCCCTTCATATAAATTTGTCATAATATCTTTGAGCCTTAATTTTCTCTTTCTTGTCTTTTTTTTTTTCCCATAATTCTTAGTTACATATTGAATTTCTAAATTTGCCCCCCACCCCTTTTAGGAAAAAGTATCTATTTTCTTTCTTCCCATAGCATGGAGGATGAAACATAGGTAAGAGAATCAATGTTTTAATTAATTCGCTTTTTAGTGTCAGGGCTATATATCTATTTATCCAAAGTTGCACACATATAAAAAATGCCTTTCCACCAGCCTGGGCAACATAGTGAGACCTTGTCTCTACAAAAAATAGAAAAATTAGCTAGGCGTGGTTGTGTATGCCTATAGTCCCGGCTACTTGGGAGGCTGGATGGGAGGATCATTGGAGCCCAGGAGTTAGAAGCTGCAGTGAGCTATGATTGTGCCACTGCACTCTAGCCTGGGCAGCAGAGCGAGACCTTTTCTCCAAAAAAAAAAAAAAAAAAAAGTCTTCCCAGGTGTTTTAATACCATACACACCTGGCATTTTAAACCAATTAAATTACTGTGAAACATTTCTC
Source organism: Propithecus coquereli (assembly GCF_000956105.1). Classification (NCBI taxonomy): domain Eukaryota; kingdom Metazoa; phylum Chordata; class Mammalia; order Primates; family Indriidae; genus Propithecus; species Propithecus coquereli. The sequence continues at coordinate 1,962,779 of NW_012149052.1, forward strand.
TTTTGAAGATGCAGATACATTTTTCATGCTACTTTAAGTAGCTTTTACAAAATAATTTCACTAACATTCTTAGTTAAAGAGATTCTATTAATCCTCAACGTGTGGATTTACTCCAGCCCTGCTGTTCTTCTCTGTCCCTCCGGATGACTGACAAAGTGAAGGGAGGGCGGGAAAATAAACACGAAAAACTCAAACCACTCAGCTTTGGTTTCTGTCTCTAGTAAAGGGTATGATTACAGGATTTTTTTTGGGTAAACTCTTCGCTAAAATTCTGTTATGTATCATATGTATTATTTGTAGGCTTCAAAGATTTATTTTATCTTTGTTCAATGACCAGAGCTTTTGACAGTATACATTAGAGCAAGGTCCTGGCACCTTTAAAAGCAATGTTTACTGTCTGCTTTAAAAAAAGTGTCATCACCTTGACTTACTTGTACAACAAATTCACCCGAATACATGCAGGCTAACTCAAAAGACCCCCCTCTGAAAATCATAAAGTGCTCAATTACCTTTTTAAAAAACCCCAGCATTCCGTATAATAGCCACATGACAATAATTACTATAGAAGGTAGAAGGGGTATGATAAAATTTATAAAAAACCAAGCATTATTTTTTGACAAAAAGCATTAATTACAGCCATTAAAAACTGAGAACTGGTTGTAAAGTGTCAAGTTTGAAAGTTTCAATATTTTTCCCTATAGAAGAGTTTTCTTCTCCTTTACTCTTGTATACTGAGAAAAGTTTCCTGAATGATTTTTCAACATTTTAAAATAAAGTGTTTTTTCTAAAACATTTTAAACATGACCTCATTACTAAGCTGAGCAGTCTGACAAAAAAGAAAAAAAGTATTAATATTTCACTAGGTAAAAAAAGTGTACTCTGGATGGTAGGAAGTTAAAAGCTCTCTTCTGGAAGCTAATAATGAAGTGAGGTGGCTGATATGCCCAACGTCCACAAAAAACCTTTAAATACAACTAACAGAAACATAAAAATCACACAAAATCAGCTTCTTCCCCAGTGAAGCGACGTGGGGTGGGATGGAGGATCACTAGGTTTCATGAAGAAAGCAGACAACTTTGAAAAACCTGCGGAAAGACCTAGATGGAACGTGAGCAAGCACCAGTGATTCACATAGGAAAATAATTAGGTAAGAGATAAGAAAAGCTGCGCCTGTAGTCACCAAGGCACAACCACAGACCGTATGAGGTGCTTCTGCTGAGAGATTCAGTGGGAGAGAGCTCGTGGTTGGCACAGAGCCAGGGAAGAGTGTATGGGATTTAAAACCTTTGGAGTGAAGTAACTCTTGGGTTATCCAGACAATATAAATAGGCAGGAAAACTTTTCAATTTACAAGTACTAATGTACTGAAAACTAGAGTATTTGAACAAGGGTAAAAGGAGAAGGGATCAGAGCCAATTCTACTGTTGTAACGACTAGCTGAGGGGAAGTAAGAACTGCAGACCCCAGCGCTGCCCCAGAAGCGCAGTGAGGCAGTGACAGTTCCATTCTGAGGGTGACTGTGTGTTATAAGCTGACATTCAGCTTATGGCTAACGTCCATTGGCTGATCATTTTTTCTGATTGACTGATAGCTGTGCCATATTTGTTAAACAGTTAGTATGTTAGTGTCACTGAATGCTAGGCTCACACTTGGCCGAGAGCTGCTCACACCATGTGAGGCATGCAGGAACAGACTGACTGTGGGAACAGTGGATCCCATTTCTCTGGCACATTATTTGACTACATACATCATCTTCTCACTTGGTGAAAGGTAGCCCAGAGCCTTTGCATAAATTATTCTCTCTTCATCCTTTCTCCCTTTTAACATTTTCTTAAGTCCACTTCTGATGTGACACTATTGTGCAATTCCTTATGCACGACATGGAATTGCACAGTATGTCTCTGAAAGTGACACCAGCCCTAAGATTTAGAGTCTCAAAGAGATGATTTGGACTGCTTAATCCAGTGCATTCTGACGAAGGTGAAAGGGAACTTCCAGAATCACCACGGCTGCAAAAGAAGCTTTCCAGTGATCTAAACTTTTAACAGGACAGAATGCGGGGGAAGGGGACTGCATCATCAAGGCTAATTAGGTAACGCAGTAACTTGTAAGAATTATCACCATGCTCCATGCTTAGCAGGGGCTCAAACATGGTTAAAGAAGTGAAGGTAAGAACTGGAAATGACCAGCACTTCAGAAAAATGCCCAGTGCAACTTGGAATTTTAACAAAATTTTCAGGCTTCTAGGAAAAGGAGGTCTGTTCTCTGAGACCCCAACAAAATGTAACAACAACAACAACAAAACCTAATGAAGAAACTAGGAAGTAACTCAAACCATAGATGTGGAAGAATATCTGCCAAATATGTGATATCTGCATTGAACCCAGAAAGGCTGTTGAAACTGTTAATCACCTTTTCATATTTCAAACGAGCTGAGATTTGTGTGAGCAAACGACAGAGTCTAGAGACACTCAAGTGGTAACTTTTCACTGAGGACACAGAGGAATGGGGTAGTGACTGGTCCTGGCAGAGACAAGGAAGAGCCCAGTGTACGCCTGATCCTGTAACTCAGCCCTGAACCAGGATGCAGGGCTGAGGGGACGAACGGCCGGCCTCTGCCTTCACACTCTCCAACACCCAGACTCCTAACCGAGACAGATGCCTGGACAGGAGGAAGGGAGAAAAAAGCTGTTTAGTGCCTCACTACTATTAAACATCTAGGAATAGCAAACCTTTGAAAAAAACCTTCAGCAGGAAAAACAGAGACCTAAGCAGACAAATACGGGGCTGGGAGGGGGGAGAGAAGAGAAAAGTAAGAAACAATCAGTGGAAAGAGATCAATGCAAAAAAACTGAAAATACTTTAAAATGGAAACAATCCTCCAAAAGACATTGCATAGAAAAACAGGATACTGACTTAAAAAAAGGAACATTTGGAGAACAAAAAGTACTCTTAGAGTTAAAAAAAAAAAATCTATACGAAAGCCAAAAAACAAGCAAAAAGTGGTTTAGAAGATAACTTTAGAAAATTTGTCAAGAAATAAAAAAGAAATAGAAAATTGGAAATAAAGGCTCAGAAAAACGAAAACAAAAACAAAAACAAAAAAACAACAGAATCAGTCAGGGTGGTTCCCCCCTCAGCTAAAAGAAATTTTGGTAAAGTTTCAAATGAATACTAAATGAAAATTTCTTATAATTAAATCTCTAGGTTAAAGGGCTCCAGAAGAGCTGGACAGGAGGAAGAAGACCTATACCAAAACAGATCCTCTCTTAAATTTTAGAATATCTAAAATAAATAAAAGATTCTAAAACTTTTCATAGAAAATAGGTCCCATAATCAGGAAGCCAGAAGAGCCATGGATTTTTGAAAGGGATCACTGGCATACAATGAAATAATGTTTTCAGAATGGTTTATATAATATCTGAGATTCTATACTCAGTCCAAATATTAATCAAGTTTGAGGGCAGAATAGGGACATTTTTAGACACGGGTAGAATTTTAAAATTATTCCAAGGATCCCTTGGATCCTCACTGAGAAGGCTACCAGAGGATATACCCCAATAAAATCAGGAAATAAACTAAGAAAGAAGACAATATAGGATCCAGAAACAGAAAACTCAACACAGGAAAGAAATTACTTATAATGAACTCCCAAGACAATGGCAAAGCAAGGTCCTAGGATAACAACTGTGTAAGACGCAAGAGAACAACCAGTCCTGATAAGAAAAGGAAGACAAAGTGTTCCAGAATGGAGAGCTCCAATTTAAAAAAAAAAAAGAAGAAGAAGAAAAAGCATAGAAAAAAGGAACATATAGTATCTGATATGTTGATCATGTTTTGAAAGATTTCATACATCTGCTGGTGAATTAGAAAAGAATCAGCTAGAGATACACAAAAAGACAAAGAAAATAAAAATGTGAGGCAATTATTAACTCCAGTGGGAAAACGACCAAAAAATGAATGAAATCACAATTCACTACTTAGCTCATTAATGAACATTTATATTTTGTCACATAGTGTAAACAATGGATTATAAAAAAAACTGTGATATAAGTATATTGAAAAACAGAGAGAAAAAGAAAGGATGTGGGAGTGTTAAGACAGCATGATTTTTACCCACTATAATAGAGGACAATACACTTGACAAATCAAGAAATAGCTGTTTAAACACGCTATTTAGAGATATGAAATAAATGACAGAAACTAAGAGTTAAGAGTTGAGGGCTGCATCCTTGGCTGTCAGGACTGCTGTAGGTGGCTGCTTTTAAAAATGATACGTATTTCAGTTATTTGGTTTTGTAAACCATTATTTCATTTAAAAAATTACACATTAACTTTTAAACTTAAAAAAATAAGATATACTGGTTTCATCCGTAAAATAAAGTTCTGGAAAGATACATACACAACTGCTGGTAGTAGTTACCCAAATTTGAGATGGGGACGGTAGAGTGGGAACATGGAAGAATTTTCACTCTCTTTTGCAGCCTTCCATATATTCAGAATTTTTAACAATGAACATTACCTTAGCTATGAAAATGATAACTATAAATTGATATATTCAAGAAATTAATAATATATTTATCTTATATTAAAAATATAATATAAAAATCAAAAGGCTAGACAACCAGGCAGCAGATAAGCTCATTCCTGGGAGTGACTCAAGGTACAGAGCTGGTGAATGTCACACAGAAAACCAGAACCTTTTAACTCCTACGTTGATCCTGACCGCTCTGTCAAGGAGAGAACTTTTCATATTGAAAGAGGCAAAGAGAAGATCAGTAAGAAGAAGGTAAGACTGGTGAGGAGATTGTAAGAGGACACTCTAATTGCTGTAAATGAGATCAAGTCTCTTTAGCTGGAGACTTGCCATTTTAAGGCAATATACCAATCTAGTCTTAGTTATTACCATTTTCATTAACATTAGTTTATAAGATTAGCAAGGCCAGCTGGCAATGGTCCAAGGACCCTTAATTTTATGTAAAACAAGTAGCGAATGGGATGATGCATGGAAGGAGTCTGACACGCACACTGTGTTGGGAGACCCTTAGGGAATCTTAAGGCAACGTGAAGGCCCCATGCACCCATCCACAGCAGCCGCTAGACAACAGGAAGGGCAAGGGAGAAGGAATCAGAGACAAACCTCTCTGACTCCAGGGATATGTTTACAGGCCATAATTCCTGTGCACAGACTCAATTCTTGAACATCTACTCTGTGCTAGGTGGCTCACGTGTTAATCAATTCACGCAACCTTGTGAGATAAAGGCTTACACCTGAATTTCCCAGCTACAAAGTCAATGATTTTTCTACTGAGCCACGCTGGATGCTTATCAATTGGGGAGGAATTTTTAAGAAAGTATTATCTTTCAAAATAAGCAACATGTTTAAGATGTTGGTGAATATTCCTCATGTTTAGATCTACCAGGACAATGTGGTGTAGAGAAGGGGCAATTAGGAGAGCTGAGTTCTCAGCCCGCTCCCAAGGCCACTCCTTGGGAAGTCCTTTCACTTCTCTGGGCTCCAGTTTCCTGAGTCAGAGGCCCATCCATCTAACATTTTAAGATAAAATAAAATCCAGTCAAAGACATACTAATAGAATAAATATTTTCAGCTATTATTTTTAAATGGATTACTTCAATATTCACCTTTTCACCAATCTACATCTCACTGCACTCCAAGTAGTATCAAAAGCTGTCATTTCAAGGTACTGAAAATCTAAAATACTATCCACTCTGTTCCCAGGTTCTCAATCCTTTCCATGGTTTTGACATTTTTCCCCAGGCACCCTTCCTGCTGGGCGCCCAGTCAGAACATCCATTCAGTACCAACCATTACCTTCTGGGGAACGAGGCTTGACTGTACAGAAGCAATGAGCTGATGACAATTAGACCTTCATAAAGTGAGGGGTGTTGCGCATTTCACCCCAGTGCATACCCCTTGTTACAAACTCCCTTACCCAGGTCACAGAACATTTTTAACAGAAAACGGGCAGAAGGCTTTAAATATATTAGGAGATCATTCTCACCCTTCCTTTCTTCTTTGTTTAGGTTTCCTGGGAATGTCTATGTATGGGAATAAGTTTCTGCTGAGAACTGAGGCATTTCAGAAACATTTATTTACATAATGATATGCTAAGTACATATCATTTTCCACTAGTCGTTAATACTGGGACTTGGATGGGTCTTCCAGGCCAAAAGCTGTTGGCTTAATTACACTTACTATACACAGTTGAAAGAAATAAATTGTCATTTCTCTAAAATAATGTTTTTCAAACTATCGATCACAATCCACGGCAAGAAATACAGTTTACACAGCAACCCTGTATATTCACACATATAAACATATGCATATTCACACGGATGAAATTAACCTCCATTCTACTCAACTCCATTCCTTCCATCCTTCCTATGCTATCCCAGCCATTTGCATTAAAAAATATGCTAACGAGAACCATTAAATTGATTTTATGACCCAGTAAACTGGTCTTGATGTGATGAAGAAAAATATTGTGGATATTCTGTATTTCTTCACTAAGACTGTCTTCTCCTCAATTATACTACAGTAGCAAATATTTTGCAAGAGTGGATTAAAAAGTCTCTGTGGCTAAATGGAGGCATGGTTTTGAAATCTGGTGGTAGATGTGCTGATTGGCAAGAAATATTTTTATTAGCCATATCTGGTACATCTTTAAAAAATAACTCCATTAAAAATCAGCTGCAAATCTATTTTTTTATAAATGCTAGATTAATATTATATTAAAGAAGAAATCTTATTCTGGAGGTCGAGGTGGGAGGATTGCTTGAGCTCAGGAGTTTGAGACCAGCCTGAGCAAGAGCGAGACCCCATCTCTACTAAAAATAAGAAAAATTAGCTGGCTGTGGAGGCACATGCCTGTAGTCCCAGCTACTAGGGAGGCTGAGACAGGATGATTGCTTGAGCCCAGGAGTTTGAAGCTGCAGTGAGCTATGATGACGCTACTGTACTCCAGCTGGGGCAATGGAACAAGACTCTGTCTCAAAAAAAAAAAAAAAAAAGAAAGAAAGAAAGAAAGAAAGAAGAAGAAAAAGAACTCTTACCATTCCTTTCCATCAATAAGGAAAGATTCTTAATGCATGGACTAATAACTTCAATTACACTGACCTTTGTATTTGTTACAGGATTATCAGAAACAGATGTTTTTAACATTTGATCTTTCTTAAATGTCAGATATGAAAAGCAAGCAAGCAAATAAAGCAGTCTGCCTCTTGCCTGCAGATTTAATCCTAATGCAGTTTTACTTAATTAGCAAATACAGATGAGGCCTTAATAAGAACATCTTAAATGTAAAGAGGTTTTTGCGATAATATAATCCCACTAGTAATTACCAGGCTATCATGATTACATAATTTAGAAAAAGAAACATTATGAGTCAGCCAAGGTCATTTCCAAGATGATATATAGAGGATGACCTCCTAATCCCTCTTCTCCAGCCAAATGGAGTAGCTCAACCTTCCCTGAATATGCACCCCTCTCTATATATTATTTGTTTTATTGCCTTCATTTCTAACTCTTTCTTGAAGCCTTCCTAGTCATCAAGCTGGAAAAAATCTCTTCGTCCTCTGAAATCACATATGGTTTGTTAACAGTACTTGTGATATTAAACTCCCTTGGTCTTTCATTACAATTGTTCATGTAAACATTATTATCAACACTGCTAGACTGTGCGCTTCTTGGAGGGTCAAGGTTGTGCCTTATTTTTGTATTCTCTCCCAACACCCAAATATCACTTTGCTGTGGCAGGAGATCAACAGATTTTTGTTGGGCGAATGAACATTTTGGACAAGAGTGAAAATGAGCATATATCTAAACCAACGGCGGTGATGCTACTGGATAGTGATTTAAATACTTATCGACTCATGAGTCTATTAAGTGGAGACCCAGCACTGCTTTGCCTTTTTCAGTTTTTCCATTTTGGTGTATTCCTTTACAGTTTTTCCCCCCTTTAGAGTCTAAACAGCATCCATCATGTGGAGTCAGTAGAATCCCATTTAGCAGTTAAAGGTGATTGAAGGAGCTAGTAGGCATCTGCTTTCAATATTATTCCAGGCATGGGAAATCAGTAACATTCTGCCTTTTCTCACAAACCACTGCCTAATACCTTGATTTTAAAAGATTTTGCCCAGCTTTCTTTGGTCTTGCCTTGCTAAGATCTGTAATAATTTCACATTTTCTCGATAGGCATTGCCAAAAAAATAGAAATACTCTAGAGTGGGCTGAGTGGTTTCGCTAACTGAGTATGTGGGTCTGAAATAATCCTGTATCAAAACCAACTCTACATGTGTCTGGCATGTAAGCAGTAAAATGAACAAGCAGATGCTGTAATCTTCACTTAAACAACTTACATGCAACTATATACACAGTTGAAAGAATTATCTTTGAAGACAGTTTGAGTGTATTTCATAAAGCCTAGTAAAGAAAAGACATGAATAACCAGAATTAGTCTAGAATTAAGTAGAGATTTCATAATGGGGGGGTAGGTGGGCTAGGGATGGGCAAGGGGGTAGGAGAGCTGTGACCTCACTCAAAGCAATGCTGCCCCCCTGTGGATACTAAGAATTGGACTCTATCTGTATCAACAGCTTTTCCTTCTCCTTAGTAATAAACAAGGAAGACCTTTCACTTCCTGTAAGTTCAATTTGATGGCTGTTGCCAGGACAACTAGGAAATGAGGCAAGGAACAGAGAGACCTCCAAAAAAAAAGAAAAGAAAAGAAAAAAGAGAAAACAGGTCACCGAAGTGAAGTTATTACATTAATTCAAACTTCTAATAGGAACTCAGGAACTGTGGCTCTGCCAAGGGAAATGTAAAAATGAATCTAAAATGAGATGCCATTGTCCTGAAAAATGATGGCTGCAGGTACACAGTGCTCATGTTCAGGCTGTGTGATAGACTCATCTATCAGAGTGCTTGTAAATGCTTCCCATGGAACTGGATGACAAAATGACTTTCTCTAAGTCTTAGCATGCACACAGTGGGAAGGAAAACTTCATTTTTTTTATACCGTTAGTCACTAGTAAGTTAATCACTCTGACAAGTACTTCTGTTTGCAGTTGAGTTGTCAAACGGATAATAAAACAAAATAAACACAGTGTAAAGAGGTCTCTAGGCAAAGCTACACTTAATGTACCTCAGTAAAAATGGCAGAAGCATTCCAAAGAACTATAGAAATTCGAAAAACCTGAAAATCTGAAAAGATTAAGATGAGTTCCAATGTTTCATTTAGACTCTTATTAAGAGGTGACTATTTGAGTCTGTAACAATTAAAAAGTGTCTCATTGATGTGCTACAATAACTTGCATTGGGCAGGTACTTAATAAGTGCTTTACATTCCCACTCAAGCATTAAGGAATGAAGCTGGCAGAGAATGTGGAATTCATCCAGATCTAATCTCCGCTGTTTATAACCGATCCAACTGCAACCTGCAGAGGTTACAGAACTTGCTCCCAAACCCACAAAGTATTTCTGGTAAAGTCAAGACTCGAACTCAATTTTTTCAATCCTCAGTCCAAGGCTCTCTGTTACCTTGTTTTGTTAGAAAGAATGTTCTATGTCTGTTGTTAAACCTCTTAACCCTGAAATATTTGTGAAAAGTCACTGGGTTTCTATAGAAGTAATTCGGCCTATGAATTTTGTTTTATTTCTTCCCAAGAGATTTAAAATTTTGGACAATTTCAAAATCAGCATTCTTTTAGACGAAGATTCAGTTGTCTTCACTAAGAATTTTTTTCATAAATGGGTAGCTGGGAATATTAAGTCCAGTTTTGGAGTCACATTCCTCAGACACATACTGAGGCACACATTCTTCAGCGTGATCACTGGGAGCTGATACACTCGTTCAGACAGACAGACACACACCCCCTTGAAGAAAACGTTCAGGGTAAGATATGCAATAGCTACAAAAGGCACCTCTTAGCATTTACTTCTATCAGGGTCTAACATGTTTTCTTAGGTTTAAGACGATAAACAGTCCCTTTGTGAAACGTAAGTCAGTCATGCTTTGTCGCCTGTGGATGGCTCCACAGACACCACTGCCTTCAGAATGGTGAGTGCTGAGCCTAAGAGCTTCTTTTTAATTAGAGAGCAAGTTAGCTTTCCTAGAGTGAAGGATGCCGGAGACCAGACAGACCCTAATTTAAACATGTTCCTAAGAATCCTCAGCAATGTGTCCATATGACTGCGGGTGACAGAAAGAGGAAGTATAGTATGATAATTTAAATAATACTCATGATATAGGTAAAAACGACTTTTTTCCCTAGAGAGGTCTAGAAATACCAATTTGGTATCTATCTGATGATACGATTATCATTATACTCTAGCATGCTTCCTAAAACTGTTACTGCACAACACGAACAATAGAAAAGGCAGTGAAGACTATTCCTTGACAAACCAATATACCTGAATTACAAAGTTCATGAGACAGTGGGATGTTTAACAATGTTAAATTGTCCTGTGTACTTATTAAAGGCAGCAACAATTTCCTGATTTGAAACAGCGAAAGCAAAATCTCCCAAAACTCTCCTGTCAGAATGGTATCTTTATAATCACTTTCTCTTCTTTGTGTGTTGGGATAAACTTTATATGTCAAAGTCAAGGTAAAAAACTTCTCTTGAAAGCAAAATCTCAGTCTTTTCCCTATATGCCCCGATGAGTGGAATATTGAGAAAGGACGCCAGAGGAGTGTGGTGAGGCCACATTTAAAAAGGGTACTCAAAGTCCCTGTGAATTAGCCTCAGCATGGTAGTACCCTGGAGTCTCTTTGCTGGCAAACCCCCATCTATTGCTAGGAGTCACCTAGACATCCTTCCTTGGGACTGGCTCCCTCCCAAGATGGGCTGAGTGCCTTTTGTTTCTGTCACCACAGTACCCATACTTACTGCTACACTGATTCTAACCACCCACTCACTTCACTGTCTCCTTGAGTGGGCTGGGAGCTTCTTAAATAAACAGGGGCGGGCCGGGCGCGGTGGCTCACACCTGTAATCCTAGCTCTCTGGGAGGCCGAGGCGGGCGGATTGTTTGAGCTCAGGAGTTCAAAACCAGCCTGAGCAAGAGCGAGACCCCGTCTCTACTAAAAATAGAAAGAAATTAATTGGACAACTAAAAATATAGAAAAAACTAGCCAGGCATGGTGGCACATGCCTGTAGTCCCAGCTACTCGGGAGGCTGAGGCAGGAGGATCGCCTGAGCCCAGGAGTTTGAGGTTGCTGTGAGCTAGGATGACACCACGGCACTCTAGCTGGGGCAACACAGTGAGACTCTGTCTCAAAAAAAAAAAAAAAAAAAAAACAGGGGCACTATCTTGTTCACTATGGAATTTCAGGCATCCAGCACAGTTCCTAGGACAGTCCACACATATTTCTTGACAAAATGATAGGTGTTTTACGTGTATTATCTCATTTAACATTCATAACAAGTTCCCCAATCATAACAGCTATTTTCTTTAAATGATCCCAGGAAAAGGAGCAAAAAGCATTACTGAGCTGCAGATTCCTTTGTTCTGTCAAAATCATACTCCCAGCCCTGGGTACATTAACAGAACTTCAGTGTGGCCCTGGGCAGTGGGTATGTTAAGACCAGGTAAATGATGCTCTTTGCTACATAAGTGTCCTGCACAGGATTTGGGGATCAATAAGAGTCATTAATAGGAAAGATGTTTTCAATATCTGCCAAGTGTGTGAAATTAGGAGACTGACTTCAAGGGCACATCACGACTTGGATGGAAACCACACGGTACGGTTATGGATTTCCGGAAAGCCAGAATTGCAGATAGTAACCTAACCGAGAGTCTGGTCTGTCCCGATGGCAGAGACTATTCAGTGTCCACCCAAATGTGTTTCTCCGCTTGTCCTATAATAACAGAACTGTCGCCAGAGAAATGACTTCCCAGCTAGACGCCACGTGGAAGCATTCTTTGAAGTTGTGTGTGGACAGGTGACTAAGTTCTTACAGGTGGAACATGTGACGTGATAACCATGCCCTGGGCAGTGGTGGCTCGATGACTAGGCTGCACCTGGGCTCCTGACTAGCCGTGAGGAGCAGAGCCGCTCTGCTTACCTGGATTGCTTCCTTAAACTAGAACCGAACATCCATAGGATTCAAGCGACTATTTTCAGGACTCTCTGTTATAGCAGCTCAGCTTTCTCCTAACTGATACATTCTCTAAGGAAAAATCGTACTTAGGAAGATACAGTAGCCTCACTTCTCCTTCATGTTTCTGAACTTCAGGTTTCCTTATCTGTAAAATGAGGACGGTAACTAAAATCCTTTCTGGCTCTAAAATTGTATGATTCATCGTTATTCTTGTTACTGTGAGACCTATCCAATACCACCCCAATAAGTACTCTGTTCCTTCAAGTTTGCTTTCACTGTGCCTTCTCAAAGCCTGCTCCATAGCTCTTATTTACACTGATAACAGCTTGTTATCTCTACTTGGAGCTTTTGCCATTTACTGGGGATCAAAGCCTTAAATTAAAGGATTGAGTTCTTATTCAAAAGTTCAGGTATCAACCTGAGTTGGTGAGATTCTGGAAAGGCAAAGACTTCCCATGAAATTATTCCAGTGAAATGGAACCTTTGAGTTAAGCCCCGCTTGCATTAAAACATAAACATGCTGAAAATTTGTTATAACTGTCTTCCAAACAGATGAGAATCTGTCCTCACAGGCACTACAAACAAGGCCTTTCCTTTTTCTTTTGTAAACCAGCAAAGGACTGATTAATCAGTTCTGCAAATAATCATTAACTTTCTACCAGTTTAAATATTTCTTCTTGTATTTCTGCCATTACTCCCACATATACTAAGTCATTTTCTCTCTCCCTCTTTCTTCGCTCTCCCCTTAACTCAAAAATGCTTCCCATTAGGAAGAAAACTGCTAATATATCATTGACATCTGTATCTCTTAGAGCCCAGTGTCCGTTTTCACATGGCTCCGGTCTCTAATTCTTACCAGCATAAAAATTATCCACTACAATGTTTTCTACTAGTATTCCCAAGCCATCAGCTATCACCACAGCACTCCCACTGTGCCTTGGACAACAACTTTGTAAGAACTACATCTACCATAACTGCATTTTTGGCTTCTACCAGCTGTGTGAGTCCATTAACGACGTAAGTGTTCTGCAGTTTCATGCACTGCACACAAACCTCCCACTGACATATCAACTTCCAACAGTACAATATCTAGCTCTAGCAACACCGAAAGCCCTTCTTTAGTTTTCCTCAGTCAAGAGACTTTAACTCCTTCCCAACATATGAATACCATGCACATTTTAACTGCTTTGAAACTTTTTTTTTCTTTTTTTTTTGAGACAGAGTCTCACTGCGTTGCCTGGGCTAGAGTGCCATGGCATCAGCCTAGCTCACAGCAACCTCAAACTCCTGGGCTCAAGCAATCCTTCTGCCTCAGCCTCCCGAGTAGCTGGGACTACAAGCATGAGCCACCATACTCGGCTAATTTTTTTTTTTTTATTTTCTATATATTTTTAGTCGTCCAATTAATTTCTTTCTAATTTTAGTAGAGATGGGGTCTCGCTCTTGCTCAGGCTGGTCTCGAACTCCTGACCTTGAGTGATCCTCCCACCTCGGTCTCCTAGAGTGCTAGGATTACAGGCGTGAGCCACTGCGCCTGGCCTCTGCTTTGAAACTTTTTAAGCCTGCTACATTCAAATATGCCCCCTAAAAGCTAAAAGCAAAATTCTAAAAGGTAAAAACATCAATCATCCCAACTGTGATATTTCTTGATTAAGTACTTAGACTAAAATTGTTAAATAAATTTAAGCTAAGTCAAAATCAGAGAAAAGATTATCTGGAAACCTCAAGTACAAAGGATTATTTCCTCCAGCAGTGGGGCCATCTTTAATTCTCTGTGTGCTGTGCCATGCAAGGACATTTGTCCTACATTTGCTTTCAGTTTTATTTTTACCCATTTTCAAATTAGCCTTTCCTCAAATTAGCCTTTCTTTTAATATAGGCTGCATGTGTTTTTGACATGATTTTCCTTAAGGTTACAACACAAGTGTCAACATGTAAGGGTTAAAACAGCAACTAAATTAAAAGCCCTAGACAACATCACAAATCTTCTAAAATGCAATGTCAAAGAATACCCTGAAGCAATATTAATAATAAAACACAGCTGAATATTTAGATGGCACAAATGATACGTACAACATATGTTTGTTTTAGTGGTTATTAATTTCTAAACTAAATTACTTGCTAGCTTTAAAAATGAAAAATGCATGTATATGGTAGAAATTCAACACCAAAAAACATACAAAGAAAAGTAGAATTCCTTCTACCCCAGATTCACATTACCTTCCCATATTCTCCTGTACCATTTCAAACAATTTAATGTATATACAAACATATAATATGTATTTATATATAATTTCTAGATAAATGGAAGCATACTATATGTATTGCCTATACTTGGCTTTTTTCATTTAATAATATGCTTTTGAGACTGTTCAATATCAGCACACATAAATCTAGCTCATATATTTTGAAAGAGCTTCAATAATTTTCTGAATCAGTCATCTTGATCTTCATTTCTGTTTTTCCGGTCTTTTCCATCTCTGCATGTAAGTTTTTGTACATATGCATAAATAAGGACAAATTCAAAGACAAATAACATTTATATTTAAAATTTTGAAAGATAATCCAAAATTGTTCTCAAGAGATTGTTTTATGTTTAATTTAAAAACCAAATCATCCTGTTTGTAAAGATTAAAAACAGCCCATTAAAATAAACATACAGATACCAATAAATAAACAGACTCAACAGAGTGTCCTTAGCATAGGAAACAATTTGAATATGTACAAGCCTCTAAAGACATACTTTCTTGGCAGAATTCTGTAGACTCATGTGAAAAAAAATTATTTCTGATTTCATAGATCAATGATAGCAATGTAAGCATGGCATTTCAAACAATATTGGCCAATTGTGACTATCCATATTGATTAGAGCCTAATACTGTTATAATACTACCTAATGCAAAATAATTTTATAGGTAATATCCTTAAACATTTTAGTAAACTATTACTTTTTGCCTTTCAGTTAAGAATTAGAAAACACTTGGATGCTTAATGAACACAAATCCAAAGTCTTTTAAAATATTTTTGCTAAATTCCATCATATCAAAAAGGCATTTTTTTTTCAGAAAACAAAAATGGGATAATACTTTGCCAGTCTGAGTTCTGAGACAATATGTTTTTCTATTTAAAAACCCATGCTTAGTTCAGTTCCCTTAATGAACAACTGCAGCACGTGACTATACTTTTCTGTTCTCTCTAATATAGGCCATGTGGCAGGTCTATGGAATAGTGTAGAGATTAGACTGACTTATGCCCCACACCCCATTCAATATGTAACCTAGGAAACCATTCCCATAATCTCACATAACTTGTGAAAAGGCTAGACAAGAACATAGATATTATTGATATCTGGAAGAATGAAACAAAGGAAAAGGTTATTGCAAGAGGCACAGGAACTGGTTAGAGAACTTTAAAAGGACATGATTTGTACAACAAACCTCAATTTGCAACGTGTGTATTGAATAAGGTTAACCCATGAAAAGGGAGGAGGGTTTTAGTAGCACTTTGCCTTCTAGAAGTATTATGTGCTGTGATGATAATATTATCTATGTAAAGCCATTTAAATCCCTCCTCTCTTGTCCCTATTTTCTGTGAGACAATGCGCTTGTCATTTGTGATTTCGTTAACTGGTGTACTTTTCAGGAAGGTAACTATAAATTTGGCAAGGGATTACTGTATTGTGATCAAATGTGAAGAAATATCATCTGCATTCATTACAAGGGTAAATAAAAACTGTTACTCTGAACACTACTGAGCTATACAAACACAAAGTCAAAAGTGTCCTGTCTGGTGGGATGATTCTGTAAACAACCATGGAGTACGAAGCAAAGCATGTTGGTAATGCAGAAGCAATTTACTTAGGGACAAGACAGGTAAGAAACGGTGCGTGAAAATCTGTAAATGATTAGCATGGCAAGCTGCTCTGGGAAGCCTATATAAATATCCCCCAGAAGTGTTATTTTTGTATTTTCTGCAATGCATTACTATAAAATAGTTGTATTTTGTTAGTCGTTTTGTTTTCATTGAAGGTTTATGGATTTGGGGGAACGTTTAGTACCAACACTAGTGAAAGTAAAAGTTGCAAAAAAGTTTAACAGTGGTGACCTGGTACATAGATTTTTATCCCATGTGATGAAAAATGCTAAGTAGGAATTTCCATCCATTTTATGATCAAGAAAGAAATACAAGGCTATGCCCAAAACAAGAAAGTAAGACTGAATCAGGGAAATTTTAAGCTTTCAGTCTCATAGTTGAAGGACTGAATTTTTACATGATACTACAGAATTTAGGGATCATCTGTTTGCCTTTAATATAATCTCTTAATTTAAAGATAAGGATATCAAGACATGGATATTAAATGATTTCCCCAACGTCAACTGGTGAATTAGTGAAATTTTGTTTTCCTCATTTGTAAGCCATGGATCTTTCACAAGAATAATATATAATAGTATTTTGTCCACATCTGTAGTTTCCTTTATCATGGACAAAGCTATACTACCCTGGGCTCTAGCATACTCTATGCTTCTCTGGGAAGACTTGTCAATAAGTAAGTGGTGGCAACACGGGGAATTGGATTAAGTACCAGACTGGGAATAAAAGCCCTGCATCGAAGGCTGGTTTCATCAGCAACTAGGGATATGACCTTGAGCAAGTCATTTGACCTCACTGGATGTCAGTTTTCTCATTTTACAAGAAAAAGGTTGAAACAGACTCTAATCTTCAGTGCTACCATTCTATAAGTGTGATTAGTTTGTCCAAATTAACATAAATATCATATTTTTATGAAGCAAAAGTCTGTGAGGACAATTTGGGAATTTACCTTTAGCTTTATGTAAATATTAATACTTCCTGCTGTAGTGAGGGTACCACCTAGTGGACATTTGGCTAACCTGAACAGCCAAGAGCAGTAAAAAATTCAGTTTACAGAAGTGCTACAAAGAACTATTTAAAAAAAAGAAACTCAAAGGGCTGGAAGAAAATTCAAAGGATATTCTTTCTGACTTGAGAAAGGGACAAATCATCAACATACGTATAAGAATTTATCTTATAAACAAGAGACTGAGTGCCATCCTTTGGTAAACTAGAAAAATAATGACTTAAAAAACTGATATCACCTATGGAATGGAGGAAAACATTAGTAAATTATATATCTGATAAGGGCTTAATATCCAGAATATATAAAGAACTCCTACAACTCCCTGATTCAAAAATGAGCAAAGGATGTGAATAGACATTCCCCAAGGAACACAAATAGCCAATGAACATCTAAAAAGATGCTCAACATAACTAATCATTAGAGAAATCAAACCACAATGAGGAACCACAGTCATTAGGATGGCTATTACTTAAAAAAATAAAATAAAATAGTAAGTGTTGGCAAGGATACAGAGAAATCGGAACCCTTGTATCAATATATTGCTGGTGGGAACATAAAATGGTATAGCTGCTGTAAAAAACAGTATGGCAGTTCCTCAAAAAATAAAAAATAGAATTACCATATGATCCAGCAAATCCAGTTCTGGGTATATACCCAAAAGAAATGAAAGCCAGAACTTGAAGAGATACTTGTACGCTCATGTTCATAGCAGCCATTATTCACAACAGCCAAAAGGTGGAAGCAATCCAAGTGTCCACTGATGAATGAATGGATAAACAAAATGTGGCATATACATGTAAAAGAATATTATTCAGCCTTAAAACAAAATGAAATTTTGACACATGGCAACAACGTGAATAAACCTTGAAGACATTACTAAGTAAAATACGCTAGTCACAAAAGGAGAAATATTGTCTGATTCCACTTATATGAGGTACATAGAGTAGCTAAATTCATAGAGATAGAAGAATGTTGGCTGTGGGGGATGGGCAGACTTACTGTGTAATGGGTATGGTGTATCAGTTTGGGAAGATGAAAGTTTTGAAGATGGATGGTGGTGATGGTTGCACAACAATGTGAATGTTTTTAATACCACTGAACAGCACACAACTCTTTTTTTTTTTTGAGACAGAATCTCACTCTGTTGCCCTGGCTAGAGTGAGTGCCATGGCGTTACCCCTAGCTCACAGCAACCTCATACTCCTGGCCTCAAGCAATCCTTCTGCCTCAGCCTCCCGAGCAGCTGGGACTACAGGCATGCGCCACCATGCCCGGCTAATTTTTCCTATATATTTTTAGTTGTCCAGATAATTTCTTTCTATTTTTTTAGTAGAGATGGGGTCTCACTCTTGCTCAGGCTGGTCTC